>NC_056430.1:60804321-61115987 GCF_018296145.1 Oncorhynchus tshawytscha
ATAGAGGCTACAATGAATACAAAGTGGATGCTATGATCAGAGGTGTATTCATTCCGCCGATTCTGTTGAAAAACATTTATTCAACGGAAGCAAACAAAACGGGGATACAAATACTTGAATTTGTCCAATAGATACTATCGTTTGCAACCGTTGGACTAGTAATTACACCCTAGAAAAACTAGATGCAGGAAAGAGTGTGCAATGCAGTATTGCATGTGTCACTCTCTGTCCATGTGCCACTGTCTGTCATCTCAAATTTCTCTCTCAACCTGTGTTCACCTATATTGTAAACTTTCATTAATAGGCTAGGTTGAAGCAACCTCATGATGGGTATAGGGAAAATTTGCATATCATGTAGTAGCCTAAACCTATCGATGTTATATTGAACTGGGTGAAAGGAATATGAATGACAGTCATCCAACATGCTGTAATCGAAATAAGGCCAGGCTCATGAAAAAAAAAATGTCCTCCCTCATCATAAACGGCACTGATCGCCACTGTCCTCTTGGACAAACTACAGAATTGGGATGGCCTCTCAGGCTCAGTACTGAGCTGGTTTAAGACATATCTGACTGACAAGAGAATTTTTTATTGCCCTGGGTGACTATGCCTCAGGAAAAAGTAGAGATCTCATGTGGTGTCCCTCAACGATTTTGGGCTTTATACTCTTTAGCTTAACATGTTACCCCGTGGCAGCATTATTAGGAAGCATGGTGTTCATTTTCACAGCTATGCTGATTATACACAGCTGTACATGGAGTGTACAAACCATTAGGAACATCTTCCTAATATTGAGTTGCACCCATATAGGATAGGGCTGAGAGGATTGTCAACATTTCAGTGTCTTAGGCAGCAAAGCCAAACATAGCAACCATTTCCAACCAGGATGAATCAAACACCAAGAGTAGGGTCGTGTTCATTAGAGAAACGTTTTAAAATGTTCTGCAAAGCAAAATGAAAATGAGCTTTTCTTATTGGACAAGTCTAGGTTTGTTATCTTAGTTTTTGTGCCGAATGAACATGACTCAGGATAATGTTGTAGCCAGCTGTGGAATGACGAGAAGCTTCTGAAACAGCTTTGGGGGACCGCTGAGTGGATTTTTACCATAATTGACTAATTCTGTCATTTAAAGTATTAAATCATGTTTTGGGGTGTCCATTACGGGTTTAATAAAAAGGCACTGGAGTATTTAGGGCCTAATCCCTTTTGGTGCATAAAGGACATTGGAGTTTGGAAGTCATGTGATGTCAATACAAAAAGTACGTATGTGAATTTACACTGAGTGAACAAAACATTAGCATCACCTTCCTAATATTGAGTTGCATCCCCTTTTGCCCTCAGAACAGCCTGCATTTGTCAGGGTATGGACTCTACAAGGTGTCGAAAGCATTCAACAAGGATGCTGGCCCATGTTGATTCTAATGCTTCCCACAGTTGTGTCAAGTTAGCTGGATGTCCTTTAGGTGGTGGACTATTCTTGATACACATAGACAACTGTTGAGCGTGAAAAACCCAGCAGCGTTGCAGTTCTTGACACGCTTAAACCGGTGCGCCTGGCACCAACTACCATGCCCCATTCAAAGACACATCTTTTGTCTTGTCCATTCACCCTTAGAATGGCTCACATATACACTACCGGACAAACGTTTTAGAACACAAGGGTTTTTCTTTTCGCTATTTTCTACAATGTAGAATAATAGTGAAGATATTAAAACTATGAAATAACACATATGGAATCATGTAATAACTAAAAAAAAGTGTTAAGCAAATCAAAATATATTTCATATTTGAGATTCTTCAAATAGCCACCCTTTGCCTTGATGACAGCTTTGCACAATCTTGACATTCGCTCAACCAGCTTCATGAGGTAGTCACCTGGAATGCATTTCAATTAACAGGTGTGCCTTCTTAAAAGTTCATGTGTGGAAGTTCTTTCCTTGTTAATGCGTTTGAGCCAATCAGTTGTGTTGTGACAAGATAAGCGGGTACACAGAAGATAGCCCTATTTGGTAAAATACCTAGTCTAAATTGTGGCAAGAACTGCTCAAATAAGCAAAGAGAAACAACAGTCCATCATTACTGTAAGACATGAATTTCAGTCAATACAGAACATTTCAAGAACTTTGAAAGTTTCTTCAAGTGCAGTTGCAAAAACCATCAAGCGCTATGATGAAACTGTCTCTCATTAGGTCCGCCACAGGAATGGAAGACTCAGAGTTACTTCTGCTGCAGAGGATAAATTCATTAGAATTACCAGCCTCATAAATTGCAGCCCAAATAAATGCTTCACAGAGTTCAAGTAACAGACCCATCTCAACATCAACTGTTTAGAGGGGTGCGTGTGAATCAGGCCTTCATGGTCGAATTGCTGCAAAGAAAGCACTATTAAAGGACGCCAATAAGAAGAAG
The DNA here is from genome assembly GCF_018296145.1 of Oncorhynchus tshawytscha. Lineage (NCBI taxonomy): Eukaryota > Metazoa > Chordata > Actinopteri > Salmoniformes > Salmonidae > Oncorhynchus > Oncorhynchus tshawytscha. The sequence continues at coordinate 60,806,732 of NC_056430.1, forward strand.
AGACTTTCTTGGGCCCAGAAACACAAGCAATGGACATTAGACTGCTGGAAATTTTTCCTTTGGTCTGGAATCCAAATTTGAGATTTTGGGTTCCAACCGCCGTGTCTTTGTGAGACACGGTGTGGGTGAATGGATGGTCTCCGCATGTGTATTTCCCACGTAAAGCATGGAGAAGGAAGTGTTATGGTGTGGGGGTGCTTTGCTGGTCACACGGTCTGTGATTTATTTAGAATTCTGGTCTAATTCTGGTAGAATTCTGGTCCATCTGGTTTGGGCTTAGTGGGACTATTACATGTTTTTCGGCAGGACAATGACCCAACACACCTCCAGGCTGTGTAAGGGCTATTTGACCAAGAAGGAGAGTGATGGAGTGCTGCATCAGATGACCTGGCCTCCACAATCACCCGACCTCAACCAAATTAAGATGGTTTGGGATGAGTCGAAAAAGCATCCAACAAATGATCAGAATATGTGGGAACTCCTTCAAGACTGTTGGAAAAGCATTCCAGGTAAAGCTGGTTGAGTGAATGACAAGGGTGTGCAAAGCTGTCATCAAGGCAAACGGTGGCTATTTGAAGAATCTCAAATATAACATATATTTTTATTTGTTCAACACTTTTTTGGTTACCACAGGATTCCATATGTGTTATTTCATTGTTTTGATGTCTTCACTATTATTTTACAATGTAGAAAGTAGTAAAATAAAGGAAAACCCTTGAATGAGTAGCTGTTCTAAAGCTTTTGACCGGTACTGTACAATCCATGTCTCAATGGTCTCTTAAAAATCCTTCTTTAACCTGTCTCCTCCCCTTCATCTACACCGATTGAAGTGGAAACAGCAGAAATACTTTGAAAAACAGCTACTGCAGTATTTTCTTCCCCTAACTCACACGTGCTCATACTTGACTTTTGAATTTATATTCACCAATGTAATGCTTGCACAGTAGAGCTTTACAAGATGACCACCCGCCAACGTGGCTGCTGAAATATACATTTTTACCCCCCCCGCCAATACCTAGATCTACTCGCAAGGTGGTGGGTGTTCATTTCATGCCCTGCTTGAGACTCAGAAGAATAATTAGCCTTTTGAGATTCATGCCTTTTAGCAAACTGCTAACGGCACATAGTTGTCTAATGTGGCGTTTTCATATAAAATTAAATACGTCAAAAATACCTAATACAGTTCATTCTTGGGGTTGATAAAGTTGTTCAACATACTCTAATTCCTACATGTTTATATCACACAAGGACAAGTAATTTTACCATCCAGAAATAGAACGGATCGTGACTTAAACATTGTTGTAGAGTGACAACAAAGTAGAAAGAGAAGCCATGTCTCATTAAGTGAGTGTATGTCTATATGGGATGAGTGAAACAGAAACGTTAACCATTATTAGCTATAAAGACTCAAATGGAATGCATTTCCAAAACGTATATTTATTGATGAAAATAACATTTGAATGTAACTTCAACAGAATCATCTTGCATCTCTAAAACACTAAACTAAAGAAGTGCAAATAACTTCTGGTACACAGTGCTGAAGGAAATTCTGTGGTGTGTGTGTGTGTGTGTAAGAGAAATGTATTAGGACACAATCCTAGAGAGGTGTGTAAACATCTGGAAAGACACTTTTGACAAAAGCAAAGACTGGAACTACACTACAAGTGTGAGATTTTGTAGATGAAGAAACCATAGATGATAAAGAGGAAGAGCAGCCCGAGGATGACCAGGGTCAGGGTCACAACATTAAAGCAGCGTGCAGTCTTCCCGTGTTTTCTTGCTCCCTCCAAGTCTCCAACCATCTTCCTATCCCTGGACTGGAAAACAAAATGTAGAATCATTTATATTATGGAATCATTCACATGTTGCTGATTGTGTTTTCGTAGCTATGCATATTAGTTAACAACATGCACAGGACATGACATGTCACACTAATGGGAGGATCTCAGTAATGTATTATCCTCTGTGGTTTAATACTCCTTAATACACTTTCAGAGGTCAGGTTTATAGAGCCTGTAGATGAGGTATAGGCTACACACACATTTTTATAACAGTGTGATAACAAAACAAAAAAAACATGAATTTAGAACATCCTCTTTCCATAGTTCAAAGTTGGTCGCCCATATAATAACATGCCCAACTTCAAAATCCAGACAATACACGCCCTACAACAGACAATTTTATATTAAGTCACTTAATTCCAACTCACCTTTATGGAGAAATACACCGCTAACATTCCGAGACATAATGGGTTGCCGTACACGAGGCTGCAAAGTGACCAGATAATGTGATCTCTGGGCTGAGGCACAACGGGCTGGGGCTGTCCCAATACGAAGGTATGTTGGAACTTGGGCGCTCCGTGAGGGTCTTCAAGACGCATGTACTTATTTCCGTTCATTGGGACAAACTCTGGCTGATACGATGGTGGTTGATCCATGGCAAGCGAATATAGATACTTATTTAGCTTAGTGTTAAAAAAAACACACAAAGCTTCTCGGGCAAACGAAAAAGAGCGAGCCGAAGAAAAGTTTCATTTGTGAGGAAAGGTGAAGGCAAAACGTAACCTATATAGCAGGTGCGGCGAAGGTTCCAGGCATAAGCACTGTTTCCAGTAAATTGGTAAATGTTGATTTCCCTAGAGACTCTCTTGCTCAATAGGGGAGGGGTTGTCTAACTTTTTGTTTTAGATTTTGGGAGTGTAAACCAGTTAAACTGTATATCCTGCTCTCTACCTACCATTCCTAGTGGCAATAGTGGTAGGTGGATCGTTTGTCCAGTTCTGCAATAGGCTAACTAGCAATCATACCACACAAAAAAATCATTCAAAGCTGCACCAATTTAATATATCAATCCGCAAGACCAGATGCATATCTGGTAGGCAGCTGAGAAGCCACGTACGTCATTGCGCAAGACATGAGACATCTAGGTCAATAAGCTCCCCTATTGAACTTGTCTAGGGACGATAACATGGTCCTACCTAGACTAGCCTACAACACCACCATGCAATGAATAGTTTTTATATATCTTTATTTTATGTTTCATTCCATTTTGATTCGTTTTTGGTACTCGACAGTTTATAAGATCTAAAAAGTCAGTGTCAGGTGAGTTTGGCTGTATTTCTTTTACTTCTGATACTGAAATGCGCTGTTGCGGATCATCATTCTCCCAAATCGTTATAATAACGTTGCAACATAGGTCTATGCTCCCAGCAGGCCCAGTCATTAAACAAAGCTTAAAGCACGCTCTGCCTGGTCTCTGATCCGAGGGGCTATTCTTTCTGCACATTCTTTGTTTCAATATAGCATACATATTTAACATGTTATGTGTCAAACACAATTAGTCACAATGTTTTCATCTGCTTAGGCTACTTCAAAACTCTCCTGTATGCTAACAGCACACACGTTAGTCCACTCCACTCGAATAAAATTCCAGCATCCAAACTGTGCACTGGCCATTTGAGGAATGGAAAGAGACATCTGTTACAAAACACCAAAATGTTGAATGACATTCCCAGATTGTCAAAACAAGCCTTTGAAACTGGATAGGGAGTGATGCATTTCCTGTTCGTCGAGATTGACATACTCTATTTGATAAAAAATATCTTTATTTAATTAACTAACTAGGCAAGTCAGTTAAGAGCAAATTCTTATTTACAATGTCAGTCTACCAAGGAATAGTGGGTTAAATGCTTTTTTCAGGGGCAGAATGACAGATGTTAATTTATTCAGTTTAGGGATTCAATCCAGCAACCTTTCGATTGCTGGCCCAACGCTACCTGCCGCCCCAGTATGTAGTAATCAGTATGTAGTTGTGCTTTGCTTATTTGTGGTGTGGTTCATTGGCACAGAAACCTGTTGGTGGTAAATTCATTGCATATATTTTATACAATTATAAATATAGCATAAAATGTTTTTAAAAATCGTATTTCCCCCTAGCTGATCATTGTCCGCAGCCAATTAATAAGAACAGCAAGGACTCACAAGTTTTGCCCGTAATGGATGGCGAACTCTCAACATCGGCCCGTAGCCCTTCGTGGCATTGACTGTGCCACAAAAGCATGCTGAAGTGGCTTGGTTGATAGTGTTTGAACACTGGATCGCTAGTTAGGAAAGCTTAAAGTACGCTCTGCCTGTTCTTCACAACTGATCCTGGAGACCAACTGGGTGACAAGGCTTTTATTCCAGCCCAGTAACACTCTATCAACTAATCAAGGACATGATTCGTAGAATCAGGCTTAGTCCTGGGCAATAACAGCCGGGATACCCTGGAGTTAAGATTGGTGTAAAGAAGACCTGACACACCAAAACCACACATATAGCATTACCTTTTGATTTATTAGCATCTCATTTTGTGGTTCAAAGCTGTTCACAATTTCTTGTTAATATAACAAATCACTTCACGGGCGATATGAGCGGGAATGCTACCTTACACAGAAACACTAACAGTGATGAGATGCAACATAGCAATCGAGTCTGGAGGCTTGTGAGAAGAGATAAGGACTGTTTCCTTTACAGGAAACAGTGGTGCTTCTTAATTCCCCAGCCCTAACTCAACCAAACCACAACTCTTCAGTGATTAATTTTGGTACAGAGTATCTACACAAATCAACACTAATATACAGAAAACATTTAGTACATGACCATTTTTATATAGTGATTAAAAGTCTAGGCAAAGCCCTGATCCTGCCATGGTGTTAGGTATTTGTGACTAACCCAAAGTAACTGCTTTGTTGTTTTGGCTGCGAGGACGAGGACTTAATTCATGACTGAATCACACCGATCGTTGGCTTGAAACAATTTCTAATATAACCAAGAAATATGGTGAAGGCCTAAGCAATTGTTTGTTTTTTTGAAGAAAACTCAGAAGTTTAAAAACGGCTAAATACTGTACAATAATTATGAACCTTATTTGAAGACATTGGTGGTTTGTTTAACTAGAATAAATGTCATATTTTGCATATAGGCTAGCTAACGCATACCTGTTTAAGCTAACTATCAGGGCATAGATGGGGCATGGATACACAAACAATAAATAATTGGGAAAGAGATTAAACAATATACTGCCAATGGAATAAAAATTATACTATAAACTGAATAAATGCACAGCTTTTCAGATAGCGTCTATGTATTTGACTGATGTGGGGACAGATCTTCTCCCATAGGGCTGCAGTCTGACTATATTCATTTCTGTGTGAACTTAGGCAAAATGGACAGAAAACTACATGTAAGAACTGACAGCAATGCTGTCTCTCTAGTCATCTGTGCAGTAGGTAGCCTGAGGAATTACAAAAACAATCATGATAGCTTGCCATTTAATTAGCTATAGCATTTACGGACGGTCGGTAGTAAGATATTCTATAGCGGATGGTAAGTGCAACTGCCCCCAAGGTGGAAGTTAAGGCATCACATCTTGGAGGAGGCAGTGATGGTAGAGGCACCTCCACGGGTGTACACTCTCACAGTGTCCTGGGAGAGAGGAGGGGGGAAGGAGACAAAGGGAGAGAAAGAGAAAAAGAGAGCTCAACACTAAACTTTTATTAATTTCAGAATAGATTTGTGGATATAAACAAGTAAAACACAATCTCGTTTACGAGGGGTCCTGAGAAAAACAAATACATACTAAATGTATAGGAATAACAAGTACAAAACCAAAAAGTTCTACAGGTAAAAAAATAAATAAAACACTTTAGTTCATGTGTGCAACTTTTGATTTTCATGAAGGATCTGCAATATACCCAAAACTGCTCATGTTAATGATTTGACTATACTTGGATCCCCCCCAAATATTTCCATCCAATTATTCCCAAGCATCTGCAACGAGCCGTCTCAGATATGCAAGTGCTTTTCCTATTTCAAACTATACTTTGAATGAAATAGGCAAATACCCTTTTAATTGACATAAGCTTTAGTGTCCGTTGACAAGAATGAATGGACTTACCTTTGTGGGCTCAGTGTTTTTGAGTAGGGTCTGAACCCTGTTCCCATAGTCTGCATGCACAGCCATCAGATTCTGAACCTGGAAAAACAGGGCGCAACAGCAGGCAGAGACAGTCAGAAGTGTTGATAGCGATGGCAGTAAAATAGATGCATTATACAACATTGCATTGCAAAGATGACCTTCATGGTAGCGAGGCAGATGATGCCTGGGAAATATACATACTTTGCCTTCAGAAAGTATTCACACCACTTGACTTTTTCCCACATCTTGTTGTGTTATACAGCCTGAATTTAAATAGAGATTTCTTCTTTTTTTCTGGCCTACACACACAATACCCCATAATGTCAACATTTAATAACGTTTTCCTAAATATTTATAAAATCAATTAAAAAGGAAAAGATAAAATGTTGAGTCAACAAAGTATTCAACCTGTTTGTTATGGCCAGCCTAAATAAGCTCAGGAGTAAAAATGTGTTTAACAAGTCACATAATAAGTTGCATGGACTCACTGTCCAATAATATTGTATAAGAGGAGTTTAATGACTACCTCATCTCTGTACAATACACAACACTATCTGAAAGACCCCTCAGTTGAGCAGTGAATTTCAAACACAGATTCAACCACAAAAACCAGGGAGGTTGTTCAATGCCTCGCAAAAATAAGTACCTATTGGGAGATAAAATCAAAAAAACTGACATTGAATATCCCTTTGAGAATGGTGAAGTCACTAATTACACTTGGCTGGTGAATACACCTAGTTATTACGAAGATACAGGCATCATTCCTAACTCTGACGGAGAGGAAGGAAACCGCTCCCGGATTTCACCATGAGGCCAATGGTGACTTTAAAACAATTACAGAGTTTAATAGCGGTGATAGAAGAACTGAGGATGGATCAACAACATTGTAGTTACTCCACAATACTGATCTTATTGACAGAGTGAAACAGAAGCCTGTAAAGAATAAAAATCCTAGAGGAAAACCTGGTTCAGTCCACTTTCCACCAGACACTGGGAGATGAATTCACCTTGCAGCAGGATAATAACCAAAAACAAGGCCAAATCAACACTGGAGTTGCTTACAGTACCAATAAGACAGTGAATGTTCTTGGGTGGCAGAGTCACAGTTTTGACTTAAATCTGCTTGAAAATCTATGGCAAGACCTGAAAATGGTTGCCTAGCCACGCCAAACAACCGATTTGACGGAGCTTGAAGAATTTGGAAAATAAAAATTGGCAAATGTTGCTGTAATCGCTGCCAAATGTGATTCTAACATGTATTGACTCGGGGTTTATTTTTCATATTATATAAACATTTACAAATATTTGAATTTTTCTTCCACAGACTATTTTGTGTAGATCGTTGCAATTAAATTCATTTTAATCCCACTTCGTACCAAAATGTGGAAAAAGTCAAGGGGTGTGAATACTTTCTGATGACAGTGTGGTAGAGAGGAGATTTTGATTTGAATAGTAATGATGATGTTGATAAAAAAAACATGAAGATAGAAACAACATGATTGCTGATCACAATGATGATGAAAAATGGTGACTTAGACAATCAAAATGAGGAGAACTCACCCAGCGTTTCTGGATGAAGACTTGGGCTCCCTTCAGGGCACCAGCCATGTTCTGACAGAGCCTCTGGCGCTCCTCCTCATTCAGCACCTCGGTGAAGAAGGTACGCACCTGCAATACACCCACACACAAAGTCAGATCACTGGTCACACACAAACATACAGATGTATTAATGTATCAATAAATAAGCATTTCATTATATGTAATCATTACAGTTCATACTGTATAAAGAAATAATTCAATTGAAATACATTCATTAGGCCATAATCTATGGATTTCACATGACTGGGAATACAGATATGCATCTGTTAGTCACAGATACCGTAATTTAATTTTTTTTTTTTAACGTGACCACCATTTGCCTCATGCTGCGAGACATATCTCCTTCGCATAGTTAAGTCGTACAGATCATTGCGACATGGAGCGATGCATTATCATGCTGAAACAGGAGGTGATGGCGGCAGATGAATGGCACGACAACGGGCCTCAGGATCTCATCACGGTATCTCTGTGCATTCAAATTGCCATTAATAAAATGCAATTGTGTTAGTTGTCCGTAGCTTATGCCTGCCCATACCATAACCCCACCATGGGGGACGCTGTTCAAAACGTTGACATCAGCAAACTACTAGCCAAAAAACACCATTCACGTGGCCTAAAGTTGTGAGGCCGGATGGACGTAATGCTAAATTTTCAAAAAACGGCATTGGAGGTGGCTTATGGTAGATAAATGAACATTAAATTCTTGGACATGAGCTCTGTTGGACAATCCTGCAGTCAGCATGCCAATTGCACACTCAAGACTTGAGACGGCTGTGGGATTGTGTTGTGTGATAAAACTGCACATTTTAGAGTGGCCTTTTATTGTCCACAGCACAAGGTGCATCTGTGTAATGATCACGCTGTTTAAAATTAGCTTCTTGATATGCCACACCTGTCAGGCGGATGGATTATCTTGGCAAAGGAGAAATGATCACTAACAGGGATGAAAGAAAAGCTTTTTGAACAAATGGAACATTTCTTGGATCTTTTATTTCAACTCATCAAACATGGGACCAACACTTTACCTGTTGCATTTGTTATTTTGTTCAGTCTATTTCCAAAACTGTGGTTTACTTTAATGTAACTAGGGCTGACCCCAATTAGTTGACTAGTCGATTGTTTGGCCGACCAAGATTTTGTTTTGTCAAGCAGTAGCAAATAAATCAAATATATACACACCCACATCTTTCAAAAAAAAAAAAAGGAACACAAGACACCTGTCTGATTCACGCCCATCTCAGTGAACTAATCCACTGCGCTCTACATAGATACATTACCTGTGTGACATTATCATCGTCAGCGCTGTTGTAGCGGCCCACATCTGGGGACACCTTAAACCTGGTTTCCACGTGCTGTCGCTGGGTCTCTGGAGCACTGAAGCTGTTGGGGAAGTAGTTGGGAGCGCCAGCCTGGTTGTCGAACATGCACATAGGCCCGTCTCGCTGGTAGTTGGACACACGGGTCCTGAAGGGGCAGTTGACGGGCAGCTGCAGGTAGTTGGTTCCCAGCCGGTGGCGGTGTGTGTCTGGGTAGGAGAACAGACGCCCCTGCAGCATCTTGTCAGGGCTGGGCTCGATGCCAGGGGGCATATTGCTGGGGTCAAAGGCCAGCTGCTCGATCTCAGCAAAGTAGTTGGCAGGGTTTCTGTTGAGCACCAACCTCCCCACGGGAATGAGGGGGTACTCCTTGTGAGACCACACCTAAGGAAAATGAGAAGTGCTGCTACTTCTCAGGCCAACCAAGGTACATGGATGTGCAAGAGATTCCTAGCCAGTCTTGGAGGACAAAGATTATTTTAATAGAAAATGTAAGTGTGCATGACCCCTATACTGTACTATTTTTACATAATAATTATCCTGACTAGACTGCAGCTATTGAGTCAGTTGACCATTATTGTACCATTGACAAATGCTACCACTCCATAGCAGATCTCGGACCACTTTCAGATCTTTCAGTGGTTATGTGGAGTATGTGCCCCCTCTGGTGGAAAAGTCAGAGTACTGCAAATTGACAATATTTTTGGGGACATCTTGTTTAAAATGGCTAACAAAGTACAATACTAAGACATTTAAGGCATTTCTGTCACATTCTTTAAAAAACTATGCAAATTACTGATAAAAAGTTATGCACCTACTATAAGGGTTAGAGTCCCCACATAATTGAAGAGAAGATTGAGTATTAAAACTGTATCTCTATGCTACCTTGGTCAGGTCAAAGGGGTTCCACTGGAACTTCTCAGCCTGGTCAAAGGTCATGACCTGGATGTAGAATGACCAGGAGGGGAATTTGCCGTTGGCGATGGAGGTGTAAAGGTCTCGGATGGCGTAGTCCGGGTCGGTGGAGGCCATGCGCTCGGCATCCTCAGGCTTCAAGTTCTTGATACCCTGGTTGGTCTGAGAGGAGAGCAGAGGAAGGATGCTATGGGTTACTATGGACCCATCCCAATTTTTCTAACTACGTTTCCTTCTTTTACCACCATTATCTTGCATCCTTCAGTTAATCAAGTATTGTCGACTCCTATATCCATTTAAGTATGGTACATTTCACTAGTCCTGTACTAGCCATTCACAACATCATTTTTAGTTGTGCTCTGACCTTGTAGTGGAACTTGCAGTAGACGGGCTGACGCTCGGCGTTGACCAGCTTGAAGGTGTGGGATCCGTAGCCATTCATGTGGCGGAAGCCGTCGGGCAGACCACGGTCACTGAAGAGGAAGGACACCTTCATAGAGATTAAGACAAAATTATTAACAAAAGGCACATATTCAGTCAATTTAGCAAATGTGATATGTAAATAAGATATATTTTTTTTAAAAACATGTAAGTAGAAGCATGATATAATAATCTGATCAGAAAACGGATTTAAAACTATTTAAACTAATGCAGCAACCGCCATTTCTAGATATAGTGGCATAGCTTTAAAGTTGTTAATGGAGTGAAATCTGAAACTACAATGTATTTTTGGATTCTAACTAACTATTGTGCGTGCACGTGTAAAGGTTTGGTGTCAGGTAGAGAGGAGCAGGTACAGTACCTGATGCATACACTCAGGCCGCAGGCTCCAGAAATCCCACACCATGTCTGGGTCCTTCAGGTGAGTCTGGGGGTTGCGCTTCTGAGAGTGGACGAAGGATGGGAACTGCACAAAACAAAGGGGAAAAATCAGAGAGATGTGGTAATGGCATTTAATATTACACGGGGAGATGAACTAATGGATTAGCCTGGTTGCCAGTCTGTTTAGCTAACGTTCCACTCCTTGTACTCCATGTCATGTGTCAAAGACTGAATCTTGGCAAGGCACACCCAGGCGCAATCTTGACTCACGTGTCTGAACTCACCAGCATGGCGTCCCTGATAAAGAAGATGGGGGTGTTGTTGCCAGTAAGGTCCCAGTTGCCCTCGTCAGTGTAGAACTTGACTGCAAAGCCACGTGGGTCTCGCACTGTGTCAGCTGAGCCTGATTCCCCAGCTACATGAGTTTGAGACAAAATAGGTTGATATGAAACTCACACATGGACAACCAGTATAAACACAAATTATTTGTAGAATAAAAAAAATATGACATTGTGTATTTTCTGGTATTTATTCAATGATGTATTGATGTACAGTGGGGTCTGAAATGATTGACACCCTTGATAAAGACAATAGAATATGACCGTATACATTAATACATTCAAATACTGAGCTATATTGTATGCTCCTAAAAATTGGGGGAAATAATTCCTTTATACTAATACAATTTGCTCAGAAAGATGACTTGATAAACAGTTTTTTCTCAAAGGAGGCAGGGGTCAGAATGATTGACTCCCGTTTTCAATACCTTATCTTGTGAGGATAACTGCACTGAAAGTTTTTCTAAATATTTGATGAGTTGGAGAACACATCTTAGACCATTCCTATAAACAGAATCTTTCCAGATCCTTGATATCCTTCGTCTGCACTTATAAACTTCCCTCTTCAATTCAAACCACAGGTTTTAAATGGGTTTCATGTCCGGAGACAGATGGAGATTGCAAAATGTGGATTTTGTGGCCAATTAAGCTTTTCTATAGCTTCCAAAACACATGTTTTTTTGTTGTTGTTTCTTTTACAATGGTGGGGAAGTACCAAGATGGAGGTGCGTTGGCTTCAGAAAGCACCCCTCTGTCAGTCATCTAGTGTATATATTGCGTTTTATACTTACAGGAGCAATTAGGGTTAAGTACCTTGCTCAAGATCATGTCAACAGCATTTTCACCTAATCGGCTCGGGATTTGAACAAGCAACCTTTTGGCTATTGGCCCAATGCTCTTATCCTCTAGGCTACCTGACTGTCCAGAATTCTTCTGATATCGGCAAACATTGCTTTTGCAGACAAGCATGCTTAGTCATTCCATATACAGTAAAAGTATTCTAATTGGTAGCTAGCAAATCTGATAGGGTTTGTCCTTAAGGAAACAAAGGGAACTCTGTAAATGTGTTTGTAGCAGTTTTATAGAAAAGCCGGAGTGAGCAGCCTCAAAATACTATTTTATCATGTAAGTTGAGTAAATACCAGGGGGGAAAAAAAGACAAAAATGTAATGTAGGTTAGTCTTACCCACGGTGGAAAAGCGAATGGCAATAGGTGTGGTCTTGCCCACATGCTCAAACACCTTGGCCTTGCAGTAGCGAGAGATGTCATGTGTCACCTCAAAGTACCCAAAAGCTCCTGTGGTGGAAGAGGCAGGACATGGACAGTTACTGTGTATAAATCTAGCTAGTTAGGTTAGTGAGTAAACACTTACTTATAAAGCCATACACATGGTGCACTTTACCCTTCTGTAGAGTGGGCCAACACAACAACAGACCGTCACATGATCAAGCATGGTCCTAATAATATTCTGCCCTGACTAAAGAGCAGTTCACAGTATTTTGGTCTAGACCGAAAAGTAGGTTAACACTTTCTAATGTTTATTTCAAATGTGATAGGCCTGTCTAGGGAAGTGTTTCCCCTATACCATTACTTTGTGAGGGTCCACTTTTAAGAACAAATCTAGTGGCATACATAGTCCCTCCATTTCAGGGGACCAAAAGTATTGGGACAAATTCACTTATATGTGTATTAAAGTAGTCAAAAGTTTAGTATTTGGTCCCATATTCCTAGCACACAATGATTACATCAAGCTTGTGACTATACAAAGTTGTTGGATGCAATACTTTTGGTGCTCACTGTATATAGCATAAATGCCAATCAGTTTCAGTTAAATGTATTGGTAGTGCTTGACACCCACCGCCTCCCTTGGCATGTACCACCCTCTCTGGGATGCGCTCGCGGTCAAAGTGGGCCATCTCGTCTATGAACGGGGTGTCCTGCACTAGGAGGGGCCCCCGGGGACCCGCTGTTATTATATTCAACTTGTCCCCTATCGGGTGACCAGCACCAGTGGTCAGGTTGTCTGGCCTCTGAAGGGGAAGAAATGACATAGCCATTATACATAAGACACTGCACGACACATGTTTTATTTACACAGTCATTAGGCCTAGTCTCTCACTTTTCCTTTGGTAACAGAGTAGGTCCTTTCCCTGACTCCACATCAGCTGCACTTACACGGTTTATTAATTTACTTGCTCTCAGGTGACGTAACTACACACACATTAAGACTAGGAATGTACAGGAATACTTTGTGCACCTGACACTTAGTAGCCTGGGCGCAAGACTCAATGGTCTCATTAGGTATGTGTGATATAGGTACAATTCTGACATTATACAGGTCTAGTGTTTTGTACTTTGAATGATCAAACATCAGCTTCATTGCGCAATTGCTCCAATTCAATGTGTGCATTACAAAATAGTCTAAAAGCCACTTAAACAGTTCTCATCTCTCATTTTGGCCTTGTTTACTTAAAATCTTGCTTAATGTTTACCCGTTACCCTTCCTGCACCAATGATTAGGTAACCATGAGTTGACATGGCTAAAGTCCAGGCTAAACTATAGCAAGACAATGACCAAGATACATTTGCTATCCCAACAAATCAAGGTCCATATCTTCCAGTTATTGCAAAGAATCACTGATTATTCTATTCTCAACTTGCAATATTTTCAAGTTAAACCAGCAAAATACACTCAAGCAATCAACTTCTTGGCATTTAAATGAGGTACTATAGCTAGTTGACGCTAAATTTAAAAAAACAATAGCTTCTCTGTAGTTGTGTTATTTCAATACATTAGATCAAATTAAAATCACATTTTATTGATCACATACACATGTTTAGCAGATGTTATTATGAGTGTAGCGAAATGCTTGTATTTGTCACAAGAGTATGGGAGTAAAACCTAGCTAAACTTGGAATTCTATTCAACAAATATCAAGAAAGCCCGAACTACACGGGTTTCCACTAGTTAAGAAGAAAAATAGTAGAAATGTGCGGGGTTATTGACTTTGTGATTGTGGGTGTAGCAGCGAATGAAGACCAGCTGCAAGTGCAAGATAGCTAGCTAATAAGCAGTAATAGGCTAACGTTAGTTGTAGGCAGCAGCCAGCTAACAATTCCTGCATGATCAAAAACGGACACAATTCAAATACAAATGTGCATTCTTTGGTCGTGGAATTGAACAGTACCATGGTTATGTAAATGTGTTGCTATCTAACGTTGGAATTATAGTTAAGTAGTCCAGGAGGAAAAATGCGACCCTGGATGATCGCTCACCATTTCTAAACAGAATTGCACAACACAAACTAAGCATAGAAATAGACAAACCTGAGCGCTTCGGCCCTCTTTCCATAGTTTCAGTTGGTCGGTTGCTTTCCCTCTATCCTCGTCCATCTTGAAGGCAGAAGTTTTAACCACAACTGCGTGGGGGGGGGAAATATTTCTGAGTGCTAACGTTATTTAGCCACTGTACTTTGTACGATTAGGGTCCTCCTGCTTGTTACCCGACTCCTATTGGATGCTGGATCACCAGCTACTTTCGGACCAAAGGGCAAAAAAATAATGTACCCCTTGCTGCCACCCATCACACCATTAAAAGGTGGTGTTGCAGAACTAGGCGTTATTAAACATGTAGCCCGACCCAAGACCCAAAGGCATATTTCTACGGGTAGTCAATTATTGGTTCACATTGTCTAGTCGAACTACAAGCTTGCGATCCAACTCAACACTCACGTGAGGAAACAGACTAAACGCATTTAAACATGTGGAATATGTACTTTGCTAGTTGGCCAGTTTGACAGGGATTCATTTCATATTTATCAGATTATGCTGACCCCATTTACTAAAGGTATCACAAGAGCAGTTACTATATATCTGCTGTGTGCACTCATGTTGTGTTGTCACGGAAACATAAGCACACAGACAGAGAGATAGCTTTATTCCCTTTTATTAATAGTCTGTAGTCAGTAAATTTATAGAAAATACAAAAATGACTGTTTTACTGCTTGTTGAGATTTGTTAAATTGAGTGGACACAAGGCTATTAAGCCATTTCAATTGGGAGCATAGGTTGTGAAAGGCAGAACGGGTTGACTGGATGGATATAGGTAGCTTATAACTTATAGCTTATAACACCTTTTTTCTAAGCATGTAGGTTGCTGAGATGTTACCTCCAACAAAGAATCCACAAAAGCCTTTTTGAAAATGAAAGAATAGATGCTAAGTGGGATCCTTGCTATGAATCAAATTTCAAATCAAATCAAATGTATTTATATAGCCCTTCGTACATCAGCTGATATCTCAAAGTGCTGTACAGAAACCCAGCCTAAAACCCCAAACAGCAAGCAATGCAGGTGTAGAAGCACGGTGGCTAGGAAAAACTCCCTAGAAAGGCCAAAACCTAGGAAGAAACCTAGAGAGGAACCAGGCTATGTGGGGTGGCCAGTCCTCTTCTGGCTGTGCCGGGTGGAGATTATAACAGAACATGGCCAAGATGTTCAAATGTTCATAAATGACCAGCATGGTCGAATAATAATAATAAGGCAGAACAGTTGAAACTGGAGCAGCAGCACGGTCAGGTGGACTGGGGACAGCAAGGAGTCATCATGTCAGGTAGTCCTGGGGCATGGTCCTAGGGCTCAGGTCAGTTGAAACTGAAGCAGCAGCAGGGCCAGGTGGACTGGGGACAGCAAGGAGTCATCATGTCAGGTAGTCCTGGGGCATGGTCCTAGGGCTCAGGTCCTCCGAGAGAGAGAAAGAAAGAGAGAAGGAGAGAATTAGAGAACGCACACTTAGATTCACACAGGACACCGAATAGGACAGGAGAAGTACTCCAGATATAACAAACTGACCCTAGTCCCCGACACAAACTACTGCAGCATAAATACTGGAGGCTGAGACAGGAGGGGTCAGGAGACACTGTGGCCCCATCCGAGGACACCCCCGGACAGGGCCAAACAGGAAGGATATAACCCCACCCACTTTGCCAAAGCACAGCTCCCACACCACTAGAGGGATATCTTCAACCACCAACTTACCATCCTGAGACAAGGCTGAGTATAGCCCACAAAGATCTCTGCCATGGCACAACCCAAGGGGGGGCGCCAACCCAGACAGGATGACCACATCAGTGAATCAACCCACTCAGGTGATGCACCCCCTCCAGGGACGGCATGAGAGAGCCCCAGTAAGCCAGTGACTCAGCCCCCGTAATAGGGTTAGAGGCAGAGAATCCCAGTGGAAAGAGGGGAACCGGCCAGGCAGAGACAGCAAGGGCGGTTCGTTGCTCCAGAGCCTTTCCGTTCACCTTCCCACTCCTGGGCCAGACTACACTCAATCATATGACCCACTGAAGAGATGAGTCTTCAGTAAAGACTTAAAGGTTGAGACCGAGTTTGCGTCTCTGACATGGGTAGGCAGACCGTTCCATAAAAATGGAGCTCTATAGGAGAAAGCCCTGCCTCCAGCTGTTTGCTTAGAAATTCTAGGGACAATTAGGAGGCCTGCGTCTTGTGACCGTAGCGTACGTGTAGGTATGTACGGCAGGACCAAATCAGAGAGATAGGTAGGAGCAAGCCCATGTAATGCTTTGTAGGTTAGCAGTAAAACCTTGAAATCAGCCCTTGCTTTGACAGGAAGCCAGTGTAGAGAGGCTAGCACTGGAGTAATATGATAAAATTTTGGGGTTCTAGTCAGGATTCTAGCAGCCGTATTTAGCACTAACTGAAGTTTATTTAGTGCTTTATCCGGGTAGCCGGAAAGTAGAGCATTGCAGTAGTCTAACCTAGAAGTGACAAAAGCATGGATTAATTTTTCTGCATCATTTTTGGACAGAAAGTTTCTGATTTTTGCAATGTTACGTAGATGGAAAAAAGCTGTCCTTGAAATGGTCTTGATATGTTCTTCAAAAGAGAGATCAGGGTCCAGAGTAACGCCGAGGTCCTTCACAGTTTTATTTGAGACGACTGTACAACCATTAAGATTAATTGTCAGATTCAACAGAAGATCTCTTTGTTTCTTGGGACCTAGAACAAGCATCTCTGTTTTGTCCGAGTTTAAAAGTAGAACGTTTGTAGCCATCCACTTCCTTATGTCTGAAACACATGCTTCTAGCAAGGGCAATTTTGGGGCTTCACCATGTTTCATTGAAATGTACAGCTGTGTGTCATCCGCATAGCAGTGAAAGTTAACATTATGTTTTCGAATAACATCCCCAAGAGGTAAAATATATAGTGAAAACAATAGTGGTCCTAAAACGGAACCTTGAGGGACACCGAAATTTACAGTTGATTTGTCAGAGGACAAACCATTCACAGAGACAAACTGATATCTTTCCGACAGATAAGATCTAAACTAGGCCAGAAATTGTCCGTGTAGACCAATTTGGGTTTCCAATCTCTCCAAAAGAATGTGGTGATCGATGGTATCAAAAGCAGCACTAAGGTCTAGGAGCACGAGGACAGATGCAGAGCCTCGGCCCGATGCCATTAAAATGTAATTTACCACCTTCATAAGTGCCGTCTCAGTGCTATGATGGGGTCTAAAACCAGACTGAAGCATTTCGTATACATTGTTTGTCTTCAGGAAGGCAGTGAGTTGCTGCGCAACAGCCTTTTCTAACATTTTTGAGAGGAATGGAAGATTCGATATAGGCCGATAGTTTTTTATATTTTCTGGGTCAAGGTTTGGCTTTTTCAAGAGAGGCTTTATTACTGCCACTTTTAGTGAGTTTGGTACACATCCGGTGGATGAAGAGCCGTTGATTATGTTCAACATAGGAGGGCCAAGCACAGGAAGCAGCTCTTTCAGTAGTTTAGTTGAGCATAACTCTGACCCTAAACTTAACCCCAACCTAACACTTACCTTAACTCTTTTAAATCTGAACTTCAATAGAGTGACGTCATAGATTGGGTATTACAAGCATCCCACTGATAAGGAAATGTATTTTAGTAAATGATTAGTATGTTACAGTCCTGAAACCATGTCTGAAACCATGTGATTGTATGAAATTAATTTGAATCATTAGATTATTATAATACATGTGTGTAAGTGTTAGACTCATTCGATGATTATATTTTAATACTGTGTGTGGTTTTAGTCGGAATAAACGTTTAGGGAACAATGTGTCTAGTGTTTTGAGAAGAGACTATCTGTCTGAGCCAGAACCTGGGCGACCTTGGCTGGGACACTGAGTGCTCCCCAGTCCCAGGTCTCTCCCTATCTTAGGGGATGGTAGGAAGACACTATTCTCACGTACTTCCCTAGGTTCTATTGGCGGGCGGATTTGATGGTTGGTGTGGAAGTATGTGTGTCGCTATAAATTGAAGGTCCTGTACTGTACACGTCAGAACGTTCCCGTGAATAAACATTTAACTTTGGTAGACTGGGCCTCTGTCTGTTTTCGTTTCTATCAGTATCTTACAAATCCTGATATAACAGACTGAGGGTAACATAATTTAATTGGTAAATGAACAGGAGTATAGAATTCTCCTGACACCCACTTAACATATTTCCTGCCCCCTCTGGGTGTGTTTGAGGTGAGGTTGAGGGCAGGGCTCCGGCCCCTCCCCCCACCCCACCCCTTCCTTCCCCAAACCTTCCTCCCACCTTGAATTGACACTCCTTCCTGATCGGTAGCCAACCCAAATCTTTGAATAACCTGTTGCACATGCAACGACGATGAAGAGGAACCTATACTCCCTTACACCTTGCCTCCGAGATGAGCTTCCTGTTAACAACACCTATTACACAAATGGACAGAAGTGCAAAATCATAATTTTTATTTTTTTCCATTATTTATAGATTTTCAGATATTAAAAACAAAAACAGTACAACCCCAATCCCTCATTCTCCCATCCATCCACCCCCTCCCTCCAAGGTATCTATAAAAGTTAAATAGGAAATAAAAACTGAAACAAACAATAATAGAAACACAACCAATGGGGGGAAAAAGTTATACAAAAATTATTATCAGCACAAATGGCCACTAGAACAGACATGACTGCTTACCAAACTATGCAAGTTACACTAAGTAATAGACAGACTCTCCACATATTGTATTAATGGGGACCAGTTTAAGTCAAACTTTTGTTGGGACCCATGACATGATGACATCACCTCCAAATGACATCACCTCCTTAACCCACTGCATAAAGGAGGGCAGCTTTGCAGACTTCCAGTGAAAGAGGACAAGGTGGTGACCTGGCAGTGAGCTAGCAGCGAGGTAGCATTCTGGTCTAGGAGAAGTACCCCAAAAATGGCAGTGACCGGGTTGGGGCTAACAGTTGTATTACACATATGTGAGAATGTCTAAAAAATGTGGTCCCAGAGACCACAAAGATTGGCATGACCAAAACATGTGCCCCACAGTCGCTGTACTCTGGTGGCATCTCAAACACTTGGAGTCAATATTTGGGTATATTTTTGCCAATCTGTCATTTGAGTAATGGAGATGGTGCAAAACCTTAAACTGAATAAGCCCATGCCTTATGCAAAATGTTGTGTGGATACGCTCAACACTTTGTTGCCATATCATTTTATAAAATCGCAGCACAAAGGCTTATAGTGTGGTATGAGCCACAGTCTAGGGGATTCTTGTCTTTTTTAAGCAAAACCAAAATAGTCGCCTGGGTAAGTGTCTGTGGCAGTTTCTGACTATAAAGGATTTCATTGTACATTGAGCTGAGGATAGGGGATAATTTAGAGGGAAATTCTTTATAAAATTCAATATGGAAGCCATCAGGCCCAGGGGCTTTTACCACTCTGCATGGACTGGATTACCAGAGTAGTTTCATCATCACCTATTGAGGCATCCATGTTGGTTTGTTCATCTGAATTGAGTCAGGGTATGTCCAGATGGTCTAGAAATGCATGCATACGAGATGTGTCATGGAAGAGCCTCTGACGAGTAAAGAGCAGAATCGAATTGCTTAAATTGATGGTTGATTTCTTTGGGATTGGTAGAAGTTACATCAGCTGCAACACAGATTTCAGGTATGGTGCTGCTTGCAGCGGATTGTCGAAGCTGATGAGATAACAACTTGCCAGCTTTCTCGCAGTGTTCATAGAATTTTTGCCTCAACTTAAACAGAAGCTGCGTCGTTTGTTTGGTGGAAATATTGTCAAATTCCAATTGGTGTAGCAGTCTCTCTTTGTAGAGTTCAGGAGTCAGAAGAGATGCATATCTGTTGTCCACATCTAGAATGAGTTCAGATAGCTCCAATAAGCATTTTGGTGCTCTGTTTGTTGTCACACACTATATATGAAATAATTTGGCCCCTTAGTTATACTTTTAACAACTCTCACACAGTAGAGACACGTCATGGGTGCAGTTTATCTGTAAAAAGACAGCTAGGCGTCTTTATTTTGTGCATGGCTTTCGGATGATCAAACAACGAATGTAACAGAGTTTCACGTTTTTGAATAGCCTAAAAACGTAGCCAGAGGACTAATAATGAGGGAGAACAAACAATATCAATAGCCTTTAAAGAAATCGAATGACAAGTTTAAGCTTATTAAATGCGAGGTTGAAAATCAAATGGCCAATAACCTCTGTCATGCCTGCTCTTCCCCGGGTGCCAGGCTGCCCTGCATTACGCACACCTGCCTTCCCTCGTCACGCGCATCAGCGAAATTGGACTCACTCAATCTCCTGTTTATTACCTCAACTACATTTGTCAGTTCCCCAGCTCTGTTCCCCGCTGCTGTCTTTGTGTTTCCCAGTTCTGACGCTGTTCCTGTCCTGTTGCACGTCCTTTCCTAATTAAATGTCAACTCCCCGTACCTGCTTCTATTCTCCAGTGTCATTCCTTACAGAATGCAGCAGCCAACACACGAAGCATCGGGGAGTACTTGCGTTCCGGTTGGTGGTGACGTTGGTCCTGGGTCGCCACCGATGGAACCGGAGGTGCCTAGCCTTTGCATTGGGCTTCCACGCCCTAGCTGGCTCAAGAGGTTTCCTTGCCCCGGTTGGCTCGGAAGGCGCCCATCCTTTATCGGGCCTCAGCCGAATTGTTAGGTCTTGTTCGCCCAGACGGCCCAGGAGTTTTCTTGTTTTGTTGGTGATGTCGAGCTTGGATTTCGCCGCCGATGGAACCGGGGTTGCCTAAGCCAGCTCGTCGGGCTTCCCCATCCTAGCTGGCTCGAGAGGTTTCCTTGCCTCGGTTGGCTCGGCAGGTTCCCATCCCACGTCATGCTCCGCCAGATCTACAGGCTTCCATGCCGCAGCGGGATCGACAGGCGTTCATGCCTCAGTCAGATCGTCAGGCTCCTATGCATCAGCTGGCTCGCCAGGCTCCCACACCCCTGCCGGTTCGTGGGGAGTTTACCCTAGCCGGCTTTCCCAGCACCCATGTCTCGGCCCTGCTCACCCAGGTGGGACGCTGGGTGGTGCTCCTAGAGGGGGGGGGTACTGTCACGCCTGCTCCGGCTCTTGTTGCCCTGCATTACGCACTCCTGCCACCATCATTTACGCACATCTGCCTTCCCTCGTCAACGCGCATCAGCGATATTGGACTCACCTGGACACCCAATCTCTTGTTTATTACCTCCCCTATATTTGTCAGTTCCCCAGCTCCCTGCTGCTGCATTGTTTGTCGTCTATCTTCCCAGTTCTGACGCTGTTCCTGTCCTGTTACATGTCCGTTCCTAATTAAATGTCAACTCCGCGTACCTGCTTCTATTCTCCAGTGTCATTCCTTACACTATCCTCCTACTGGCCAATCGTAAAAGCTTTAAGACAAGTTAAAGTTATGAACAGGAGTTTATTTCCCAAATAATCTATTTTAAGAAAATGTTGTCCTAAAGTTGTGGTTTTCAAAAAGAACAAGAATGCAAGTATATAGCCTAAACAATTCTCAATCATAGAGACTGAGCAAACAATATCATTTATTTTTCTACTATTTTACGAGGCAAATCAAGAGGGGCGATAGCATCGTGTAGCACAATGTTTTATGGGTACATAATCACGATAGGATAAAGGTTGACATCGCCCAAACCTAGACTGAGTGATAGTCATTGTTTACCCAGGTAGTCAAGGAGCTCAGGGTGCACAGCCTTCAGCAGCAGGCTGAGCTGGAGAAGCTGCTGCTTCATGGCCTCCTGAGACTCCTCAAAGTTCTGGTGCTGAGGGACAGAGAGAGAGAGAACATTAGAATGTTATGGTTTTAGCAATCTTACAGTATGTGGTAATACATGATTATATGACAAGAGAGTAAGGTGCTTACCACCATCTCCATAAAGCCTGTCAGACACCAGAAGGACTCCACCTCAGTCTGGGTGATGAACAGGAGAGGAGCCGAGAGGTCACTCATCCCCTGGACATAGCCTGCAGGGAGAGAGAGACAATAGGAACCACAAGGAGAGAGGAGAGTCAGGTGTGAGATCTTGAAATGTGATACAATGGGTTTCAACTTTCAAGTGTAAGGCCAAGGGAAGTGGCTTACCCAGATCAAAATTGAACATGCAGTATGTCATCAGCACGTTACCCCATCCTGTACTCCCTGATCACCCATTACTATGTGGCCCCCATGCATGTCTGCAACTCAATCATCAAGTTTGCAGATGACACATAAGTGGTAGGCCTGATTTCCAACAATGTGGGCCCTGGTGGAGTGGTGCAGGGAAAATAACCACAACGTCAACAAAACAAAAGAGCTGATCGTGGACTTCAGGAGACAGCAGAGGGAGCACCCCCCTCCCCCATTGACAGACCGCAGTGGAGAAGGTGAAAAGCTTCAAGTTCCTCAGCATACACACCACTGACAATCTGAAATGGTCCACCCACACACAGTGTGGTGAAGAAGGCTGAAGAAGGCTGAGGAGGCTGAAGAAATTTGTCTTGGCCCCTAAGACCCACAAACTTTTACAGATGCACCATTGAGAGCATTCTGTCGGGCTGTATCACCACCTGGTGCAGTCATTACAGGGGCATCAGAGCTGGGACAGAGAGACTGAAAAACAGCTTCTATCTCAAGGCCATCAGACTGTTAAATAGTCACCACTAGCTGGCCTCCACCTAGTAACCTGCCCTGAATTTTAGTCACTGTCACTAGCCGGCTACTAGGGGGCAGTATTTTCATTTTTGGAAAAAAAACATTCCCGTTTTAAACGGGATATTTTGTCAGGAAAAGATGCTAGAATATGCATATAATTGACAGCTTTGGATAGAAAACACTCTACCGTTTCCAAAACGGTAAACATATTGTCTGTGAGTATAACAGAACTGATGTTGCAGGCGAAAGCCTGAGAAAAATCCAATCCGGAAGTGCCCCAGGTTTTGAAAGCGCTACATTACATTCCAATGACTCCCTATTCAGCTGTGAATGTGCCATCAACGAGCTTACGCTTTCTACGTATTCCCCAAGGTGTCTACAGCATTGTGACGTAGTTTTACGTATTTCTGTTGAAGAATAGCCGTAGGCGGCCACATTGCGTAAGTGTTCACATGGTGGCTCCGAGAGAGATTCTCGAGTAAAATACAGAGGTAGCCATTACTCCAATCGGCCCTACTGAAAAACTAATTGTCCCGACGGATATATTATAGAATAGATATTAGAAAAACACCTTGAGGATTGATTCTAAACAACGTTTGCCATGTTTCTGTCGATATTATGGAGCTAATTTGGAATATTTTTCGGCGTTGTGGTGACCGCAAATTCCGGGCGATTTCTCAGCCAAACGTGAAGAACAAACGGAGCTATTTCACCTACAAAAATAATATTTTGGGAAAAAATGAACTTTGGCTATCTACCTGGGAGTCTCGTGAGTGAAAACATCCGAAGTTCATCAAAGGTAAACGATTTAATTTGATTGCTTTTCTGATTTCCGTGACAAGGTTGCCTGCTGCTAGCAAGGCATAATGCTATGCTAGGCTATGATAAACTTACACAAATGCTTGTCTAGCGTTGGCTGTAAAGCATATTTTGAAAATCTGAGATGACAGGGTGATTAACAAAAGGCTAAGCTGTGTTCCAATATATTTCACTTGTGATTTTCATGAATAGGAATATTTTCTAGGAAGATTTATGTCCGTTGCGTTATGCTAATTAGTGTCAGGCGATGATTACGCTCCCGGATCCGGGTTTGAGAGTCACAAGAAGTTTTAAAGGCTGCTGCAATATGTACATAGTCATGGAACACTGGTCACTTTAATAATGTTTACATACTGTTTTACCCACTTCATATGTATACTGTATTCTAGTCAAGGCCTATCTTGTTTAACTATTGCTGTACATATGCTATTCTTCGGCTATACTACATATTCTATCCATATACTGTCCATATTGTCTATACAGTGCATTTGGAAAGTATTCAGACCGCTTGACTTTTCCCACATTTTATTACATTACAGCCTTATTCTAAAATGTATCAAAAACAGGTTATTAGAAATGATTGCACATTTATTACAAAAAGTATTCAGACCCTTTACTCTGTACTTTGTTTTAGCCCCTTTGGCAGTGATTACAGCCTTAAGTCTTCTTGGGTACGACGCTACAAGCTTGGCACACCTGTATTTGGGGTGTTTCTCCCATTTTTCTCTGCAGGTCCTCTCAAGCTCTGTCAGATTGGATAGGGAGCGTCACTGCACAGCTATTTTCAGGTCTCTCCAGAGATGTTCGATCGGGTTCAAGTCCGGGCTCTGGCTGGGCCACTCAAGGACATTCAGAGACTTGTCCCGAAGCAACTCCTGCGTTGTCTTGGCTGTGTTCTTAGGCTTGTTGTACTGTTGGAAGGTGAACCTTTGCCCTAGTCTGAGGTCCTGTGTCACACTCTGATCTGTTTCACCTGTCCTTGTGCTTGTCTCTCCCTCCAGGTGTCGCCCATCTTCCCCATTATTCCCTGTGTATTTATTCCTGTGTTTTCTGTCCGTCTGTGCCAGTTCGTCTTGTTTGCCAAGTCAACCAGCATTTTTCTCCTAGCTCCTGTTTTACCCAGTCTCTGTTTTTTTCTCGTCCTCCTGGTTCTGACCCTTGCCTGTCGTGACTCTGAGCCTGCCTGCCTGATCATTCTGCCTGCCCCGTACCTCGAGCCTGCCTGCCGCCCTGTACCATTTTGGACTCTGACATGGTTATGAACTCTTGCCTGTCCCTGATTTTTCCTTTTGCCTACCCCTTGGACTATAATAAACAGAGCTAAAATCATCTGCCTCCTATGTCTGCATCTGGGTCTCGCCTTGTGTCGTTATATCCTGGGCGCTCTAGAGCAGGTTTTCATCAAGGAGCTCTCTGCTCCATTCATCCTTCTCTCGAGTCTCCTAGTCCCTGCCCCTGAAAAACATCCCCACAGCATGATGCTGCCACCACAATGCTTCACCGAAGGAATGGTGCAAGGTTTCCTCCAGATGTGACGCTTGGCATTCAGGCCAATCTTATTTTCATTACACCAGAGAATCTTGTTTCTCATTGTCTGAGAGTCCTTCAGGTGCCTTTTGGCAAACTCCAAGCAGGCTGTCATGTGCCTCTTACTAAGGAGTGGCTTCCGTCTGGCCACTCTCCATAAAGGCCTGATTGGTGGAGTTCTGCAGAGATGATTATCCATCTGGAACGTTCTCCCATCTCCACATTGGAACTCTGGAGCTTTGTCAGAGTGACCATCGGGCTATTGGTCACCTCCCTGACCAAGGCCTTTCTCCCCCAATTCCTCAGTTTGGCCAGGCGGTCAACTCTAGGAAGACTCTTAGTGGTTCCAAACCTCTTCCATTCAAGAATAATGATGGAGGCCACTGTGTTCTTGGGGACCATCAATACGGCAGGGTAGCCAAGTGGTTAGAGCGTTGGGCTAGTAACCGGAAGGTTGCAAGTTCAAATCCCCAAGCTGACAAGGTACAAATCTATCGTTCTGCCCCTGAACAGGCAGTTAACCCACTGTTCCTAGGCCGTCAAAATAAGAATTTGTTCTTAACTGACTTGCCTAGTTAAATAAAGGTTAAAAAATACTGCAGACATTTTTTGGTACGCTTGGTGCTCTACGGACAATTCCTTCAACCTCATGGCTTTGTTTTTGCTCTGACATGCATTGTCAACTGTGGGACCTTATATAGAGAGGTGTGTGCCTTCCCAAATCAGCTTTTTTGGTCCTCCAATAATCGGTATCGGCGTTGAAAAATCATAATCGGTCGACCTCTAGAATGGACCATGTTAGTTTGTTTGTGATGTGGACACCAAGGAACTTGAAGCTCTCAACTTGCTCCACTGCAGCCCCTTAGATGAGAATGGGGGTGTGCTCGGCCCTGTTTTTCCTGTCGTCCACAATCATCTCCTTTGTCTTGATCACGTTGAGGGAGAGTTTGTTGTCCTGGCACCACAAGGCCAGGTCTCTGACTTCCTCCCTATAGGCTGTCTCATCGTTGTCGTGATCAGGCCTACCACTGTTAATCATTATAATTATGGTGTTGGAGTCGTGCCTGGCCGTGCAGTCATGAGTGAACATGGAGTACAGGAGGGGACTGAGCACGCACCCCTGAGGGGCCCCTGTGTTGAGGATCAGCGTGGCGGATGTGTTGTTACCTATCCTTACCACCTGGTGGCAGCCCGTCAGGAAGTCCAGGATCCAGTTGCAGAGGGAGGTGTTTAGTCCCAGAGTCCTTAGCTTATTGATGAGCTTTGAGGGCACTATGGTGTTGAACGCTGAGCTGTAGTCAATGAATAGCATTCCCACATAGATGTTCATTTTGTCCAGGTGGGAAAGGGCAGTGTGGAGTGCAATAGAGATTGCATTATCTGTGGATCTGTTGGGGCGGTATGCAAATTGGAGTGGGTCTAGGGTTTCTGGAACAAAGGTGTTGATGTGAGCCATGACCACCCTTTCAAAGCACTTCATGGCTACATATGTGAGCGCTATGGGTCAGTAGTCATTTAGGTAGGTTACCTTCGCTTTCTTGGGCACAGGGACTACCTAAAAGTTTCTGCCAAGGAACACAAGCATTTTCTGGCTTTAATAGACTGCGGAGTGGGGTAACAATATTGCCTGCTGTAGGCCTACTGAAAACACATTCAGACGGAACGGTACCACCCATCACCATATGATTGCTTTATATTTATTTATTTGCACACAAGAAAATACAATATTGCTAAGTTGATATTCACATTGTAGTTGAATGATTCGATTTTAAATCGGTGGTTTGTGCATGACACAGGCTGCATTACACATTGTTTACATCGCTGATATACAATCGTATACCAGCGATGTTGGGACAGGTTGATGGGACGTTGTGTCATTCCAGTCTCCACCCAACCCTAATCTACATAATGGGACAGTTCCAAGGACAGACTGGGATTACATACGAGTTAAATACGAGACAGCCAGGTTCTACAAACGGCACCATAAAAAATAAAAAAAATCTGGCTGCACACTGGTTGGAGTATGTTCCCAAAACTGCTGTTCTTATTCCATGACAGACAATGGTTTGACCATTGTAATGACAGAACCCCCCCTCCCAAAAAAAAAAAAAAAAAAACTTGCCATTGAGAGTAGTCCTCTCCAATGCAAAAAAGGCAGTGAGTGTTGACAAAGAGGGGAGAAAATCATGAGTTTCTCCTCGCTCTAAACTTCATTGAAGATTCATTTGAGAGGGAAACAAAATGTAACGTTTAAAATCACAGAGCTACAAGTCATCCATTCACGAACACTTCCTGACATTAGCATAGAGATGGTCGGCTAAACAAATAGGCCCTTGTTGACCATGGTCAAGTGGAGCCCAGAGTATGTATCGTTTTAAGCTGTGTGTGTTTGTGCTAACTGCTTTGATCTCTGTATATCACGATTACGTTACAAATTTATACTAACATTAAATAACCTTGAAACAACACTTGATTATTAAACTGAAGGGTGTGCGAGCAAGGAGGCCCACACGCCTGACTCAGTTACACCAGCTCTGTCAGGAGGAATGGGACAAAATTCACCCAACTTATTGTGGGAAGCTTGTGGAAGGCTACCCGAAACGTTTGACCCAAGTTTAAATTGTTTAAAGGCAATGCAACCAAATACTAATTGAGTGTATGTAAACTTCTGACCCACTGCGAATGTGATGAAAGAAATAAAAGCTGAAATAAATTATTCTCTTTACTATTATTCTGACATTTCACATTCTTAAAATAAAGTGGTGATCCTAACTGACCTAAAACGGGGAATTTTTCTGAGGATTAAATGTCAGGAAGTGTGAAAAACTGAGTTGAAATGTATTTGGCTCAGGTATATGTACATTTCTGACTTCAACTGTAAGTGCTCACTTGTCATAAAATATTTTGTGTCATATTATTCCTATGGGTGTGTATGAACAGATTTGAATACGATTTCATGTTGCTAAAATGCTGTCAGTTCCACGTTAAGCTCTGATCACCTAATGCTATTTGCGCCATTAAATTGACATGGATCCCTGTCCGCCTCCCGACACTCTCAACCCTGCGCTAAAGCTCCGCCTTATCTCAGTTCACTGGTCACGATGGCAACACCCACCCGTAGCACGCGCTCCAGCAGGTGTATCTCACTGATCATCCCTAAAGCCAACACCTCGTTTGGCCGCCTTTCGTTCCAGTTCTCTGCTGCCTGTGACTGGAACGAATTGCAAAAATCGCTGAAGTTGGAGACTTTTATCTCCCTCACCAACTTCAAACATCTGCTATCTGAGCAGCTAACCGATCGCTGCAGCTGTACATAGTCTATCGGTAAATAGCCCACCCAACTTTACCTACCTCATCCCCATACTGTTTATATTTATTTACTTTTCTGCTCTTTTGCACACCAATATCTCTACCTGTACATGACCATCTGATCATTTATCACTCCAGTGTTAATCTGTAAAATTGTAATTATTCGCTTACCTCCTCATGCCTTTTGCACACAATGTATATAGACTCTCTTTTTTTCTACTGTGTTATTGACTTGTTAATTGTTTACTCCATGTGTAACTCTGTGTTATCTGTTCACACTGCTATGCTTTATCTTGGCCAGGTCGCAGTTGCAAATGAGAACTTGTTCTCAACTAGCCTACCTGGTTAAATAAAGGTGAAATAAAAAATAAATAAAAAACGCTTCCTCCCCATACACGCCACAGGAGGGGAGTCATTAACACCCATCGCTAAGGCCAAAAGGCTTCCATTTGCACCCCCATCAGATGGAGAGAGAGGGCAATTCGTATAAGACCACATTAGAGGAGAGAAGAACAGATATCCTGTAGTGATACAGTAAAGATGATACTGTAGAAATAGAAAGGAGAGAGGGAGAAAGAGAGTGAGAAGAGAGACAGATGAGCACATTCAACGTGCTTTCAGCTGGATATAACACCTACTCTGACCAACTAATGGTGTTACTTTTCTCATGTAAAAATGTCTTCAATATAATTGGTTCACAAGCAATGTCCTTTGAGTTGCCATGGTAAAATTAAGCTTTGGAGGAAGCTTCCTAAATTGGCAGCCTAAACTGAGGCATTGTACAGTAGGAAATTGAAACTGAAAACTGAAAACAATTTAGGTATTTATGGCCGACAGTGCATTATTTTGAGAATTTCCTTTTGGCATGACATTTCAACATGATACATTATTAAATAAAAACATGTGGCTCCGAGAGAGAAATGAAGAGAGAAAGAAAAAGACCCATGACTCCAAGAGAGAGAGAGATCGAGAGACAGAAAGAGAGAGAAAGAGAATCAGCGGTCAAGGCATGGGTTGTGTGCTGACGCATGTAAGAGCCCTCATTGAAAACTTCCATCAGAACATTACTCATTAACCATGACTCACTAAATTAAGGGCCCTCTGTCTGGATCATTAGCATAATAAAGGCTTTGAAGCCGACACCATAATTTGACTCCCATGCATAAACTTGGTGCGCTCAGCTAGGTGTTACGTGCAATTAGGTAGTCTAGGAGTGCACTTAGACTGGCTTAGGTGAAAGGGAGGACTGGGCTTCCTGGTTATGGCTGACGTTTGATAGAATTACTTAATATAATTCATTTTATGAATGAACCCAGCTGCTATGAGTCTGAAAGCTACAGATGTTACATGCAGAGACAGTGGCTATCGAGCTGGCTGGCTGGCTGGTGTGTGTGTGTGTAACAATGGGTATCAAGACACAGCTAATGTGTGCTCAGCTCATGAGGTCCATTTCCACATCACACGTAAAAGTTTACTAGTGTACACTTGTTCTGCGATTGCACAACTCTCTACTCCAGGTAAAACGTATGTAGCCCCAAGGCACAGATCTGGGATCTGTTCACTGTGCCAAAGTTTAACGTTAAACATTACACTACAGCAACATGTCTCATTAGCTCAGTAAGCTCCTAATGGGCCTGACCCAAGGAGAGCAGCCTTGACAGTGAAGGGATGACCTATGTACACAGTTTGACGTCTCCCTTTACAGTTCAAGGCAAAGAATTTGGAGCGTCTCCACTATACAAATGTCTACCTGCATGTATCAATCCACAAACCGGGCCTTAAATACAGTTGGCATCTTATATTGACACAATTCACAATCAACACAACATAGGCTATTCATGATGGTTTTGTTATTGCACTGAGGTTACCAAAGAAAGGTCAAACTAAACAAAAAGTATGCAGATGTAAAAAATTAATTAGGTTAAGGTTAATTGCAGGGGGTCCGGACATTTTCCATATGTGATTATTCTTCGGAAGAACTGTATAAAAAAAGCAACGCACACACACACCAATAAAGCACTTTTCTTCAAATGA
The DNA here is from genome assembly GCF_018296145.1 of Oncorhynchus tshawytscha. Taxonomy (NCBI): domain Eukaryota; kingdom Metazoa; phylum Chordata; class Actinopteri; order Salmoniformes; family Salmonidae; genus Oncorhynchus; species Oncorhynchus tshawytscha. The sequence continues at coordinate 60,837,359 of NC_056430.1, forward strand.
AATGTTGCTAAAGTTATTAGGAAAGAAGTGGAGAGTGTTCAACCAACGAGAGTCAAGGTGCAACCAAAACAATTGATCATCATTGAAAAGGAAAAGGCACAACGCTCGCTCACCATTTTTATTTTATTTTAATAACTATTAAAAGCTTCTTAATTAAAAGTATATCGGTTTTAAAAAGTAAGTCATTTTAAAACAATCTGAAAGCTAAGTATCTCAAATCAGGTAATGTAAAATTCCAGGCTGAAGGAAGTATGCTTTGAATGAATTTCCCTCAGTAATTTCCCTCAGTAATTTCCCTCACACTCCCTTTTAATGAGTCCTTGTGAGCATCAGAGAGGAAACTAGAAGGCATGTTCCTGAGAGTCATAGCTCTCAGGAATGGGGTCATACTATTTTGTAGCTCAAACTGTTTAAACACTAGAGCCAAATTCATATGAAGAAAAAATTATCAACGTGCCACATAGGTGCTTGAAACCACTAGAAACCACACCATAGACAACGACAATAGTGCTTGTAATTTTGGAACAGAACTTCAGATTTTGGCAGATAGTTTTTTGCATATCTTTTATTAATGTTCAATATTGATCAAAGGCCCAGTCTAAATTAATAAACAATCCGGATGTGGCCAGCGGGCCGCCAGTTGAATAGCCCTGCTTTATGTCTACCATGTTACATTTATCGTTTGAGGATACAATATATACTAAGCAAAAATATAAACACAACATGTAAAGTGTTGTTCCCATGTTTCATGAGCAGAAATAAAAATTCACAGACATTTTCCATACATACAAAGAACGTATTTATCTCAAGTTTTGTGCAATAATGTGTTTACATCCTTGTTAGTGAGCATATCTCCTTTGCCAAGATAATCCATCCACCTGACTGACAGGTGTGGCATATCAAGCTGATTTAACAGCATGATCATTACATAAGTGCACCTTGTGCTGGGGACAATAAAAGGCCACTTTAAAATGTGCAGTTTTGTCACACAACACAATGCCATAGATGTCTCAAGTTTTGTTGGAGCGTGCAACTGGCATGCTGACTGCAGGAATGTCCACCAGAGCTGTTGCCAGAGAATTGAACGTTCATTTCTCTACCATAAGCTGGTTCCAACGTTGTTTTATAGAATTTGTCAACTAGCCTCACAACCGCAGATAATGTGTAACCACACCAGGACCTCCACATCCAGCTTCTTCACCTGCGGGATAATCCGATGGGGGTGCTGAGGACTACTTCTGCCTGTAATAAATCCATTTTGTGGGAAAAAGTAATTCTGATTGGCTAGGCCTGGCTTCCCAGTGGGTGGGCCTGGCTGCCAAGTGGATGGGTCTATGCCCTCCTAGGCCCACTCAAGGCTGCACCCCTGCCCAGTCATGTGAAATCCATAGAGCTGAATTAATGTATTTCAGTTGACTGACGTATATGAACTGTAACTCAGTAAAGTCCTTGAAATTGTTGTATGTTGCGTTTTATATATATTTTTGTTCAGTCTAATTTATTGTCCATTTAGATGGAAATTCAGCATACAAATTCACACATGCAACAAAATGCATACATGCAGTACGGGAAACGGGAAAGTTAGCACACAAAGTTGAACATTTAACCTTTAAGAGCACTAAACTAACACAGTTAACACAACATCTAGCAACGAAATTTGTGTAGCACTATCTGTGCATTATAAGGCAGTATAATAGCCTATTTTCATCTCCTATAGATAACTTAATCTGAAAAATATTATTAATCCATTTTTTTATATTTAAGCATTCACTTTTAAATACATTTTCTAAAGGCAAAAAGCTAAATTAGACAGACTATTTTAGTACACACCAGTCATGTATTTATGATGCCTAAAATCATTCTAATAGTTCTAATAATAGAGTTCTAATCATTTTCGCCCAACGCTATAATTACATTTAATAACATATACAAGTGTCAAACAGTAGGTTAATATGAATAAATGTAGGTTTAATTGACCTGATATAATTTATTTCGACTATAAAGACAAGTAAAAGCACAATTAATTGCAAGAGCTCTCATTTTCAACACCCTAGACAGCGCTTTTAGGCTACATGGAAATCCTTGTCTGCAGTCGCTGACTTGCTCTCAATTTGACAGCAGCGCGTCCCTGTAAAACGTGTAGGTGGCAACTGTACTAAAACTTTTCATTATACACTGGGTTATATTAAATTGAGTTGGTCATGTAGTAAATAAAACCCACGACAACTTGTGCTTAGCCTACAACTTCACCCAAATACAATAACACACTGACGCTTCCTTAGTTGCAAATCAATTTCCTCGAGGACAAAACAACATAGCTCAAATCAGAAACAACAAGTGATTTCCCCCCGCAGGGTATCAACCTCAGAGCATAATTGGGATTAGCGAAGTACACGTCATCCCTCTCAGGCAACACACTGTGCGCCGACTAATAATATTAGACTGGATTTAGAGAAAGAGGAGTCGGTCAAGTGTTTTCCCGGAGGACGCACCTTTGTGTCTTTGCAAGGCAGAGAGCTGCGCAGCTCCGTGTATGACTCGGCAGCTGGAACGTTCGGACAACAAAATGTCAGTCAATAATGCTTTTCAAGTGGCTAACATTCCATGGAGGAATAACAATTTTACAATGTCGAATAAAGACCCACCTTTCTCGGATCAAGGGGAGACCATTATAGGAATATACCTGCTGGTTCTAGGTGGGAGAACTTGCTCATGTAGTTGGAATGTAATTTCGTTTTTAAAATGCAGCTTTGCTTTTATGCTGCAAAGACTTGCTTTAGTTTTGCTTTCATGGCAAAAAAATCTGGAAATATGTCACTAATGTCTTGTTTGCCACTTCATCATTTATATTTTATTACCTAAACGTTAAGGTAAGATGAATGACCAATTGTCAAAATAAAATATTCAGAGTGTAGCCTACATTTATCTTGTTCATTTTTGGCATCGCAATATACAACAATTGGATGAAGAGTTCGATTGCACTGCAGAATACAAATCACCAATACCAGAAACCTTTGTTATTGCAGTTGTTATACTACTGTTACTGTCGTTATAGTGTATGGGCAACGGTTAGTGGATTTGGTGCTATAAGTAGACCAGGACAAATCTTCTCCTGGTAAAGAGGGGTGGATCCTGCAGTCATTCAGATCCTGTCTAAGCTGTGGAAATCGTCAATCAAGAAGGGATGGCAGCCAGCTAGTCTGACCTTCTTTAAGAGAGGGCAGAAAGACTTGTAATTACCTGTTATTGGGTGCAAATTGATTTAAATTGATCCTGAGTTTTGAAACCAATAGGGCGACTGTAATTTTATTTACAGTATAGGTAGGCTACTCAGTGCACCTACTATTAACTCTAAAGGAAATTTAATGAAGGAAGGTTTATGCTCCTTTTGGTATTTGAATATGTAGTGTCTGAAGAGAAGGTCAGTAGGTTCAAATCACAGATGAGGCACTTTGTCACCTCAATGCTTCATGCTGCTTTATGAGCCGCATTTTGTATGGTGTGACTACAATTCCATGACATTTCACAAAACTGACAAGGCCTTTGCTCAATTGGTAGTGTGGGACACGCTGGTGATAGATGGGGTGAGTTTCCATCCAGGTAGCGCTTTTAGCATCTGGAAAAGAGCTATAAAGCCAATCAGTTTGTATGTCAATGGGTTTTCTCCTCGTCAGGTTGGATGTCGTGGTTCGGCAACAGTATCGTGATCTTCGTCCTGTACAAGCAGCGTGTGTCACTGCAGCCCACGGACTATCTGACCTTTAACCTGGCCATCTCCGACGCCAGTATTTCCGTCTTCGGCTACTCCCGGGGGATCCTGGAGATCTTCAATGTGTTCCGGGACAGTGGATACCTGGTTAACTCCATCTGGACATGCCAGGTAGGCAATGAAGATATCTGGTTGGAGGGGGAAAAGTTGTTTTGAGAATTGAGAGGCTTCAAATTTGTTTTGTACGTGAATGGTAATGTGTTGCATGTGTCATCCTACTGCAGGATCTGATACTATACACTCACTCACAGCAATACTCACAAGACACAGACATTACCGCTATCCCATAAAACATGGCGTGATTGGACACGACTTTAGTAGTTCAGGTCTCCTGGAAGGTGATGTCATAACTTCGCCATCCTTTACACAAATATCAAATACACAAACAAGACAACTTACCTTTGCGATTGCAGATGTGCAAAAACACTGCTCTATGGCTTTGTTTCTATTGCCAGTTCTTTGTCATTTCCTGCTAATTGCCTAGTTAAGAATATCAATGGTCCACTCAGAATGGAAGACTAAGTAAACATAACACAATGGAATAGAGCATAGAAATGTGTTGCAACAGATCATTATATTCACTGCACTACAATGGTTCTTTGGGGAGATGGTCCTTTTTATTATTACTTGGTTACGAATAGAACATTAACAATGGGTGCACCGGACAGGTGTCACAAAGGTATTGTATTGTTAACTACAGCACAGGAGAAACGGTCCTGTAGGCTTTACCTGAAGTAATAGAATTGTAACACTATCTTAGGGGGGAATAAGAATGCTTTAGCCACATCAACAGCCAAACATAGTTGGATGGTTAAGGTCTGGTACATGCTTATAGCATTTGATAAAGAGGAAGCGTGATTTGCACAAGGGCTTGCGTACACGTGATTGACGGGCACTATCGATCACCTTAAAAAAAAATCTAATTAATGAATGCAATGTCTGTGAAATTACAATGTTATCCCTGTTCTATTTGTATCAAATGTGTTAACACAACAACAGTGTGTGTGTTTTAATGTTAATTACAGTTATTTCCCCAAGCAGGTGTTGCTGTTTGTTTGGGACAAATCGTCGTTGAATAATGTCCAACTAACACTGAACAATAATATTTTCATTTACTATTGGCCAAAGCTAAATACAATAGGAAAACAACCACATGAAAACTACAGTAAGAAAACAAACTAAAAAGGAGAGACAGAAATTATTTAAAAAATACAATAAGTAACAGGGCAGAGAGGGCAGATGAGGAAGAGAGAGGAGAGAGTTTCTTCTGAGAAAGAAAAGTGGTCCTGAGGTCAGGAGACACTGAAAGCTGGATTATAGAATGTATGGGTCAGAGTGAGGGGAGAGTTGTCAAAGATGAGATTGCGGACTATAGTGTACCTATTAAGGCCGCCAAAATCTAAGTTTAGACATTTCTAACATATACTTGTCGTAATTGTTGTAGGAAAGGCAGAGATAATATGAAAGATTCATCTCTCATGTTAAATTGTATGACTTGATTTACCCTATTTTTTTTTATGTAAGAGAAACATATTTGTTAAAATATGTGGAACGTCTGGACTGGGTCCCACCTGTGGGACGTTTGAGCTAATATGCGCTAATGCAATTAGCAGGAGGTTGTAAGTAAGAAGAAAATTTCCCAGGACACAGACATATCTGATATTGTCAGAAAGCTTAAATTCTTGTTAATCTAACTGCACTGTCCAATTTACAATAGCTATTACAGTGAAGGAATACCATGCTATTGTTTGAGGAGAGTGCACAGTTATGAACTTGAAAAGTTTTTAATAAACCAATTATGCACATTTGGGCAGTCTTGATACAACATTTTGAACATAAATACAATGGTTCATTGGATCAGTCTAAAACGTTGCACATACACTGCTGCCATCTAGTGGCCAAAATCTAAATTGCGCCTGGGCTGGAATAATACATTATGGCCTTTCTCTTGCCTTTAAAAGATGGTACAAAAAAATACAGAAAAACGGTTGTTTTTTCTTTGTATTATCTTTTACCAGATCTAATGTGTTATATTCTCCTACATTAATTTCACATTTCAAGTCTTTCAAATGGAATCAAGAATATGCATATCCTTGCTTCGGGTCCTGAGCTACAGGCAGTTAGATTTGGGTATGTCATTTTAGGCGAAAATTGAAAGAAAGGGTCCGATCATTAAGAGGTTGGGTACCGAATGTACCTTTTAAGCCCATGGGTGTCCCAAAAAAGCCCACCTCTTAAATAATCAATTTAAATACATTTCCTAATGCTGAAAACGTACAAATTGACAGATCTTATGTAAACTTAAATTATAGTAATCACCCCTTATGTTCTTAAAATCAACTGATCATTACTATTCATCATGGGTGTAGCACTCATAAAAGTGGGTGTCCAATCGTATCCGCAGAGAACAATGCGGGCCCAGGCTTTTGCTCTAGCCAACCAGTACATACCTGATTTGACCAATCAACTAGTCATAGACTTCAACCAAGACTTGATAAGTTGAATCAGAGTTACTGCTTGGTTAGAACAAAAACATGCACCCTCACTGGCCCTCTGTGGATAAGACGCCGTGCACAAAGACCATAACACATAACAACTTGTCATGAATTATCTGAAAGCTGGTTCACATTTGGTGTAGTGTTGTTCGTTAGTTCAACTTGTCTTCCTAAAGCCAGTCTGAAGACCGTTTAAAATCTCCCTCTCTACTGTTGCATTACAAAGGTTTGTGTGGTGAACCCAAAAATAGAAACACCTGGATGAATGAGGGACAACAATATTGTCACAAGTGTAGAGAGGAGTAGGCAGGAGGCAGTCACAGGTTTAGAACTACTGAATTTATTAAAGCCCTATAGATAAAAGTGGCACGAAACTCCAAAATAATAAAGTACTCAGGAAATAGTACGAGAGATTCCTCTACAGGAAAACAAGCAACATATACAATGACCGACAAAGACATATGACAGAGGGAATATATATACAGTGATAGAGTAGGGATTGGAACCAGGTGTGTGTAATGATGACGAGACAAGTCTGGGGTTGATGAGTGAAGCGCGTTTTTAATGTTTTTAATGTTGGTAAACATACAATGGATTGATGCATAAATGTAATTTGAGTATTTTAATGAAAATAAATGTGAAGAAAAAACATTTATGCTCAGATTCGTTGAATTTTAGTGATATCATCACACAATCTCCATGTGTTTCAATGCAAACCGGGCTACTGAACAAAATCAGAATAACAAAGTTCAATCATAAAATATTTGGAAACCAATGGTTTGGGGTATAAATATCACTATGGACTACAATATTATGTGATGTTAGTATTGAACAATATTATTTTATTTTCATTTACATTCTGTTATGTTGCTACTGTATTGACTGACGTGGTACGACCACTAGCATGAAAAATCCATCTTTGCAATTGGCAAGAAATAGGCATTAATAACTATGTAGTATACTATCTTGTGCATATATCAACACATTCATCTCGCAATTTTACATGAAGTGTGAACACATCCGAAAAGGTACAGAAAAAGGTTTTTTTTTTAAAGTGAGTCACCTCCACACCAAAGTTTTTTTGAAGCTTTGAAATGGACCACTAGTAGGAACATACACAATGGTCAATAACTTAATAAAAAACATCTGATTGTTATTTCCAAAACATGTTTTATTCTAAGACAATCAGATGAATTGGTTGAAACATTAAACAGCAGGACATGTTTATTTTTTTTTGTCCAAAGATGGAAGTGGGCTTAATGGGTATGTGGGCTTAATAGGTACGCTTACCCTAACAAGCAGCAAGTAAAATGCATGATGGGACATGAACTCTGACATGTAACTACTTTCCAACCAGACCTGGCTTCAAATACATGTGTATTTGAGTATCTGGTACTTAAAATACTTTTTTTCTGTGTATTTTAGTTTTTTTTAGATACACAGCCCAAAACAAGTACTTTTATTGAAGTATTTGAACGGTTCTTTGTAAAAACCAAATCTACCAAATTAACTGTATTTGAGAGTATTTTCAAATACTTTCCAAGTATATATCCAAATACATTAACATATTCAACTACTTGCCTTTTCAAATAAACTATATCTGTATACTTACTTTGAATATATGTAAAAGGAATTGAGATATTTGAAATAGCATTTGAACCCAGGTCTGTTTCCAATTATGGAGAAACCCCATTTGCAGAAAATGCTATGTTGCTCGAAGCATCCCACCAGATGTTTTTAAAATTATGGTCCAAGGTTTTTCCTCCAATAGACTTTGCATTGTCCTCCAAAGTGTATCTGACCGTGAGGCAAAAGTGAAGGGGCTTGGATGTAAATATATTAGATTAGATTAAGTAATCCGATCAGTCAAAGTACATTTGGTCCTGTCTCTACTAGGAAGAGAAGTTAATTCGGTAGAAGCTGTTGATCTTGATCAGACATACTCACCACTGCTGACCATAGCTGTGATGAACCGATCTTTAACTCCATTCAATGTAGCTAGATCAGCTCTTCTGTGTTCGGGCTATATAAATGTCCATCAGGGTGAACTAAAAACTGAACAACCAAGAAAAGGAGTTGGCAAAAGTAGAGGAGCCCTATTCACACAAAATCAGTAATTGGTTAATGACAGATTCATCAAGTACATGAGAATCCAGACAACTATTCAATAGCAGAATAATTGTTTTCAACTTGATATTCTGAGTGATTGGGGTCCTTCAACTTCTGCAAGAAAAGTGGATGTCTGTTTTTTCTACTGTATTTGTTTTGAGATTTTCATCCCTGTACGTTTCCCCTCTAAGCTTCCCTAACAGTATTGTTGGTCTTTCCCAGGTGGACGGCTTCTTCACCTTGGTCTTTGGCCTCAGCAGCATCAATACTTTGACTGTCATCAGTGTCACAAGATACATCAAGGGATGCCATCCGAGTAAAGGTAAGACACTGTGACACGACCTTAACCTTTAATCTTCATCTCAATAATTCCAGAAAAATGCCCCCTATAGGCTAGATGTTCTGGTCAGACATAATGTTCTTGTGGGAACCTTTCTTTTAGCTATCAACTCTTTTCCTTTACCTAGCTCACTGCATATCCAACACAACCATGGGCATGTGCCTAATATTCATCTGGTCAGGGGCTGTGTTCTGGTCGGGAGCGCCCCTTCTGGGCTGGGGGAGTTACACAGGTGAGATAAACATGCCTAGTAATCATATGACATACTATTTGATACAGGGGCACTTACTTGTGTTAGGTTCTTGTAACATTCTGGTTCGGCAACATTTTCAAGATTTGTATGTGGACAATGACGACAAAACAAGAATAGCCCTTAAACAAGTTATCTAAAACATTAGCAGAAGACAACCTTTAAGCGAGAACTGACCATATTGACATATGTGGACCTTTTTTTCACACTTACCCTGACTTTTCTTAGGGCCAAAATACAGGAAATTCTTCGTAAATGTTCAACAATCTTCACATGAACAATGTGTTTGTGTCTCAATCTCCTTCTTTTAGATCGCGGATATGGAACGTGTGAAATCGACTGGGCCAAAGCCAACTACTCCACCGTCTACAAGTCCTACATCATCTCCATCCTCATCTTCTGCTTCTTCGTCCCCGTGCTGGTCATGCTCTTCACCTACGTGTCCATCATCAACACAGTGAAGAGAGGCAACGCCATGGCCGCTGAGGGAGACCTGACGGACAGGCAGAGGAAGATTGAACGGGACGTCACCATTGTAAGTAGGATTCAAATCACAGCAACTTTTATTGGTCACATACACAGATTTGCAGGAATTACAGCAGGTGCAACGAAATGCTTATGTTACTAGCTCCAATAGTGCACTAGAATGTCTTGCAAATACAATACAAACATCTAAAAAAGAAATCAAGAAATGACAGTGTCCAATAAACAATCCAGAGTAGATATATTAGAGTGAGTCAGAATCCAGAAAATAACATGTACAAATAATACTACATATAGACCAAGCTTTAAAGGAAGGGTTATGACTTAACGGGCAACCTAACTTAGGTCATTCTCCCAGGTATCCATTGTCATCTGCACAGCATTCATCCTGGCGTGGTCGCCGTACGCCGTGGTCTCCATGTGGTCGGCCTGTGGCTTCCACGTACCCAGCCTCACCAGCATCTTCACCCGCCTCTTTGCCAAGTCGGCCAGCTTCTACAACCCGCTCATCTACTTCGGCCTCAGCTCCAAGTTCCGCAAGGACGTCGCCATCTTGCTGCCTTGCACCGGCGATGGCAAGGACACGGTCAAGCTCAAGCGTTTTAAGCCGAAAGGCGAGGCTCACCAGGGCTCCGGAAGAGGCAATGGACTCAAAGCACATCCTCATCACCAGAAGGAGATGAAGGAGATGAAGTATGCCCCTGGAAATCCGTATCTGCTCACGGCGACTAAGGCTGCCCCAAGCCCAGATTCGGGAGTGGGGAGCCCCCCCTGTACTCCTCCCGCCAACAAGGAGATGTACTTTATCGAGGTGCCCCCTATCGAGGTGCCCCATCTGTCTGATGGACCAGAGTGGGAATGTGACAGACTCTAAGAACAATCCAGTTTTTTTTCTTCTTTGTTACCTTTTTAGTTAAAAACACATGGGATTTTACGTGAAAGGTGGCTACTTGAATTTTAGGGGATAATGTTAAGGATAACTATTTTGTATTTGATTTGTGTAAGTATGTATACCTGTTGATACAGTTTGTTATTTTCTTAATGAATTGTGTTTATACTTGCGAATAAAACTGTTTCCATTCAAAGGGAACAAGTTGAAAGATGTTTGCAATATCAATACTCATATTGTCACTCTTTTAAAATAAATTCCTGTCCAACTCAACCCCATTTAGCAGACATTACAGAAGACATGACAGAAATGTAAGTGTATCTCCTATGAAAATGCTCTGAGATGCTCAGCTCACACATAGGCGACATACCAGTTCTAATGATAACTTTACTTGAGTGAGGCAGGCGTGTCTTCACGGGCTGACTTGTTTTTGTCCAGTGAAAAAAAATCATCCATCTGTTCCCCATAATTCCAAGGAACTTCACACAAACCAACTTTACCTCAGGTAGGACATGTACCATAAGGAACAGTTGAAGTGAATTAAAGTGCGTTCAACCTTGACAGGCTACAAGTGTAAGCTACAATACGCAAGAGAGCTGTATTAAAACAAAACAGAAAGCAGATACTTCTCAAGCCCCTGCAATATGCTCACATGTTGGCCACCTGTGACCTGTGGGCTTGGGCACGAAACGATCCGTTCCACATGCGCACTCAACTAAAGGCGACTGACTGCAAGGTTGATTGTGCCGATGGCGAAGCTGTAGGCTGCTTTATTAAGTAGTCTAAATCAAGTTGAACATTGGAAAGAGGGAGAAAGAAAAATAAATACATTGAAAGGGTCTTCGACGCCTCACAGGACAACTGGCTGGCAGATTTTATTTATGTTTTCTTTATCTTCATGCTTCCCTCAGCTTATTTCATGATGCATCATACGGGATGATTTCTGTATTTTCCTTCAAGGAGCCTACCGTTACTCCTTCAGGTCCAAGGACCTAGTACACTGAACTAGAATATGAATGCTACATACAACAAATTCCTATGATTTTACTGAGTTACAGATCACATAAGGAAATCAGTCAATTGAAATAAATAAATGAGGCCTTAATCTATGGATTTGGCATTACTGTGAATACACATTCGCATCTGTTGGTCACAGATACGTTAAAAAAAGGTAGGGGTGTGGATCAGAAAACCAGTCAGTATCTGGTGTGACCACCATTTGCCTCACGCGACATGTCCTTCGCATAGAGTTTATCAGGCTGTTGACTGTGGCCTGTTGAATGTTGTCTTCAATGGCTGTGCAACGTTGCTGGATATTGGCGGGAACTGGAACACGCTGTTGTACACGTCAATCCAGAGCATCCCACACATGCTCAATGTGTGACATGTCTGGAACTGGGACATTTTCAGCTTCCAGGAATTGTGTACAGATCCTCGCAACATGGGGCCGTGCATTATCATAATGAAGCATGTGGTGATGGCGGCAGATGCATGGCACGACAATGGACCTCAGGATCTCATCCCGGTATCTCTGTGCCTTCAAATTTTCATAAATAAAATGCGATTGTGTTAGCTTATGCCTGCCCATACTATAACCCCATTGCTACCATGGGGCACTCTGTTCACAATGTTGACATCAGCAAAACGCCCACACAATGCTATACACGTGGTATGCAGTTGTGAGGCTGCCAATTTCTATAAAACAGTGTGAGGCATTCAATTCTTTGGCAATAGCTCTGGTGGATATTCCTGCAGTCAGCATGCCAATTGCACGCTCCCTCAAAACTTGAGAAGTCTGTGGCATTGTGATGTGTGATAAACTGCACATTTTAGAGCGGCACAAGGTGCATCTGTGTAATTATCATGCTGTAATTATCATGCTTAATCATCTTATTTAGACGCCACACCTGTCAGGTGGATTATCTTGGCAAAGGAGAAATGCTCAGGACCAGGGATGTAAACAAATTTGTGCTCAACATTTTTGTGCGAATGGAACATTTCTAGGATAGTTTAATTCAGCTCATGGAACATGGGACCAACACTTTAAATGTTGCGTTTATATTTTTGCTCAGTGTTTGATATCTTCGGAGGTAGGTTCTGGCAGCCAAAACAGCCAAATACTCCATCAAAACGTGAATCGATTTTAAATTGCGATACGGTTCTAGAAACATAAAACCATTTACTTTCATACCACATATAAATGCAAAATAAACCGTATCTGTACACTGTTTTAACCTGGCTTTATCACAGTTGCACCCGATAGTATTTTTCAGTGACAACACATTTCTGGCGTTACACACAGGTGTTTGGCGCATGCTAGATAGCTAATTCCGCCTGTCTTCCGTAATCACACGCTGTAACATGTACAGTATGGCCGTGTGGGAACACTAACTCTAACCTTATAAAGGTGGGTGTCAATGTATCCTTTAAAAAAAAAGTTTTTTTATTATTTCGCGCAGGTATGAAAGATAAGGTCCTTCTGTTTCCAAAACCTTACCGCAAGCGATGCGTGTTAACAAAACTCCCCCCGGACAGGAGACACCTTTGTCCAATGACTCTTACGTGTACTGAAATTAAACTGAGTCATGATCAACGTCTAGCAGGACAAGTGTAGACTTGAGCAGACCTGTGAAAGCATAGCCTACTGTCAGTGCTTTCCCTGTTTTTCCTTTTTAAAGGAACACCCCCATATAATAAGGCTGCTGTTAGGCCTGTGTTAATTCATTGGATAAAGTAAACATTCCAGTGTGCTTTTGAATCTGGTGAACTCAACATGCTGATTTCCAGCGTGATCTGCTTTAATAGCTCTCCTTTTATGGAAAAGATATAGGTCTACATGACTTGACAGAGAAACAGGAACTCTTACGTCTTTACGCTGACAAAGGAATGATGTTCTATACCTATTTTCTTTTTCAAATTCTTCTTCTTTATTTATTCAGGGAAAACCCATTGAGGCCAGGGTCTTATTCCCAACGGTGCCTTGATCACAACAATACAACGGCCAATACAATGTAAAACAAAACAGCAGTCAATACAAAACACAACATTTACGAAAGACTGCTGCTAGGTCCTCAATGAACACCCTAAACTGCCCGAGAGGCACAACATCTAATTGTAATGAGTTCTGCAAATTGCATTAAAACTAAACGTGGATTTACCTAATTCAGTGGAGACCCAAGAAACCTCAAGAGTTAACCAACCCTTTGTGAACGGGTTTGGTAACACATGTTTTTATACTTCAACATTGAGGTTAGATAAATCAGAAGCTTGTGTAGTAGAGCTATATAGTGTAGGGTAATCTAGGATTGTATTGGTCTTTAGGACACTTGCAAAGACCTACTAGCTTTTTGACAGGAACCAGGGCAGCAGATACAGTACATGGCTGTGTGGCTGTGCCTGATGTCACATGGACCGTTCACCTTGCCTCGGCATGAACATACTGGATCTCATTCACAGTCTCCCTGGCATTCCACAGCAGTAGAACCGTACAGAAACATACATCTTTAGCAAAATAGCTCCCTGCTTCCAAGATACTGCTTGTCACTGCCGTGACGTACATATCTGCCACCTAGAATAACAGTCAGTGTTATCAACAATCTGTGTCCTTATCCTCCATTGGACATGAATATACTTCCATAGGATGGATGCTAAAGTGTATAGGCCGGCTGTGCTCATACATTTTAACAAACTCCCCCAAACCAGGGTATAAATAAAGTTATTTTTTTTGAGTGCTGAAAAAATGGTGGGCTGGAAGGCCACCAATATATATTATTTTCTAACGCTCACGCGGTGCCCATATTCATATCAATGCTTATGGGTGTGGCCACACAGCTGGCCACCTCTGTCATTTGAACCCTGTCAAAACTGCCCACCCTGTTGACCCACTAGACTGTTCCTGCTTTCTGTGATTCCTCAGATTGGTAAATAAGAGTGGTCATTACTGCAATTCTTCAAAACTTTCCAATTGTGTACACACACAATGTACATAAACCTGCATAGACTTTATGCCATAATTCAATAGAATGAAAGCAGACTTCAGGCCTCCTCAGGTCTTCAGGGATTCTTTAGCCTGATAATGGAGCATGCTGTAGTGTCTGCAACAAACAGTTTACTAGTCTAGACCAAGGTTAAATTAAGATTGTTTCTTTGGGGATATTACATCACTGGCGTCGTGAGTCGTCGTGACATGTTCTTTCTCCAACTGTGCCCACATGTAGATTCAACTGAAGGTTGAAACAGCTTTGGACCGGTTTCAACTCTGCAGTGGTGATGTACAGGACAGTCCTCAGCTCTGTTTGTGTCTGTTGGTGTCCTTCAAGAAATCACATTACCCTTTTAATCTCCACCATCACCATTCATTACAGATTACAGGACCACACACAGAAAGCTTTGAACCGAATGCGGCCGGTTGAATTGAATTGAGCCTGATCTGTTGGGGGTTCAGTGGGAGTTGTGGCAGGGGATCAACCTGTTTAACTTCTATTAGAGAGAAGAAAAATAGGGCTTATATTGAAGGGTTGTACAGTAACCAGCTGTTACTTAGCATTTTAGGTGAAGCGCCTCTGCCACCTTGGCTATAAATCAACATATTTCACACACAGCATATGATTATAATGGAATTTGCCTTAAAACTTAAAACAACAGCAGTAATGTGTACATTTGATTTATTTCCAACACATGTAAATAGTCATTGTACATGTTCATTATGGCCCTAAAACCTCCACGTGCATAACTCAAGTTTACTCACAACTATTCCATTGACATTGGTAGATTAAACTGAAATTGCATCCAACTCTCTATGGCTTGTTTTAAAAATAGCAATATTTTGGTAATTATTTCATTTTCAAAGAACTGAAAGTGAGAGGTTGTAATCTGAATAAAGGGAAAAAGCCATTCTTGAACATAGGGTGAGACATTCTTACTAATCTGCTAGACAACAAGTTTGGATTTAAGTATAACATTTGCATGACTGACACCTTTAGTGCGCCGTATAATGCTTTAATATTTAAGAATTTCAGACCTCCAAATTCACATTCATTATTTTAATTGGCCCGTTTAATTTTGTCTGGCTTGCCGTTCCAAATAAAATGACATATTTTTTGCTCATATAATTTAAAAAGCAGGTCGCTACGTGTAGGCCATTAGCAAATAGGTCAACTGGCTATTCATGGTGATGTTTCCACAAATAGACAGGCATTTTCCTTTCCATGGTAGCAAGATCTTATCTATTTTTGCTGACTTTATATTAAAATGTATTGTAGTGAGATCATTGTTTTCTTTCAGGATATGTATACTGAGTATCAGAGGTGGGACCAATTCATTGTTTTACAAGTAAGTCTTAGCACTCAAGTCCCAAGTCAAGACAGGTAAGTCCGAGTCAAGTCTCAAGTCAAGAGCGTCAAGTGCCAAGTCAAGTCTCAAATCCTAAACTTTGAGTTTCGAGTCTAAACAAGTCATAATGTGCTCTTTACCAAATGTAATATCATTTCATATTTTTAACAAGAGTAATAGTTAGTATATTACATTTACACAAATCATGAATACTTTTAAAAATATCTATATATTTAATACTTTCAAATGAACTTTATATTTCCATGGAAATACATGGGTAGCCATGAGAAAGACCCCCCCCCCCAATAGTGATCATCTATCGAGGATCGCTATGGGGCACAATCGGGCGATGTAGTCTTGTACACACACACACATACTCTCCCTCTCTCTCTGTCTGTGGTTGCAGTAGGCTAACATATGTCAATGGTTTAAGGAACAGCAGGCAGGATTTAGGCTACCAACTACCTAGCCAGTTGTAGCTCAATCTTGGGTGCAATGATCACGTTCCCGCACTGACTGACTGTGTGGAGGCTCATTGATTTAACGTTACGTTAGCCTACATGATACACTAGTAAAGTAATAAAATAT
The DNA here is from genome assembly GCF_018296145.1 of Oncorhynchus tshawytscha. Taxonomy (NCBI): domain Eukaryota; kingdom Metazoa; phylum Chordata; class Actinopteri; order Salmoniformes; family Salmonidae; genus Oncorhynchus; species Oncorhynchus tshawytscha. The sequence continues at coordinate 60,853,613 of NC_056430.1, forward strand.
ATAGCTGTCAGCTATATTAGCCACAACTTACTTTTTGCAGCTTCAAATGTCGAACAAAGTTGGAAATTGTTGTGCATCTATCTGTAATTTCCTTCCAGCATGTTTTGCGAATTGCAATCTGTTTTTTGTTGATACAGCATCGTCTTTATATCCGAAAGTAATAATTTGGGGTATCATCTTTCCAAGGGCTCCATCTGAATTCACCCGCCGAAGTTCCTCTGCACTGCCACACACAACTTTTCCTCAGCTGGCACAATTTGATTGGCTGCTGTCCGATTCAAACTGTAATCCGTTAAATGAAGAGTTGATGCGCTGCACACTTTTTTTTAATAGTATCATTTTTTATATCTGGGCTTGGGGAGGGTATCAAGTCAGGTCGGAGTCTTAAGGCTCAAGTCCAAGTTAAGTGACGAGTCATTGGGGGCGGCAGCCTAGTGGTTAGAGCGTTGGACTAGTAACCGGAAGGTTGCAAGTTCAAACCCCCGAGCTGACAAGGTACAAATCTGTCATTCTGTCATTTTCCAAAATATACAGTACCAGTCAAAAGTTTTAGAACAGCTACTCATTCAAGGGTTTTTCTTTATTTTACTATTTTCTACACTGTAGAATAACAGTGAAGACATCAAATCTATGAAATAACACATATGGAATCATGTAGTAAACAAAAAAGTGGAAAACAAAGGAAAATATATTTGAGATTCTTCAAATAGCAACCCTTTGCCTTGATGACAGCTTTGCACTCTTGGCATTCTCTCAACCAGCTTCATGAGGTAGTCACCTGGAATACATTTCAATTAACAGATTGTTAAAAGTTAATTTGTGGAATTTATTTATTTATTAATGTGTTAGAGCCAATCAGTTGTGTTGTGACAAGATAGGAGGGTATACAGAAGATGGTCTTTTACCAAATAGGGCTAAGTCCATATTATGGCAAGAACAGCTCAAATAAGCAAAGAGAAATGACAGTCCATCGTCACTTTAAGAGATGAAGGTCAGTCAATATGGAAAATTTAAGGAACTTTGAAAGTTTCAAGTGCAGTCGTAAAAACAATCAAGCGCTATGATGAAACTGGTACTCATGAGGACCTCCACAGGAATGGCAGACTCAGAATTACCTCTGCTGCAGAGGATAAGTTCATTAGAGGTACCAGCCTCAGAAATTGCAGCAAAAATAAATGCTTCACAGAGTTCAAGTAACAGACTCGTCTCAACATCAACTGTTCAGAGGAGACCATGTGAATCAGGCCTTCATGGTCGAATTGCTTCAAATTTGTCTTTTGGTCTGGAGTCCAAATTGGAGATTTTTGGTTCCAACCACCGTGTCTTTGTGAGACGCGGTGTGGGTGAACGGATGATCTCCGCATGTATATTTCCCACCATAAAGCATGGAGGTGGTGGTGTTAGGCTGTGGGGGTGCTTTGCTGGTGACACTGTCTTTGATTTATTTAGTATTCAAGGCACACTTAACCAGCATGACTACCAAAGCATGCTGCAACGATACGCCATCCCATCTGGTTTGGGCTTTGTCGGAGTATCATTTGTTTTTCAACAGTATAATGACCCAACACACTTCCAGGCTGTGTAAGGAATATTTGACCAAGAATGAGAGTGATGGAGTGCCGCATCAGATGACCTGGCCTCCATAATCCCCCAACCTCAACCAGATTGAGATGGTTTGGGATGAGTCGGACCGCAGAGTGAAGGAAAAGCAGCAAACAAGTGCTCAGAATATGTGGGACCTCCTTCAAGACTGTTGGAAAAGCATTCTAGGTGAGTCTGGTTGAGAGAGTGCCAAGAGTGAGCAAAGGTGTTATCAAGGCAAAGGGTGGCTATTTGAAGAATCTCAAATATAAAATATATTTTGATGTGTTTAACCATTTTTTGGTTACTACATGACTCCATATGTGTTGTTTCATAGTTTTGAAGTCTTCACTATAATTCTGCAATGTAAAAAAAATTAAGAAAAACCCTTGAATGAGTAGATGTTCTAAAACTTTTGACTGGTAGTGTATATAAATTCCAGTCGTACTTAATCAAACGCCTTTTCAAAGTCAGCTGTGAGTACCAGCCCTGGTTTCCCAGATCTTTCATTGTGTTCAGTACTTGTCTTATATTATCTCCACTGTATTGTCCATGCAAAAAACCTTTCTGATTAGGATGAATAATATCCAACAATATATTTTAAATTCTTTGCGCTTTGCATTTAAAAAATAAATAAAATGGCATCACAACACTGCAGTATAAGGGGCCTCCAGTTTTTGAAATGGACTGGATCTTTATATTTACCACTTGGATCCTGTTTCAGTAATAAGGAAATCAGACCTTGTTGAGTATCTGATAATCTACCATTTTAATAGGAGTGGTTAAAACATACCAATAACGGTCCTCTGAGTACATCAAAAAGGTTTAGTATACCTCCACCGGTATGCCATCCAGCCCTGGACTTTTCCCAGACTTAAATGCTTTAATTGCATCAAGAAGTTCCTCCTCTGTAATTTAGCCTTCACATGAGTCTTTCTGTACAGATGGTAATTTTACATTCTTCTTCTTATTTCTTTATCCATACAATTACCTTCAGTTAGTGGAGATGGAGGAGACAAACAAAAACATATGCTTAAAGTACTTTGCCTCTTCTTTCAAAACATTGTTTGGTGAATCATAGATGACTCCATCAGTTCCATCAAATTTCGGTAAATTATTTTTGGTTGCATTTCTATGTTGAAGAAAAACATATATATTTGACGCATTTTTCCCCATTTCCATCCAGTTCGTATTATTGTTTATAATAGATTACACTTGATCTTTCTTGAATAGGTCCCTCAATTTCTTTTTCTCTTCTTCTAAATCATTCTGGGTAGTTTTTATTGCTTTCTGTTTGTCCTTCCATTTCCTTTGTTAATATGGACTCTTTTGACCGAAATTGCTTTGTTTTAGAGATGAGTACCTGAAATACCCAGCTTCGCACAACTGAACTCGATTACAGTGCTGCAATCACCATAATTACTACAGTATTAGGCTGCAGGTATAAGTCATAGTGGCATCTATAGAGGAAAATAGAGAGAGAAATGTTAAGTATCTCAAAAAAGTATTTGTCCCCCCCACCCACTGTGCTGATTACAAACAGTATTCTGGACTTTAAATGGATATATATATAACTAGCCACTGTTATAAGTACAGTTTTAACATATTACCTTTATGAGGTATAAGAAAGAGAAGCGGAGTCTGATGGGCAGAAAGGTAAACAAAATACTGGGATAGAGGACAGAACGGGCGGTTACTATACTGGTTGGAGAAAGGAGGACAGGAAAAGAACAGAATAAGATGGGGCAGAAGAAAGATTGAAAGAGGAAGTGCTAGTTGGCAGATGGGCACCCTATTCCTTACATAACCTTAGTGCACTGCTTTTGACCATGTGCTCTGGTCAAATGTGCACCATGTAGTGAATAGGGTGCCTTTTGGGAAGCACACCAGGCCACTCATCCATCTCCTAGGCTTTGATTGGGTGTCAACATGTCAAAGCTAACTGAACTAGACTGAACTAACTGAACTGGACTAAGGTGAGGTGCTGCCATGTAGTCAACAAACCACTCGTCATCTGTACAGCACTACTCCCCTTAGGGCTGTCAAACAGACTTAAAACAGAGCCCTATGGGTCCTGGTCAATAGTAGAGCACTACATAGGGATTAGTGTGCCATTTGGAACACACACCAGGCCCCCTCCTTCACCATCATGCTTAATGAACATCCTAAGAGAGACATTTTTGACAGATGGGAGTGATGGATATTGATGGAGAGAGAGAGGGGAGAGGGGGAGAGGGGGAGAGATAATACATGATGTTGTCAGACTTAACTGCACTGCCTCCCTTTTCCCCCCTCAACTAGAAGAGGACAAGAGAAATGTCAGAACAAGATATTTGATATGGTCATTAGGACATGCGTTCATGCAAACAAAGCAACTCACAGAACTTTGGTCCCATGTAGCTCAGTTGGTAGAGCATGGTGCTTGTAATGCCAGGGTTGTGGGTTTGATTCCCATGGGGGACCAGTATGAAAAATGTACGTACTCACTACTGTAAGTCGCTCAGGATAAGGGGGTGTGCTAAGTTAATTAAATGTATCTATTAACACTGACAGTGACCCATTACTTCAATAACACCCTGGTGTTGCCAGCACCATGGTCTAACACACTCAGCCATCTTGCAATGTAAGAGATGTTTGAATTGATTCATTACAATAGCTAGGCATTATTAACTCGGTTCAAATACAGTACAGGTGTGTTCTTGTGTTTTTCCCAGTGATAGTTTGGACTGAAGGTCCATCTCAACCCCAGGGATCTTAAAATCAGGCTCCCGAGTGGTTTACTTTTGCCAGGCACTGCATTTCAGTGCTTGAGGCGTCACTATGGACACCCTGGTTCGAATCCAGGCTGCATCACAACCGGGATTTGGAGTCCCATAGGGCGGCGCACAATTGGCCCAGCGTCGTCCGGGTTTGGCCAGTGTAAGCCGTCAATGTAAATAAGAATTTGTTCTAAACAGACTTGCCTAGTTAAATAAAGAAATAGAAATACACTGGGGCAAAAAAGTATTTAGTCAGCCACCAATTGTGCAAGTTCTCCCACTTAAAAAGATGAGAGAGGCCTATAATTTTCATCATAGGTACACTTCAACTATGACAGACAAAATTAGAAAAAAATCTAGAAAATCACATTGTAGGATTTTTTATGAATTTATTTGCAAATTATGGCTGACTAAATACTTTTTTGCCCCACTGTATAAGAGCGTATCATCCAAAAAGGGGGTCATTCCAATGTGGGTGAGTTGCCACACACAGGATTTTAAATGACTTATTTGACAATTAAAAACATATATAAAGCTGCTCCAGCCAGAGGAACAATACACACATAAAAATATAAACTTGATAAAGCCTTAAGGCTTATTTCCATTGTGTGCAACAGGATGGCAGGCAGGCAATGTTGACACTCATTGCAACTTAGAAAAACAACATGAATAGTATGGTTTGGGTGGGATGGGTTTCCAGGGATTAGACACAATACGTCTCTTGCAAGAATGATTTAAGATTTGTGTAATCCTACAGACTTTGTTTACTTTGTGAAACAAAGATGATTGACTTCCCCCAGAAACATTTGATTAAATAGCAGGCTTAATCTAAACAGAGGCTTCTATCATCTGCATCTATTTAAAAAACACATGAGAATCTCCATCGAAATCGCTTGAAAAACGACAAAAGAAAATGTACATAAAATTGTATTGTAGATCTACTTAAAATTCATATAGTACACATATACTCATTAAAATCCATGAGTCCCACCAAGCCGGGAGCCGGGGGAGTTGAATTGTCTTCAAGCTCATCCCAGCCGGGAGCCGGGGGAGTTGAATTGTCTTCAAGCTCATCCCTTCACAGTACTGTGTTTACATTTTTTTTGTTGCCTCCCCAACACTCCCTGCTGTTTTAGTTAATGACTGAAATAAGATTCCCTCCAGGATATGCAGCCGCATTAAACAGAGAAAAGGGAGGAAAAAGACTTGGCTCTCTGGTAGTGCTTGCCGTGCGGTAGCAGAGAGAACAGTCTATGACTAAGGTGACTGGAGTCTTTGACAGTTGTTTGGGCCTTCCTCTGACATGCCTAGTACATAGGTCCCGGATGGCAGGAAGCTTGGCCCAGAGATGTACTGGGCTGTACGTACTACCCTCTGTAGCGCCTTACGGTCGGATGCCGAGCAGTTGCCATACCAGGCCGTGATGCAACCAGTCATGATGCTCTCAATGGTGCAGCTGTAAAAATTTGAGTACCTGGGGACCCATGCCAAATCTTTTCAGTCTCCTGCGGGGGAAAAGGTGTTGTCATGCCCTCTTCACGACTTTCTTAGTGTGTTTGAACCATGATAGTTTCTTGGTGATGTGGACACCAAGGACCTTGAAACTCTCGACCTGCTCCACTACAGCCCCGTCGATGTGAATGGGGGCGTGCTCTGCCCTCCTTTTCCTGTAGTCCACGATCAGCTCCTACGTCTCGCACACGTTGAGGGAGAGGTTGTTGTCTCCGACCTCGTCTCTATAGGCTGGTCTCATCATTGTCGGTGATCAAGCCTACCACTGTTGTGTCGTCATTGTGTATTGGACAATTTTCCAATCTTTTTGATGAGGAATCTTTCAGTTCATGATTTGAAACATCAGTTAAACACACTTTAACTGACAACCTCCGTCATCTCTTCTCCCTTCCTCAGTTGGTGTCGGGCCGGCGTCTTCTTCTCCCTGCCCTTTGCCAGTTGGTTCTCCTTACTCTCCCCCATACGGCCCCTGATGGAACGCTTGTTCCATGCCCCAACTGGTGTGTAGCCACACCTGCCTCGAATGCCCATGACCTCATCTTCCTAATGGATGGCTCCTGCAGTATGGGCACCGCCCACTTTGCCACCCTACTCAAGTTTGTCGCCAATGTTACGTCGACGTTCGACATCTCCACCATGGACACACTTGGTGCTAGTGCAGTACACAAATGAGCAGAGGTTGGAGATATGCCTTGGGGAATATGGTGGAAAGAAGGAGCTGTTGGATGCCATTTTGGGGATAAGCTACTGGAGCGGGGGGACCAGCACAGGGTGGCCATTGCGTTCACCACCCGGGAAGTTTCCAGCCAACCTAACAGGAGTAAGCAGGTCATAGTAGTTATCACTGACGGCGTTCATATGACGACATCAGGTCCCCTGCTCTGGCCACTCAACAGTTAGGTAAGTAAGGTGGGGAGGGAGGGTCAAGAGCTGAGTGGCTAAGAGGGAACAATGGGGGGTGGAAAATAATTGTAGCAGGGCAGATGCCACATTTGAAGACTGAAAATACACCTCTCATTCATTTTTAAGGTACCATTTGGGTGACTTGAGTGAATGAAAGCAAGGTTTCACTTTCCACATTGTTGCTTTCATCCATTTAATCACCAGAGACAACCTTGATGGAGAAAAGGTTCATTTAAATTTAAGTATTTGAATGGAGCAAGGAACTGATATATGGTGTGTGTATTGTGTGTCTGTGTAAACAGGTATAAGTGCCTACTCCATTGGTATTGCTTGGACTTCCCAGGAGCAGCTAGAAGACATAGCCAGTGAGCCAGTCAAGGAGCACTCGTTCTTCATGGAGGACTTTGATGACCTCCATAAGCTGGTGCCCACTATCGTACACAACATCTGTCAAGAGTTCAACTCACAACCCCAAAACTGAACCCTTAAGTAGAACACACCAAAACGACGGTCAGCTGAGCGTACAACAGAGTGCCTCTGACCAGAATATCAGGTCGCATTTTCTGGTCATTTTCCAACGATCCTACATGTTAAATTGGCAAAGAAAACAGGCACTGCTCCCTATGACCCCACGGCGGAAGTAATTGATGTAACGGCCTACTACTTCGCTCGGCTGACCACCATTCTGGTGTGTGTGGTCTCTTACACACTGGGAGAAGTACTACATTGTCAACAAATGGTACTTAAGTACATTCCAGCTCTATATGTATTTAAATAATATACAACATAAAACATGTTTTGAAAAGTATTATTGTTAGGACTTTTGACTGGTATAAACATTGCTATTGGATTACAATTAATACGTAATATGGGGTTACTTAAAGTATTAATCAAATAGAAATATATTTTCCTATAGGTAGGTATACACTTGAAATGGAAAATGTGTGAATGTTGAAGCAATGAAAGGCATTATTCTAAAGGTGGGAAACAAATACTACATTACCAGTATGATATACAACATATTCCTTTATTGTTGTTATTGATAAATCTGTCACTCTCCCATCTGAGAAAAAATACAATACATCATGAAAAAAAAGAATAAACTATAATGACAATAATTATATGTACTGTATGTACAGTCCAATTAGCATATTTATCAAATTCACATCTTAAAAGAATTCTCTATACAACTGGAGGTTAAAAGGGGAATTACTTTGATTTACAACAGGCAAACTTGGCTTCGCCCAATGCTTTGTGTTTTGTTTTCCCATTGGTTATTAATAGGTTCTTTGTTTTGTGTGATCTTTTCATACACTTTGTAGTGCTTGTAAGCAACACCCCCTGCTGCTCAGAACGGACAAGTGAATTTTAGACGCATATCTATGAGTCACCATTTAGACTAGAGCACTCTGCTTTTACACTGCCTATAACAACACGATAATTCTTTGTTCAAATCCTAGTTCTTGTCTGACTCCTGGTTCTGGAGGACCACTGTTTGCTTGGTTATTATTATTCCAATTGAGGACCGTATGCAGTCTTGATGGACAAACAGCGAACTAACAGGTCTCAAAAACGACAGCTCAATCAAACAGGTTTGGAGAAAACTAGTATCTAAATTGGTTCTCCATGACCAAAAACACACACAAAAAGAAACACTATCTTATGGTCAAGCCCTCACTATTCTGTCATTCAAATGGACATTAAGCCCATTAAAAGACATGAAATGTGAGCCAACCTGGTGAAATATGCTTCTTCCACATTGTGAGCAGCAGGGGGCCATATACTAACTCCTCTTTTGTTCAACTACTCAGTGTTGTGATGAGACTACTGTACGTTTACCACGACAAGCGCACCCATACATACTGACTCCATTTCACATCACCATGTTTAGCCACTCAATATACTGTGTTAATAAATATCTTTTTTTTTATATATATACTTTAAAACTGTACATGTTTTCTGTTCGCTCCCTTACATTGTCTAAAATTACCTGACACCAAAGAAAAATAAAAAGGAAAAAAAATCTTTGTACAACGCAAGCACACCGAATTCCCCACAGATTTTGATCCATCCTCATCATTCAACAGTCCTTATTTTAGAGACCATAGCATTTGGTAGATAGCGAAATTCTAATCTCTCACATGTTCAACTGCAGATGAGACAATTTTGAGAATAAATGACAAAAATCTTTCTTGTTTTGTAGTGCTCACAACCAAAGGCATACAACTTGTGATAAGACCGGCAAATCTCCAACCATTCCACTACAAAAGAAACAAAGTACACAAATCCCAAGGAATAACTCCTAAATGTTCAAGTAAAACAGAAAATATTCTTTAAAAAAATATTTACCTGTATTTAACAAGGATTGACCTTTTTCACCAACCATGTAGAGTAAATAAAAAACTAGTAATTGCTCAAAATAATTTGACAAAATTCTATTTTCAAACAGTTATTACTTAAAGTATTTACCCTGCTTTCTGACCAGAGCTGGTCATATCGCCTAAACACAGGAGCGTAGCTTGTGTGCAGTTGAGTACTGAGAGACCTCAGTTCTGCTGTCAAAAATGGGAGCCAAGGGGCTAACTCAGCACAGGGGCAAGCAGGATATCTATGAAGAAACGATCTTAGCAGTCATAGCCAACTTAGCATTAGCAAAATATCTAACTTAGCATTATAAGCTGAAAGAGCCAACTTAACGGTCGCAGCAAACTTTAAATGTGCAGGCTCTCTTCGAAGCATCTTGTCGTTGTAAGACAATACTTGGTTGATTCTTTTGGCTTAAATGACACGGAGGCATAAATAAATACACAGGTCAAAAAAAAAAAAATCTAATGAAAAAATCGTTTCACTGCAAGCCATTTTTCAGTGCAGTTTGTCAGGTTGCTCAACTATAAATACACGATAAAGCAGCATGTATTCAAATGAGGTCAAACCACAACATTGATCAATCAATTCCATTAAATTGTGAAACAAAGTTTGAGTAATTCATCTACCGCTAGCAAAGTGTCAATGGACAGATCTTGTTAAGAGTTAACGCTTCTACTTATGTTGGTACAGTATATTACAATGTTGTTGTCCTATTTATGTAAAGAATGGAACATCCAAACAACAAGAGAGGCACTCCTTGTACCTAGGCGAGCTGAAGCTGGAGCATAAAAGCATTTACAATTGAATTGGAAACTAAATAAAGTTGAAGGATGTGGCCTGGTTAAGTCAGTGTTTTGGCTGTGTACAGGCAATTTGGATTTGAACACTGATTCAACACTGAAGCAAAGCAAGCTGGAATACAAGGATGGCTTACTCACTTAGGTGACAGATTCATATGGGCTAATATGTAGGAATTCTGTTAGCAAAGTTTCATCAAACAACTCAATTATTTTCATGGGGTTGGCTTTTCAAGAGGGTGCAAAGCAAGAGTATGGACAATAGGCACTACTTAAAAAGCTACATTTTTACTTGTTTTAGAGATGAATTAATGGAGTCATTTCCAATTCATTGTGATTACATACAAAACCACATGGACATATACAAAAGGCTATAATAAATCACACACCAAGGAAATGCAGGCTCATGGCCTTTACTTCAACTTCAAACTGACTTTCAGGTTTCTTTAAACTTATTTACCATTTTTCTTATTCAGGGGGACTCGAGTTCTGCACGCTACTGTATATTTCAGTGGATTGGAGGGCATGGTGGATCTCAACTCACTCGTTCAATAATTTAAACAGTACTGTGACTATTGACCACTAACCACTATATGCTGTGTACATCTGATGCAAATATAATTATTTTTAAACTCAGTTTTATGGATCAAATGGAATAGACAATGTCCAGTACTATGTTGGACAATAAATTATAACTTGTTGTTGAACACCCTGCCCACTCCTACTTTGCACACAAACTGTAAAATAACTTTGTCTGCAAGACTGACGAAAAAGGCACAGTTTCATGAAATCTTTGAAAACGATGACATTGAAGACACAGGCAGTCTTAGGGGTGCCCGGGGAGGGGGGAGAATACGAGGATTGTGTTTCTGTTAGTTAGGAAACGAACGCAATGTTTCTAAACGAGAGTACAGGTCTTGAGAATTTCCTGGATATCCGCTTGGTCTTTGTGATGTTTGACCACATCTCCTTCTGGTTTGGCTGTAGCACCCAGGCCCGCCCGGGTGGAAGGATAGTATCGTAGCCCTCTTTCTCTCAAAACTCTCACGTTCACCCCTTTCAGCCTTCAAACCATCAGGTGTCTAACCATCCCTCTCGACTGCCACTGGTCAAGACTCAGACACCAGTGGCTAGTTACCCATCCACCTCACTACATTTCCTTCCACACTGCCTTTGAGTTGGGCTCCAACTCCCATCTCTCCCTTCAGTTACAACACAACTCCGCCCCTTTTTGATGGTCCTTCGAGCCGGACGCAGCTGTTAGCCATTGGGATTTGCGGTCATACGAAGACCTTGGCGAGCGCGTCGGCCCCGGCGCTGCCGATGTAGCACTTGGTGGGGTGGAAGGCCACGTCGTGGATGGCCTCGTCCGACTTCTTGCGGTGCGCTGTGAATTCCTGGATGCACGTTTTGCTCTCCATGTTCCACAGGCGGATGGAGCAGTCGTGGCCTAACAGGGCGGAGGATGGATGAGAACAAAAATATAAAGAAACAGGAACAAAAATATAAAGAAATAGGGAGGTAGAGTGAGAGAGGACGAAAGAGAGCTAGAGGGAAACGTTACAATTCTAAAACTGCCTTTTAGTGAAAGTTACCACAAGAAAGATCGAAGGGGGCTTCCGTTTCTGTGCTCAGATATTTGCCACACTGTCAGTTTGTATCTCCAGTTATGCAAGGAACAATATTGCTGTAATTACATGAAACGCTAACCAACATAAACACTAGTACTTCCCCGTTTCCAGATAAATACTTACTGCCAGACATCAGGTACAAGCCGTTGGGATCCACAGCTAAACTGGTGACTGCGTCCAGGTGGGCTACCATGGAGTGAATACATTTCCCTGTAATAGGAACCCGGGATGAGTACAAAAATCACTGTCCTCAATGTTGTATTTATACCAACTGTTATAAGTACACTTTATATAGTGACAAAATGTGTTTGTCTTACTATGTATACATTTGATTTAAATTTGAATTCCAGCTGGAATGCCAGTTCAAAATGACAGCCTTCTAGCTCACCCGTGTTGTTGTCGAAGAACTGGATGTGTCGGTCCTCCTGGGCCGTGATGGTGATGGGCAGAGTGGGGTGACTCAGCACCTTGTTGATCTTGCACGGGGCTTCTGTGTGTGACAAGACATGGAAGTCAATTGAACATTGCCCGATTAACCTTTCTCATTTACATTTAGTCATTTGTCAGAACAACAGGGTAAATGGGAGTTATAACTCGAGACAAACTGATTCTAAAGTAGGGAGTAGAAAGGAAAAGCCACAGAGCTATAACATACTTGGTGGGCACTAGGGTTATATTGCAGACTGTACTGATATACCAGCTGCTATAGCCTATTGCTAATAAAACAAATAAATAGCTAGGGAAGCTTTCTGTAGAGAGTACACCAACAAAATAAAAGTATGACTTTTAATGCACAAACAAACATTTATGTTGTGACAAGAGGGGTAAAGGGTGTTGACAGGAAGAGCACAAGAATAGGCAGTGAGCACATAGTGCACTCAATTACTCTCTTTTGAGTTACAAATCTATACAGTCACTGTGTAGAAATGGCAGCGGAGCTTACCGGGCTCTCCGGTCTGGTCCAGCTTGAGGATCAGCTGCCGCGTCTCCATGTTGAAGAGTCCGATCTCCCCCGTGCTGAACGACGTCACCATGTGGGCCGGCTCACTGCACACCAGGTCCACTGACGTGGGGACGCCCAGTTCTGAAACCGACAGAGTTGGAAAGGTTATGAGCTAATCTTAGAGCAGGAGTTATGTTGAAGGGGGCAGGATTTGAGTGTGGTGATCATAGAAATAGAATGCCATTCTATACATCTATTTCTATGGTGGTGACCTGGTCCTAGGTCAGACCTTTTTTATGGGGCTGATAGTGTCCTGAATTGAGCTAATTCTAGATCAGTTTCACTCTGAATCAGACAGAGGTAGAGAGGTTAGGGTTTGGCTGTGGGGACCTGGCTGGTCCTAGGTCAGACCTCTTTTTGGGGCACGTAGAGTTCTGAATTGACTCAGAGGTTCCCAAACTGTTTTGACCCGCAACCCCACCATGTAAAAAAAGTTATGTAATCAACATTGGGACTATGACAGTCTATTACAAAATCAGTCATATAATTTAAAAAATATATATATATTATTATTATTTTGAATTTGACCCCTTTTTCTCTTCAATTTCATTTTATCCAATTGTTTTAGTAGCTACTATCTTGTCTCCTCGCTACAACTCCTGTACGGGCTCGGGAGAGACGAAGGTTGAAAGTCATGCGTCCTCTGATACATAACCCAACCAAGTCGCACTGCTTCTTAACACAGCGCGCATCCAACCCGGAAGCCAGCCGCACCAATGTGTGAGGAAACACGGTGCACCTGGCAACCTTGGTTTTAGCGCGCACTGTGCCCGGCCCGCCACAGGAGTCGCTGGTGTGCGATGAGACAAGGATATCCCTACCGGCCAAGCCCTTCCTAACCCGGACGACGCTAGGCCAATTGTGCGTCGCCCCACTGACCTCCCGGTCGCGGCCGGTTATGACAGAGCCTGGGCGCGAACCCAGGGTCTCTGGTGGCACAGCTGGCGCTGCAGTACAGCGCCCTTAACCACTGTGCCACCCGGGAGGCCCAGTCATATTATTTTTGACAGTTTTTCAATCTGAAGACAGTATGGTTTGAAGTGACTGAAATGCATCAGAAAGGCATTGGGAAGTTCAGAAGATCAGCAGGCGATAATATTGTATGACTTTCTGTGTAGAAAAGAACATCATTGATGATGTGCCTGGTCTTGTCAATTCTATTCTAATGGCTTGTGGGCATAGTAGCATAAACCATTCAAAAGAAGGACACATTTGTAGGAAGAAAACAGAAACCCCTCTGATTCTTACAACCGCATCTATCGGCTACCTTCTATGAACCAAGCGTCAATTTTCTCTCGCGAACCCATTTTGTTTTTTTCATCGGGCATGGTGTCGCGACCCCTAGTTTGGGAAACCCCGGAGTAACTCTTTATGGAGCGGATTCAAGGTCATTGTATAGTGTACAATTGCAAATATATTTTATAAGCTGATCCCAGAGCAGTGGTTATGTGGGACAGTCTGTGTAAGAGGGTCAATTAGGTGCTTTGTAAGCTGATTCTAGAGCAGGCACTGTGGAACATTAGGTGAAAATGTGTAAGGCATCTGTTTTGAATTGAAATGAATTGATCCTAGAGCAGTGTTTGTACGGGGCAGCCAAAGTAAGTCTATTGGGGGATCATTTCGTCGATCTGATCTGCGTTCAGCTATTCACCTCCTTTCTCGTTGAAGACGGCGAGTGCGGGGGAGGTGTTGGCAGCGTTCCACAGGCGCACAGTGCCGTCCCCAGAGCAGGAGAGCAGGCGCTGGTGGGCCGAGCTGTAAACCACTCCCCACACTGAGTCAGTGTGACCAAGCAGTGCCCCCCGCAGCACCGAGGGCTCTATGGCAGGAAAGAGAGAGGGAGAGTTAGGAGGGAGAGGGAAAGAGATGAGGGAGAGATGCAGATTTAAGAGATGGGGAGAGTTAAGAGGGAGGGGAAAAGGAGAGAGAGAAATGATAGAGAACGAAAGATCATGTGGAGACAGGGGGAAAAAAAGAGTTGGATAAAGACAGAAGAGTGAAAGAGGATGAAAGGAGTGTCAGGTGGAAAGAATCAAGCGATCAGTGAAGAGATGAAGAGAATATGAAACAAGAGAAATGTGCTAATAATCAGAGGTGTAGCTAAGGCATCTTGGGGGTGTACCATATGAGTCATAGGGGTCGATATTGGGGTTGGGGGTGTTCCAGCTCTGAATGGTTCCATCCACCCCCCCACTGAAGCACTGCTCCCCTGTAGAGCTCATGGTCACACACAACACCGCACCCCTACAGAACACAGGAAAACTCATCTCATTATTAACTACAACTTGTTTTGGCGAAGACAAAACACAACATCTCACTCCTACAGGAGAAAGTGGCAATACCTGTCATTATAGAATTCAACAATTTTTCTTTCACTTATGCAAAGATAAAAGTTAATTTGCTTGAACAAATGATTCATGTATACAAGAATATCGGTCCAGCTGTCCATTTATAAAAAGGTTGGGTTATAGTGGATAAGGAAGGTTACTCACCGATGGGCCCGGAATGTATAGATGGGCTCCACATCTAGGGCAGCACACCTAGAAAGACAGACAGGGGATATAACTACCTTTGATGTACATATTCAACGAACATACGCTAAGTAGAACAAAATGTCCCATTACAGCCATTAGAAATGCATAAGCAGAAAAAGGCATGCTTTAGCTATCGATTGTCTTTTCGCAATAGTGCTCTTAACAATTCCAAATGACTCTTACCCCATTGAAAGTGACCAAGTTACCCACGTTCACTACTTAGGTACCTGCTTAAAAGCATCATTGTCTTTGACTGGCAGCTGGGTCGTATTCATTAGTGCACACCGAGAGTTTCTACTGTGTATCGCTCTTATCTTGGTCAGGTCGTCATTGTAAAGAGAATGTGTTCTCAATTACTTACCTGGTTAAAAATAAAGGCAAACATTTGAATTGTTTTGGGTCTAGTAAATACAACCCAGGTGTTTGACTGACAACAGTGTAGGCCTATGTGAGCTCTTACTTCTTGGCGGGGGCGGTCTTCTGGAGGTTCCACAGTTTGAGGGTGTGGTCCTCGGAGGCAGTGACCAAGACGGGCTCCACGGGGTGGAAGGCCAGGCCCCGGATGGAGTCAAAGTGGCTCCGCAGCGTGAACTTGGGGCTCCATGTCTTCCGCAGCGCATCCTGACTGTTGGTCACCTGAGTTAAAATGACAAAGAGTTTCAATATCAATTGGAGATATGCAACAAAATGCAAGTTATGCCCACAGATGTCCCCCTTCTGACCACCTCCTCCCTTTGCTCAAGCCATGTGGTTCCCTCTTGATTGTCTCTCCATCTGTTTGAGGCAACAACTCCGGCTGAAAATCGCAGTCCAGACCTACCGTCTTACAGCTGTTATTTGCTTGTTTTTTGTTTTGCTTTTTCAAGCAAGCACTTATTATTAGGATTCAAGCCTAAGTGCTGTACAATAATGTTTCAGAAGGTATAGCAAGCTAGGGAGTCACTAGTTTTGACTTATTTATTTCAATTTACAAAAAGTAACTTACGTGGTCACGCCAGACAAAAAAAAAAAGCGTTGTTTCTGTTTGCAATGCAAGTTCAGTGGCGCTATGCTCTTCACCGAGTCTGCTAAATATGTCTGCAATGTGCCTCTTGTGCTTGACCCCGGTCACTGCTTATCCTTTTCATTTCCTGCTTGTTAGAGCTGCAACATCTTAGTATGAAAGTTACCATACAAACGTTAATGTTATCTAACGCACACAAATCCATTCCTATTTTGAGATGAGTGTGTCCATTATATAAATATAATTCTAACACTAAGGTGTCCTCCCACACTGGGTCCAACTGAGCAATATGACACTCAGTCTCTTCAACCACAACCTCAATCTGCATGCTAGCTCTCCACAGCAATACAACCGCAGTTCACTTCACATTCAATTGATCTGGAGTGTGTATGTGCACGTATGTGCCTGTGTCTCTGTGTGCCTGAGTGTGAGTGTGTCAATAAAAGTGAAAGTCAAAGCCCATGCCAATCAGACTAGCCTGTTTAAATATTGACATTTTGAAAGCTTTGAAAAATAGTTTGGACCTTTAGATAAATACAGTTCATTCAGAAAGTATTCAAACCCCTTGACTTTTTCCACAAAAATATCACATTCACATAAGTATTCAGACCCTTTACTCAGTACTTTGTTGAAGCATCTTTGTCAGCAATTACAGCCTTGAGTCTTCTTGGGTACGACGCTACAAGCTTGGCACACCTGTATTTGGGTATTTTCTGCAGATCCTCTCAAGCTCTGTCAGGTTGGATGGGGAGCATCGCTGCACAGCTATTTTCAGGTCTCTCCAGAGATGTTTGATCAGGTTCAAGTCCGGGCTCTGGCTGGGCCACTCAAGACCATTGAGACTCGTCTCGAAGCCACTCCTGTGTTGTCTTGGCTGCGTGTTTAGGCTCGGTGTCCTGTTGGAAGGTGAACCTGAGCGCTCTGGAGTAGGTTATCAAGTATCTCTCTGTCATTTCCCTCGATGTTGACTAGTCTCCCAGTCCCTGCTGCATGATGCAAAAATGTCTAAAAACCTGTTTTTGCTTTGTCATTATGGGGTATTGTGTGTAGATTGGGATTTTTTATTTATTTAATCCATTTTAGAATAACGTAACAAAATGTGGAAAAGGTCAAGGGGTCTGAATACTTTCCGAAGGCACTGTATATGCCTTTCTACTTAGTGTTCTAGTTTAGAAGCTCAAAGTCTCTAAATCTAGCCAATCAATTTATCTTTTTCTACATGGAAATGTGAAGCAGTAGATATTTGCTGCCCCGAGGGACCTAAGTGCTGAAAGAGTTGTCCATGGGGCTCCACAGGCTTTAGGTCATGTAGATAAATAGCTAATTTACCTGGGTGCGAACACGCCATATTTATATATACAGCAGAAAATGTCATTTGTGAATGCTGCTGCCCGCTGTTTGGTGGTGGTGCCCTTTGATCTGATTAGCTGAATGTTGTACTGTCTGTCAAAAGATTGCCAAGTCCGTGCCGCCTGTTTTCCTTCATTTTGTTATGATTGCGGTGGTCATCACAACCTCTCCCTCAACGTGATCAAGATAAAAGGAGATGATTGTGGTCTACAGGAAAAGGAGGACCGAGCACGCCACCATTCTCATCTACGGGGCTGTAGTGGAACAGATTGAGAGCTTCAAGTTCCTTGGTGTCGACATCACCAACAAACAAACAAACAAACATGGTCCAGACACACCAAGACAGTCGTGAAGAGGGAATGACAAAACCTATTCCCCCACAAGAGACTGAAAATATTTGGCATGGGTCCTCAGATGCTCAACAGCTGCACCATCGAAAGCATCCTGACTGGTTGCATCACTGCTTGGTATGGCAACTGCTCGGCCTCCGACCGCAAGGCACTACAAAGGGTAGTGCGTATGGCCCAGTATGTCACCAAGCTTCCTGCCATCCAGGACCTCTATACCAGGCGGCGTCAGAATAAGGCCCTAAAATTGTCAAAGACTCCAGCCACGCTAGTAATAGACTGTTCTCTCTGCTACTGCAGGGCAAGCGGTACACAAGCACCAAGTCTAGGTCCAAGAGGCTTCTAAACAGCTTCTACCCCCAAGCCATAAGACTCCTGAACATCAAATCAAATGGCTACCCAGACTGCTACTCTCTGTTTATTATCTATGCATAGTCACTTTAATAACTCTACCTACATGTACATTTTACCTGAATTACCTCGACTAACCAGTGCCCCTGCACATGGACTTTGTACCGGTAACCCCCTGTATATAACCTCGCTATTGTTATTTTACTGCTGTTCTTTAATTATTTGTTACTTTTATTTCCAATTTTTTTAAAAGGTATTTTCTAAAAACTGCATTGTTGTAAGTATTTGGCGCATGTGACAAATAAAATTTGATATGTAAATAAAATTCCCTTTGGGACAATAAAGTGTTGTTTATGTCATAATAAAGGTTTTCATTAATTTATTCATTCACTGCTAGCTGCCTTGCCATTGCATCTGGCAGTGGTTGGTGCCCAGTGTAAGGAAGGACTAATGCAACTCAAATTGTAGACCAGGCTGTTGGCTTTCTTGGCCACGCCCCCCTTACTCCCCCTCACCCTCTCTTCCTTCCTTATCCTCCCTTCCCTGCAGATGTAGGTACTCACGTCGTAGGCCAGGCTGTCTGCCTCATTGGCCACAGTGAGGCCCGCCAGCTCGCCCAGGCCCAGCTCGCTCTCCGCCGCCTCGTCTGGCCCCATAATGAACGACTTCCCTGACGTGGGCGGAAACGTCATGGCCTCCACTGGGATGGATGGACGGACAGTGAGATAGATGGACAGACCAGACAAAATAGGCAGATGGACAGAGCCAGACAAACAAATTAGACAGATACCAGAAAAGTAGGGAAAAATTAACAGACGGACAAACAGAAGTCAAAAACACTAAACGACTGCTACTGGTATTTGGGCCGATTAGATATTGTTGTGTAAAATTGTCAATTTGTAAATTAAATTATTTACAGTCAATTGTGTATATTTGGAAATTGTGCACTCTGTAAATTCAAACCCTTTGGGGACAATTAAGCTCTCGTCTTACCTTCCTCAGGGTGGCCCACTTCGTGCTCGTTGAGCCTGGGGACGCTGGGCCGGGATGGCGGTGTCACGGGGGGCTGCATGGAGGGGAGGTCCTCGGCGTCTCGCAGGTTGGCCAGCATATCCTGCAGTTTGGACCGGTTAGGCCCTGGGAGGAGGAGGAAGATGAGAAGAGGATCATGGAGAAGGAGTAGAGACAGAGAAGGAAAGGAGAGGGAGGAAGGAGGAGGAAGAGGAGAAGTAGCAGTATACAGAGAGGATCAGGAAGGAAAAGAGTCAAAGAAAGAAAGGAGAGGGATAAGGAAGAAGAGAAGAGGAGAATGGAAGGTCATCTTAGAGTAGAAGGGCACGCAATCCTCATCTTAAATACCTTTGGGCAGGGGTCACTGGCTCTTTGGAGTTACTGGGTGCACAGGGTTTTGTACCAGCCCAGCACTACAAATCGGTTTCAAATAATACACATTTTTCAGTCTGAACCATAATTAGTTGAATCAGATGCATTAGTGCTGGTCTGGAACAAAAGACTGCACTCCAAGTAGCTCGGAGTTGGAGACCCATGCTGGAAGGCTGATTGAAAAAAAATCAAAAATCAAAAAGTGATGCAGAGAATGGACAAGATAACAGGGCCCGTATTCATAAAGCATCACAAAGTAGCAGTGCTGATTAAGGATCAGTTTAGCTTTTTAGATAATCATTTATATGATTTTATGGACAGGGGGAACCTGATACTAGCTCAGCGCTGCTACTCAGGGGCGGCAGATAGCCTAGTGGCTAGAATGTTGGGCCAGTAACTGAAATGTTGCTAGATCGAATCCCCGAGCTGACAAGGTAAAAATCTGTTGTTCTGCCCCTGAACAAGGCAGTTACTCCACTGTTCCTAGGCCGTCATTGAAAATAAGAATTTGTTCTTAACTGACTTGCCTAGTTAAATAAAGGGACTTTAAAAAAATATATTTGTATTTATTTAAATACTCAGAAACTTTATAAGATTGAAGCCACAAATAAGCAGATTGAAGAGCAGATCCATGGCTGATGCTTGGCGAAAGACGACTTCGTAGCTTGAACATAGAAATAACTCATAGAACAACAAAAGCTTAAGTTGGGAGGAAAGGAGAGCGTTAAGTCACTGACACCGGCATACTTTCAGAGAAAATAAGAAGTTGGAATGTTTGAAAAATACAGAGACAGAAAAAAAGGAACCAGCACACATACAAAGACACAGGTGTAGCTGATAACCTATGGCATAATAAAGACAGGTACAAACACGACGAAGCGGGATGGAATGTCTCAAGTGTAGGATGGTGCAACCATAGACATAGAATTACTAGAAGGGGCACGCCCATTCAAGACAATGAGGCCATAATGGGTAAGCCATTTCACTCATACTGAGTGTACCCGTGAGGGTGCAGTCAAATTGCTGTGGTCTGATGGGCTATGCCCTTTTTAGTAATTATATTTCTATGGACGCAACTTAAAACAGCAACAGCGAGAGGGTTAGGAATGCAGCACAGTGCACTTTTCTTTTAGTGAATGTGGTTATAGTGATTGATCACTTACAAGAGTGATCAAATTGTCCTGCGCGGTTCTGAGCACTGTGAGGAGAGGCAGTGATTGCAATCCCATTAAAATGTTAACATACAAACATGTACGCGCGGAACCACACAGAGGCACAGACACAAACATGGAGAAGGTGGTACTAGATGGCCGAAATAGAGCGCCAAAAACGAAGCGATGGGAGGGATAGTGTATCTAACGTGCTTAACGTGTCTGTTAAATATAATTTTTGCATGTTATAGTTGACCTCAGAGAGAGAGACAGAGAGAGACAGAGAGAGACAGAGAGAGACAGAGAGAGAGAGAGAGACAGAGAGAGAGACAGAGAGAGAGACAGAGACAGAGAGAGACAGAGAGAGACAGAGAGAGAGAGAGAGAGACAGAGAGAGAGAGAGAAGCTCTTATCACCAGGACAAGGAGAAAGAAAGCAATGGCGAGAAAGAAAGGGGAGGCCTGACAGACTTACTCTTCACCCCCTTTTTGCCCTTGCGCTCCTTCCTGTACTGCTCCTTGAGTTGGGCTATGAGGCCCTGGTCCACATCCCAGGCCTCGGGCATGGGGCACTGCTCTTCCTTCTCTACACCCGAAGGAAGGGGTAGGGGGAAGGGGGGCAGAAACCGAGAAGCCGGTCAGTGTCCAGAACTTTCTATTGAACCAGACCAAACGAAACTCAAATCCAAAGTGTTATGAAATTAAAAGGTGGTTCAAGTGAAGATGGCCTCTTTAATCCTAATATATGTATATATAGCCTGTAAAATGTATTGCAGAGACACTTGCCTACAACCCCCCCCAAGTGTATTAACCCTATTGGAGCAGTGGTTAGCGGGTTTGCCTACGGGCAGGGAGATCTGGGTTTGAGACCGGCAATGTATTATTGCATTATTGCCATTTGCTGCAGTATGTAAAAAAAAGTGTGTGATGGAAATTCTTCCTGTAATACTCCCCCACCCCACCCCACCACCGACAGCCCCAAGTTTATGTTTTCTACAGGCCTTCGGGCCTCTCTCAAAGCACATATAGGGGGTGGTGATGTCAACCTATAGGGGTCAGTCAGGAAGAGAATCGGTCAAATTCTCCTCATATGACAACAGACAGGGATGGAACAGGAGAATAGTCATGCCTGAGGGTTACCATCGCTGCGCCACTCGATATGGAAACACAAATGCACAAAACTGCCATTAAACAAAGGATTGGGTGGGGGGTGGGGGGGGGGGGGTTGTAGTAAAGAGC
Source organism: Oncorhynchus tshawytscha (assembly GCF_018296145.1). Lineage (NCBI taxonomy): Eukaryota > Metazoa > Chordata > Actinopteri > Salmoniformes > Salmonidae > Oncorhynchus > Oncorhynchus tshawytscha. The sequence goes on from NC_056430.1 coordinate 60,875,523, forward strand.
CAGATTGGCTTCCGACAAAAAAGATACAGCTGACATCAAATGCTGAATTTGATAGCCGGCAGCAATCCTGATTTTTTTTTGCGTTAATATATTCAAAAATATTCATGTCAAAGAAAGCTGTGTCCAGCCAAATAAGGTGACAACAAAGCATATGGTGAACAGCCGGCATGCCTCACTCAGTCTCTGCAAGGCTTTGTCCTTTGTGCCGCACCGTCAACAACAGCATTACATGCTAATGTTAAGACAATGCAAATAACATTCAATACACGGCCCCCCCCCCCCAAAAAAAATGCAACGACATTCAACAATACTCCATCATGTTTTGAAATGTTCTATATATCAAAAGCAGCAACCATGTAGGTTTTATAATGTGAGCTGGCTAAAGAACTAAAAACACAACATATAATGTATTTCAACAAAAAATGTCAAATTATGTGGGGGACCTGTATCTATACCTATAAGCATATCACTATTCCTAATTTCAGATGCAGGCATGATCATACATGGTCCATAGGGCTCAGATCAAAAATAGTGTACCATATAGAGAATAGGGTGCCATTAGGACATACCCTCTTCTTCTTTTGCACCCCAGTTTCTCTACTTGCAAATCATCATCTGCATAACTATCACTCCAGTATTAATGCTAATTTGTAATTATTTTCCCCTCTATGGCCTATTTATTGCCTACCTCCCTACATTTGCATACACTGTAATAGATCTTTCTAATTTTCTTTTCTGTTGTGTTATTGACTGTACATTTGTTTGTGTAACTCGGTGTTGTTGTCGTTTGTCGCACTGCTTTGCTTTTTGGCTAGTATATATATATATATCTGTAGTGGCAGTGTGTGGGATCAAGTGGAGGAGATGAACACTTGAGAGCACAGAGCTGCTGATGACAACTCTGTTTCATAACTGATCAGCGAAGCGCCTCGCTGCCGCTTGACCTTTCAATTACCATCCATCCATCTAGCCGTCCTTTGCTGTGTGTTCAGCTCATGGCTTCAATTATGGTTAACAGAGGAAATACAAACAACTCAGTTTCGCATGCAAGCTGACCTAATTATCCCAATAACACAAGAATAGTTTTTCAAAAAAAGATTTTGTCACCATTATTTACATTATTACCATTATAATATTGAATTATAGTATTTATAAAATTAACTGGATTGTCAACATCTAGTCAGTGGGTCAATGCATCACAGACAATTGGTCATTTGTTGTGGCTGTGTTCTAATGTCTACACTAGCATATTACTTAGTAATATTGGAAGATCGCCTATGCCTTCAACTGGATCCCTCTGGCTTCCTCTGTCACACAACCAGCGACGCCACATCATCTGTTCCTCTTTGGATGTGCAACTCAACTGACTGCTGCCTGACCTGTGACAAGCGGACTCAGTGATTGCGTGGGAATGCCCTTGGTCATTGAGTGGAGATAAACACAAGGTAATGCTAGGTGATGGGAGTGAAGGGGCTCCCTGTTAGCTAAAGGGGATAATGGAGCCACAGTAGCCAGGTGGCCAGCTGTGTCTTTGTGTGAAGACTAGGACAGAGAATACAGGGTTCTGTGTGAGTGGGCGATTGAGGGATGGGTAGGTCCCCTCAGTGGGGACTGTTCTGTGGAGCTAGAGCAGGAAACTGAGTTACACTCAATGTTCTCTTGACCCAACTGTCCCTGCTATGGCCCCCTCGTCCTCCGTTTGGTCTACTGTCCTCTTTCCATGGCCCTCCTGTCCCTTTTGTGCTCTCGTGTCCTGAGAATAAATGCCAGTCCCCACTTACTTGCACACTATAGTCCTACTATGGCCAACATTTCCCCTTCACTGTTGACTAGGCCTACTAATAGACCCACTGCCCCCAATAAGTTACTTTGGCCCACATGTAAACGTTACCATTCTAGTTTGAGTGTTCATCAAACAACCAACCAAGCCACCCTCACCCCAGTCTCCTCTGTCTTCGGCACTCCGGACATCGGGCGAGCCGTCCATCTCATCTGGGCTGGCCAGGAAGTCAAAGCCCTTCAGGGCCTCCTCCGTATCCTGGTCGTCACTCATGTCCGAGGATGAGGACGAAGACGTCTTCTTCCTCACCATCTGTGGAAGACAGAGAGGGTTGAAGAGACGGAGAGGGGGTCTGAGTGACTGAATGAGTTGAGTGAAAGTGTAGGTCTGAATGAGTAGGGTGTCCAATCAAAAACGGGTCAAAAACGAAGGAAATTGCATTGCATAAACTAGGCTGGATTCTGAGCAAGAATTAAGGCTACAGGCTACCTAACAAGCTCACTTTCCCGTTGAACTTGTCATCATATTTCTTCAATCCGCAGGACAAAAAAACAATATATACAGTTGAAGTCGGAAGTTTACATACACCTTAGCCAAATACATTTAAACTCAGTTTCACAATTCCTGACATTAAATCCTAGTAAAAATTCCCTGACTTAGGTCAGTTAGGATCACCACTTTATTTTAAGAATGTGAAATGTCAGAATAATAGAGATAATGATTTATTTCAGCTTTTATTTCTTTCATCACATTCCCAGTGAGTCAGAAGTTTACATACACTCAATTAGTATTTGTTAGCATTGCCTTTAAATTGTTTAACTTGGGTCAAATGTTTTGGGTATCCTTCCACAAACATCCCACAATAAATTGGGTGAATTTTGGCCCATTCCTCCTGACAGAGCTGGTGTAACTGAGTCAGGTTTGTATGCCTCCTTGCTCGCACACGCTTTTTCAGATCTGCCCACAAATTTTCTATGGGATTGAGGTCAGGGCTTTGTGATGGCCACTCCAATACCTTGACTTTTTTGTCCTTTTGTTGCCATTTTGCCACAACTTTGGAAGTATGCTTGTCCATTTGGAAGACCCATTTGCGACCAAGTTTTAACTTCCTGACTCATGTCTTAAGATGTTGCTTCAATATATCCACATAATTTTCCATCCTCATGATGCCATCCATTTTGTGAAGTGCACCAGTCCCACCTGCAGCAAAGCACCCCCACAACATGATGCTACCACACCCGTGCTTCACGGTTGGGATGGTGTTCTTCAGCTTGCAAGCATCCCCCTTTTTCCTCCAAACATAATGATGGTCATTATGACCAAACAGTTCTATTTTGTTTCATCAGACCAGAAGACATTTCTACAAAATGTCCCCATGTGCAGTTGCAAACTGTAGTCTGGCTTTTTTATGGCTGTTTTGGAGCAGTGGCTTCTTCCTTGCTGGGCAGCCTTTCAGGTTATGGCGATATAAGACTTGTTTTACTGTGGATATAGATACTTTTGTACCCGTTTCCACCAGCATCTTCACAAGATCCTTTGCTGTTGTTCTGGGATTGATTTGCACTTTTCGCACCACAGTATGTTCATCTCCAGGAGACAGAAAGCATCTCCTTCCTGAGCGGTGTGACGGCTGCGTGGTCCCATGGTGTTTATACTTGCATACTATTGTTTGTGCAGATGAACATGGTACCTTCAGGCATTTGGAAATTGCTCCCAAGGATAAACCAGACTTGTGGAGGTCTACAATTTTTTTTCCAGAGGTCTTAGCTGATTTCTTTTGATTTTCCCATGATGTCAAGCAAAGATGCACTGAGTTTGAAGGTAGGCCTTGAAATACATCCACAGGTACCTCCAGTTGACTCAAATTATGTAAATTAGCCTATCAGAAGCATCTAAAGCCATGAAAAATTACTTGTGTCATGCACAAAGTAGATGTTCTAACCGACTTACCAAAATTATAGCTTGTTAACAAGAAATGTGTTGTGTGGTTGAAAATCTAGTGTTAATGACTCCAACCTAAGTGTATTTAAACTTCCGACTTCAACTGTAGGTAAGATGTATATCGATTTTGAGACAAGACATGTAGTATTTTCATATTGTAATATACGCTTTCATATTCATTTAAAATTCCTGTTCCTGTTTAAAGATTTCTCACAAAAACTAGCTTCTCTGAAATGTCAATGGAGCTTATACCAAGCCTTTTCTTTTAAAAGCCTTTTACATTTAATTCAGCTCGTGTCATGGTAACTTCGCTTTTTGTAACCCACAGAAAGAACTTAGGAGATGACAACCACAAAATGTAAAATCCTCAAAAGATAAGAGAAACCTGTACCACTATGTCAACACTGATTGGTGCTTATTATCGCATGTATTCGGATACGAACTCTAACTTTTTGAATAGAATGTTAATATGTTAGAGGAAGACCCACTGAATGATTCAGAACATGAATCATATTTGTCTTGGTAAAATGTATTTTGCAACATAAGTGAAATTGTATCACTTAATTTCATCACCACTCTAGAATGAAGCACAAGGAATGAGCCAACATGGCTTGTGACTGCTACTGGTTCTCCTTGACTGTTATTGCTGCCTGTCGCTAATTCAATAGGGTTCCAGCTGTTACTCTATTGTTGTAGCCATTGCTAATGATATTGCTAATGGCTAATTAGAATTGCCCCACAAAGAAGCCCAAGTCACATCATGAATGTGTGTGTGTGTGTGTGTGTGTGTGTATAAGAGTGTGTGTGTGTGTGTGTATAAGAGTGTTTGTATCTCCTTGCTTACAGTGGCCAAGTTCATAATGGTCTTGTCCCTCCCTTCGCTGTCTTCATCGTCTTCCTCGTCGCTAAACTCGGCGGCGGCGCTTTCTATGAACTTGAAGGCCTCAAGGACTGTGGCAGAGTCAGACATGTCAGGTTTACTGATGGAGAGAACAGAGAGAAAGTGAGACAGATGTTAGTGAGAACACAAAAACAATGCAGGACTTCTACACTTGTAGTTTCTTACTGGATTTCCTTGAAGAATGCTAGTTATCCATTAGTGATAGCATTAGCAATGGCTACGTCAATAGCATTAGCTACAACAATAGCATTAGCTACATCAGTAATAGCTACAACAACAGCATTAGCAATAGATATAACAATAGCATTAGCATTAGTGATAGCAATACATTTAGGCCAACTACAACAACAGCATTTAGCAATAACAACAGCAATAGTCATTAGCAGTTGCTCACCTGATCATGCCGCTGTCCTTCAGCAAAGATGGCTCAGTGCCGTTCACCATGGGTTCCGGTTTCCTGTCCGACGGCCTCTCTCCGGAGTCTCCAGCCAGGCCCAGCAGTGCTCTGACCCTCTGGGACTTCACATCCAAGATGGTGTCCGTGTAGCCCACCTCCTGAAGGTACCTGGAGGAGTGGAGAAAGTAAGGCCCGACTGAATGTTACGGGAGATTGGCTAATAATTTGGAGATTTTGTGCGTAGAGGGATAACTGTCTTTAAGCACTGATCTAGGACCAGCTCTAAATCCTAAGTGCAACTTCCATCTACTCTAGTTTTCACATAAGATTGCAGAAGCGACATGACTATATTATATATTAGTCATATTTTTACAACTGCTTATGATATATGGTGTGTCACGCTAATCACTGTGAACTAGGTTTCAAAACAGACGATGAGAGTCAAGATTAAAGGGATAAAATTACACTTGAAAGTGTTTCTAAAACTATTTTCATTAACATTTAAGTAGAGTTATTTGGAGTTAACTGTATTTAAAGTGGAGTTCCTGGTGTGTTAGTCAGACGGAATAGAGCAGGACATTGACCATTTCAGGAGCAAGATGTACTGGATTAGACAACAAAGACAAAATCCTGGTGAACAAAAAGTTCTGTTAAAGGCAAACAAACTAGAACTAATCAATATGGCCTACTTTATTGGATACAATTTCTGAAGAAAACAAACATGTTCCTTTATATACCATAGTGTCCAAAGAAAGCAATTGACTGAAAAACTATTCCCCTCCGAGCAGGAAAAAAAATCAGTTTTCCGTCACTGCACAACAAGTGAATGAAACAGTATTGGATAATGGAACCAATTAAAACCACACATGAATAGAATCTTAAGCCAACTTACAAACAACAACTTAATAAGATCAAATGCAAAATGTCATTAAAGCTCTCCAAAATCACAACATACCTCACTTGGTAGGTAAAACCGAAATCAAGATGACACCCTTCTATCCTGATTCCTTCAAGACGCGCTTAAGTTTTGATGCTGATGCTCCAAGGTCGGAGGTTTTGATTAAACAGCGTCTTGTGCAAGCTTTAACAGAACGAGGGAAGGGGGGGAGAGGAGAAAAAAAGTTCCTCTCCGTCTCTTGCTGTACCAGCCACTTCAGTTGCAGGAGCCCTGAATGCCCCGACACAATCCTCCATTCATGGGCTAACACCAGCTCTGTCTCGGACACTGTGCTTCGTTACACAGACGCACACCAGGGACAATACACACACACACAACACACACACTTCCTCTCAATGAGACGCTGCATTCACATTCCTTCATCCAAGCACGTCATCCAAGGATAATACAATTTAGTGCCCAGATTTATTGCTTGATCTATTTTGGCAATAAGCACATATTCTTGCTAACAGAAGGCCTTAAATGCTGTAGGTATTGGAGCTATGTGCAAAACTGCTCATAACATGCACAGAGGAACGCAAATTAGCCAATACCTCGTATTTAATATTAAAACAAGTTTAAAATCAATTGTTGAGAAAACGTCAAATATTTTAGTGACAGAAGTCAAGAATACGTGTAACAATAAATGCTGGACTCTGATCAAGTGTCTGAACTTTACTATATTTAGTATATTTTATTCTTTTAACTGTCTTTAGACTAGCTGCACTCCATTATTCTCTGCTCTGCCCTCTTCCCATCGCTCTTCTCTATTTCCCCCCCTATTCTTTCTCTCTTCTCTCTGTCAGGTAAGGTTCAGTGAGTTCATGGTTCTGATGGGGGGAGTGAGGGACCCTGTCCCTTGAGTGGTTCAGTGCCTGCCTGTAGCTGTCGCTCATGTCACTGTTTGCAACACACACAAGCAGACAGATACAACATACACACAAAGATATATACACACACATCCTCTCTCTTATCCCATTTGAGGGCTTGGTTGCCATTTTGACACACATGGACTGACACACACACAGATTTGATATATAATACATATATATGATCTCTCTTTTGAAGAACATATCAAGACCATTTCAAGGACAGCTTTTTTCCATCTACGTAACATTGCAAAAATCAGAAACTTTCTGTCCAAAAATTATGCAGAAAAATGAATCCATGCTTTTGTCACTTCTAGGTTAGACTACTGCAATGCTCTACTTTCCGGCTACCCGGATAAAGCACTAAATAAACTTCAGTTGGTGCTAAATACGGCTGCTAGAATCCTGACTAGAACCAAAAAATTTGATCATATTACTCCAGTGCTAGCCTCTCTACACTGGCTTCCTGTCAAAGCAAGGGCTGATTTCAAGGTTTTACTGCTAACCTACAAAGCATTACATGGGCTTGCTCCTACCTATCTCTCTGATTTGGTCCTGCCGTACATACCTACACGTACGCTACGGTCACAAGACGCAGGCCTCCTAATTGTCCCTAGAATTTCTAAGCAAACAGCTGGAGGCAGGGCTTTCTCCTATAGAGCTCCATTTTTATGGAACGGTCTGCCTACCCATGTTAGAGACGCAAACTCGGTCTCAACCTTTAAGTCTTTACTGAAGACTCATCTCTTCAGTGGGTCATATGATTGAGTGTAGTCTGGCCCAGGAGTGGGAAGGTGAACGGAAAGGCTCTGGAGCAACGAACCACCCTTGCTGTCTCTGCCTGGCCAGTTCCCCTCTTTCCACTGGGATTCTCTGCCTCTAACCCTATTACAGGGGCTGAGTCACTGGCTTACTGGGGCTCTCTCATGCCATCCCTGGAAGGGGTGCGTTACCTGAGTGGGTTGATTCACTGTTGTGGTCATCCTGTCTGGGTTGGCGCCCCCCCTTGGGTTGTGCCATGGCGGAGATCTTTGTGGGCTATACTCAGCCTTGTCTCAGGATGGCAAGTTGGCGGTTGAAGATATCCCTCTAGTGGTGTGGGGGCTGTGCTTTGGCAAAGTGGGTGGGGTTATATCCTTCCTGTTTGGCCCTGTCCGGGTGTGTCCTCGGATGGGGCCACAGTGTCTCCTGACCCCTCCCGTCTCAGCCTCCAGTATTTATGCTGCAGTAGTTTGTGTCGGGGGGCTATGGTCAGTTTGTTATATCTGGAGTACTTCTCCTGTCCTATTCAGTGTCCTGTGTGAATCTAAGTGTGCGTTCTCTAATTCTCTCCTTCTCTCTTTCTTTCTCTCTCTCTCAGGACCTGAGCCCTAGGACCATGCCCCAGGACTACCTGACATGATGACACCTTGCTGTCCACAGTCCACCTGGCCGTGCTGCTGCTCCAGTTTCAACTGTTCTGCCTTATTATTATTCGACCATGCTGGTCATTTATGAACATTTGAATATCTTGGCCTTGTTCTGTTATAATCTCCACCCGGCACAGGCAGAAGAGGACTGGCCACCCCACATATGCTCTCTCTAATTCTCTCTTTCTTTCTCTCTCTCGGAGGACCTGAGCTCTAGGACCATGCCCCAGGACTACCTGACATGATGACTCCTTGCTGTCCCCAGTCCATCTGACCGTGCTGCTTCTCCAGTTTCAACTGTTCTGCCTTATTATTATACGACCATGCTGGTCATTTATGAACATTTGAACATCTTGGCCATGTTCTGTTATAATCTCTACCCGGCACAGCCAGAAGAGGACTGGCCACCCCACATAGCCTGGTTCCGCTCTAGGTTTCTTCCTAGGTTTTGGCCTTTCTAGGGAGTTTTTCCTAGCCACCGTGCTTCTACACCTGCATTGCTTGCTGTTTGGGGTTTTAGGCTGGGTTTCTGTACAGCACTTTGAGATATCAGCTTATGTACGAAGGGCTATATAAATAAATTTGATTTGATATATATAATACATATATAATACACATATATAAATAATACACATATATATAATACACACACACACACAGGGAAAAAGGATTTAGTCAACCACCAATTGTGCAAGTTCTCCCACTTAAAAAGATGAGAGGCCTGTAATTTTCATCATAGGTACACTTCAACTATGACAGATAAAACCAGAAAAAGAAAATCCAGAAAATCACATTGTAGGATTTTTAATGAATTTATTTGCACATTATGGTGGAAAATAAGTATTTGGTCACCTACAAACAAGCAAGATTTCTGACTCTCACAGACCTGTAACTTCTTCTTTAAGAGGCTCCTCTGTCCTCCACTCGTTACCCTTATTAATGGCACCTGTTTGAACTTGTTATCAGTATAAAAGACAACCTCAAACAGTCACACTCCAAACTCCACTATGGCCAAGACCAAAGAGCTCTCAAAGGACACCAGAAACTAAATTGTAGACCTGCACCAGGCTGGGAAGACTAAACCTGCAATAGGGTAAGTAGCTTGGTTTGACGAAATCAACTGTGGGAGCAATTATTAGGAAATGGAAGACATAGAAGACCACTGATAATCTCCCTCGATCTGGGGCTCCACGTAAGATCTCACCTCGTGGGGTCAAAATGACCACAAGAACGTTGAGCAAAAATCCCAGAACCACACGGGGGGACCTAGTGAATGACCTGCAGAGAGCTGGGACCAAAGTAACAAAGCCTACCATCAGTAACACACTACGCCGCCAGGGACTCAAATCCTGCAGTGCCAGACGTGTCCCCCTGCTTAAGCCAGTACATGTCCAGGCCAGTCTGAAGTTTTCTAGAGAGCATTTGGATGATCCAGAAGAAGATTGGGAGAATGTCATATGGTCAGATGAAACCAAAATAGAACTTTTTGGTAAAACCCCAACTCGTCGTGTTTGGAGGACAAAGAATGCTGTGTTGCATCCAAAGAACACCATACCTACTGTGAAGTATGGGGGTGGAAACATCATGCTTTGGGGCTGTTTTTCTGCAAAGGGACCAGGACGACTGATCCGTGTAAAGGAAAGAATGAATGGGGTCATGTATCATGAGATTTTGAGTGAAAACCTCCTTCCACCAGCAAGGGCATTGAAGATGAAACGTGGCTGGGTCTTTCAGCATGACATTGATCCCAAAAACACTGCCCGGGCAACGAAGGAGTGGTTTCGTAAGAAGCATTTCAAGGTCCTGGAGTGGCCTAGCCAGTCTCCAGATCTCAACCCCATAGAAAATCTTTTGGAGGGAGTTGAAAGTCCGTGTTGCCCAGCAACAGCCCAAAAACATCACTGCTCTAGAGGAGATCTGCATGGAGGAATGGGCCAAAATACCAGCAACAGTGTGTGAAAACCTTGTGAAGACTTACAGAAAACGTTTGACCTCTGTCATTGCCAACAAAGGGCATATAACAAAGTATTGAGTTAAACTTTTGTTATTGACCAAATACTTATTTTCCACCATAATTTGCAAATTAATTCATAAAAAATCCTACAATGTGATTTTCTGGATTTTTTTCTCATTTTGTCTGTCATAGTTGAAGTGCACCTATGATGAAAATTACAGGCCTCTCATCTTTTTAAGTGGGAGAACTTGCACAATTGGTGGCTGACTAAATACTTTTTTGCCCCACTGTATACACACACAGTCGTGGCCAAAAGTTTTGAGAATGACACAAATAATAATTTTCAAGTCTGCTGCCTCAGTTTGTATGATGGCAATTATACTCCAGAATGTTGTGAAGAGTGATCAGATGAATTGCAATTAATTGCAAAGTCCCTCTTTGTCATGCAAATGATCTGAATCCCCCAAAAACATTTCCACTGCATTTCAGCCCTGCCACAAAAGGATCAGATGACATCATGTCAGTGATTCTCTCGTTAATACAGGTGTGAGTGTTGACGAGGACAAGGCTGGAGATCACTCTGTCATGCTGATTGAGTTCGAATAACAGACTGGAAGCTACAAAAGGAGGGTGGTGCTTGGAATCATTGTTCTTCCTCTGTCAATCATGGTTACCTGCAAGGAAACACGTGACGTCATCATTGCTTTGCACAAAAAGGGCTTCACATGCAAGGATATTGCTGCCAGTAAGATTGCACCTAAATCAAACATTTTAACGGATCATCAAGAACTTCAAGGAGAGCGGTTCAATGGTTGTGATAAAGGCTTCAGGGCGCCCAATAAAGTCCAGCAAGCGCCAGGACTGTCTCCTAAAGTTGATTCAGCTGCGGGATCGGGGCACCATCAGTACAGAGCTTGCTCAGGAATTGGCAGCAGGCAGGTGTAAGTGCATCTGCACGCACAGTGAGGCAAAGACTTTTGGAGGATGGCCTGGTGTCAAGAAGGGCAGCAAAGAAGCCACTTCTCTCCTGGAAAAACATCAGGGACAGACTGATATTCTGCAAAAGGTACAGGGATTGGACTGCTGAGGACTGGTGTAAAGTAATTTTCTCTGAGGAATGTGTGGATGGCTGGGATAATACAAGTGGATGATTCTGCAATGGATGAGCAAAGACACACACACTTCTCTCATTGCTCCATCACAGTATTGTCTGTTTATTCCTTTTTCTCTATATGTCTCACTCCTATGCATGCATGCACACACACACACACACGCATGCATGCACCTGCACTGTGACAGAAACATTACATATTTACCTGGTTTGTTTGATATTAATAGTTAGCAATTAATACTTAACAAATAGGACATTTCTGTTCTGTTTAATTCTGTGTTTCTGTAAAGAGCTGGTTTCCACTCTAGTTCCCTGCAGATAATCTGGGCGTATGGTCACTGGAGATGGCTTGAGCTGACAAATGAGTCAAAGACTGCATTACAGAGACAATGTGTTTTACTAGAGATAGCTTAGAAGTAGAACACTCCCTCATTGTCTCAAAATAATCCTTGCATCTGGGAAACTAAGCCAGATTGGGGATAAAACAACAACCCATGTGGAGATAACGACAGGATGACCCCAGAGTGGCATATGATGCCCCAATCTGCATGAGGGGGGTTGAACCAACCCTAACTGAGCATGGTTAGTGTCAGCTATATATAGAACTCTGCATTTGTGTAAAGGTTAGGTTACTCGGTCCAAGACTTAAGAGTGGAGGGTGTCGACCAGCCTCATTATTGCAATAATTAATCGATACTAAATAAAGATGACTGTTTGAAGAAATGACCAAGTCTCTCTCAGTACTGAATTTCCACACCATTTTTAGCGATGAGGATGGGATCTCTGCAACTTCAACTGCTCCTGAAGATCTGGGTAAACTGTGCACAGGGGATCAGAAATTGGGATCTCAGGGAAAAACCACACTCATTATTGAGCAGCTGTACCCTCCTATTATCTGAAAGGTAGTGGGCATGGGTGGATACCAGAGTTCGGAGAGAGGTAGGCTTGGACAATGTATCAATAAGCAATTGACATTATGAAGAGAGAAAAAATATTTAAAAATAAAAGCCCCTATTGAGGGTACGCTCAGAGCGAGTTCTTCCTTACGAGGGCCACAGCTTAGGTAACTAGCAGGACTGAGTTGCGTTGATAAGAATGTTCTTAAGTGAGGTATCCTTGGGAATGGTTGTTAAATAGCCAGTTGAGGGCAACCAAAAGTCCAGCCCGTAGTACTGAATTGATCACAGTAGGACTGGTGAGGTTTGTGGGAACGAGGGACCAGAGCCTGGTGACACCCTGCGGGGGCACTAGTGCTGGCGGAGTTCTATTAGACGAGGGACCTGCGCCCAGTGACACCTGAAAGAACACTGGCCCTGGCGAAGTCTAATTATAACGTGTTGTGTTAGTTATGTGTTTTTTTAGTGTGTTAACAGGTATGCCCCGGGTTACTATTTTTAGGTGTTATGGTGCGTGTTTTGATCGTTTTCCTCGTCCGTCTCATTCCCCTCTGTGTTTTTTTGTTTGTGTTTTCTGTGAATGTGATAAGAGTGTGTGTGAGGGAAGTATGTTTTGGGAACAGTACTGTGTGAATGTGAATTAGAGTGTGTGAGGGCAGAAATAAGTGTTAATCTTACATTAAGATAATAAGATATGTAGCGTTATCTTGGGGTCCGTCCAACACTGCCCATCATAGAATATCAGGGGGTGGTATTATTAAGTGCTAGATGTTATTTTAGAAAATAGCTGCAAATCTATCATTTCTGGAAGTCTAGGAACCGTTGAGGATACGTGTGGAGCATTATTCCCATAAGGGTCCGGGAAATTTATAAAACAAGGCTACAACAGCAATGGATCAAAGTTTTGGGTGGTAAGAGGCTATAGTATTGTGCCCACCTTTATGTATTTTTCCTTAAGAATTGGCTGATGTATGTTTACATTTGGGCATTACAAGTTAATCTTAAAATAACAGATGTTTAATGAGTGTGAAGCAGAGGTTGGTATTAAATTTTGTTTAGTAATATTGATAAGGAGGAAGGAGGAGCTCCCCAAACAGGTCAGCGACAAAGCTGTGGAGAAGGACAGATCAGGGTTGGGTTATAAAAAAATATCAGAAACTTTGAACATCCTATGGAGCACCATTAAATCCATTATTAAAAGATGAAAAGGCACCACAACAAACCTGCCAAGAGAAGGCCACCCACCAAAACTCAAGGATCACGCATTAATCAGAGAGGCAACAAAGAGACCAAAGATAACCCTGAAGGAGCTGCAAAGCTCCACAGCGGAGATTGGAGTATCTATCCATAGGACAACTTTAAGCCGTACACTCCACAGTGCTGGGCTTTACTGAAGAGTGGCCAGAAAAAAGCCTTTGCTTAAAATAAAATAAAAATAAGCAAACACATTTGGTGTTCACCAAAAGGCATGTGGGAGACTCCCCAAACATTTGGAAGAAGGTACTCTGGTCAGATGAGACTAAAATTGAGCTATTTGGCCATCAAGGAAAATACTATGTCTGGCGCAAACCCAACACCTCTCATCACCCCGAGAATACCATCCATGTTTTTCATCAACAGGGACTGGAAAACTGGTCAGAATCGAAGGAATGATTGGATGGCGCCAAATACAGGGAAATTCTTGAAGGAAACCTGTTTCAGTCTTCCAGAGATTTGAGACTGGGGCAGAGGTTCACCTTCCACCAGGACAATGACCCCAAGCATACTGCTAAAGCAACACTCAAGTGCTTTAAGGGGAAACATTTAAATGTCTTGGAATAGTCAAAGAACAGACCTTAATCAAATTGAGAATCTGTGGTATGAATTAAAGATTGCTGTACACCAGCGGAACCCATCCAACTTGAAGGAGCTGAAGCAGTTTTGCCTTGAAGAAATCCCAGTGGCTGGATGTGCCAAGATTAGAGAGACATACCCCAAGAGACTTCCAGCTGTAATTGCTGCAAAATGTGGCTCTACAAAGTATTGACTTTGGGGGGGTGAATAGTTATGCACGCTCAAGTTCAGTTTTTTTGTCTTATTTCTTGTTTGTTTCACAATAAAATATATTTTGTATCTTCAAAGTGGTAGGCATGTTGTGTAAATCAAATCATACAACCCCCCCCAAATATCCATTTTAATTCCAAGTTGTTAGGCAACAAAATAAGAAAAAATGCCAAGGGGGTTGGGGGGGTGAATACTTTCGCAAGCCACTGTAGGTTATTAGTGGGGTTTTTATAGCACTCTAATGAGGTGACATTTTAGTAATAAAAAGGTACAAGGTTAAATGAGGAGTAGAGGGATTGAGCCTTGAGATCATAAAATAAATTAGCTGTGGTTTGAATGTGAGCAGGCAGTGGCACATTTGAAGTAGAGGTATGAGTAACATTCTTTGACCGTTTCTGATTATTGTTTCTTGGTTTTGTAGTTTTGGTGACACCAGTGAATTTGAGCAGGAAGTTAATGTATTCTATAATGATCATCTGTTTCCATTACATGGAAAGTAATTAAAGTAGATTGAAATAAGTATTGAATATTAAGCTGATAAGACAGCAAACTTTTTGAAGGTTCTACATTTGTTAAACAGTTTTCTATTATACTAAATTAATGCAACAGGTTAAATTGATAGGATTACCGGAAAGGGGCTCTGGGATTGTTTATTTTAGACTGGTCGATTCCACTTAATGGAACACGGTATTATCGGATGTGTCTTAAATTGGATTCTTGCTTCCAGGACAGATGGAAGTCCAATACAGTATGTATGTTAATTAAGGGAGACGTGGGGACCACGTCTCAAACAACTTTTTATTAGATGCCTGTGATCAAATATGATTGATTCCTTACTCTGAGATATTGACTACTATGGTGGAAAAAATGCAAGATTATGTTATAATACTTTTATTGCATGAAATGGTTGTTTTATGCAACAGAATAGAGTATTCTATATGTTGTGTGTGTTCTACTGAGGATGGCCCTCTGGGAGATAATACTGACAGGAGATTTAAGATGTCTTTTGGGTGATAAAACCTAAAGAGCATTCCAGAGCATGAGTTAATGTTTCTGTTCTATACTGTATCAGGGAGAGATGGTTCCAGTTTGGAGTCGGAGGGCCAGACACTGGTCTCTACACAATGAAAACTGTTGACACAGCAGATACTGTCTGCTATGTATTATAGGTATCTTTCATACAGATCTTAACCTTGTGACACATTCTATATATCTGTTGTTCGTCTTGTAGGTTGAAAGGGGTGTATCTTGGCTATAAAAGACCTTTGTACTTTTGTCTCGGGGCTCTCAACGAATCATCTGAGCGTGAATCGTCGACCACCCAGCCATCATTATCGTAGAGCACTCAAACGATTCACTTTATGTGTGTGCGTTGTATTGACCTGCTCCCTTATTAATAGTGATTAAATATTTAGTTTAAAAATTAAGTATAACTCTGACTTGTGTGATAAGTTTGTCTCCTCATTTGATAGTAAAGAAATGAACCACCACACTACATTTGCAACAGAAAAAAAGTATTATATTTAGAGTGGTAACAGGAACAATCTATGGCGAAACAGCTGTTACATATGTTGTTGGACCTTGGTCTAGTAACGACACCAGGATAAGTTTACATGGTTATGAATGGAGAGACCAGTCAAATAATACAATATGGGAGTGAATTGTCACTCTGTGGCGAGATACGTTGCATGCTAAATTAAGCGCACATAAACATTTGGGGACATTAACCTCTCTAGGGTAGGGGGCAGCATTTGGAATTTTGGACGAAAAGCATGCCCAAATTAAACGGCCTGTAACTCGGGCCCAGAAGATATGATATGCATATAACTGGTAGATTTGGATAGAAAACACTCTAAAGTTTTCCAAAACTGTTAAAATAGTGTCTGTGAGCATAACAGAACTGATTTGGCAGGCGAAAACCTGAGAATAATCCATTCAGGAAGTTTTTTTTTTTTGTGTGTGTAGTTTTCTATTCAATGCTATTACAGTATCCATTGACTTAAGACTGCAGTTCCTATGCCTTCCACTAGATGTCAACAGTCTTTAGAAATTGTTTCAGGCTTGTATTCTTATAAATGAGCGAGTAAGACCAGTCTGAATGAGTGGACCCTGACGTGTCACAGAGCTTTTTCATGTGCAATCCTGAGAGAGTGCATTTCTTGTTTACCTTTTATATTGACGACGTTATTGTCCAGTTGAAATATTATAGATCATTTAGGCTAAAAAACAACCTGAGGATTGAATATAAACAGCATTTGACATGTTTCTATGAACTTCACAGATACACTTTGGATTTTTTTCTGCCTGTTTTGACTGCGTTTGAGCCTGTGGATTACTGAAGAAAACACGCAAACAAAACAGAGGTTTTTGGATATAAAGAGACTTTATCGAACAAAAGGAACATTTATTGAGTAAATTAATGTCGGAGTGCCACCATATGAAGATCATCAAGGTAAGGGATTAACTTCTGCTTGGCTGGTTACGTTCTCAAAAAATAAGGTATGCTTTCGCCGTAAAGCATTTTAAAAATCTGACACAGTGGTTGGATTTACAAGAAGTTCCCGTTTTAAAACAAGATATTTTGTCATGAAAAGATGCTCGACTATGCATATAATTGACAGCTTTGGGAAGAAAACACTCTGACGTTTCCAAAACCGCAAAGATATTATCTGTGAGTGCCACAGAACTGGTGCTACAGGCGAAACCAAGATGAAATTTCAAACAGGAAATGCTCCAGATTTTGAAGGCGCTGTGTTCCAATGTCTCCTTATATGGCTGTGAATGCGCCAGGAATGAGCTTACACTTTGTCGTTTGCCCAAGGTGTCTGCAGCATTGTGACGTATTTGTAGGCATATCATTGGAAGATTGACCATAAGAGACTACATTTACCAGGTGCTCGCTTGGTGTCCTCCGTCGAAATTATTGCGTAATCTCCAGCTGCGTGTATTTTTCCATTTGCTTCAGAGGAGAAACCAAACTGCCACGAATGATTTATCATCGAATAGAGATGTGAAAAACACCTTGAGGATTGATTCTAAACAACGTTTGCCATGTTTCTGTCGATATTATGGAGTTAATTTGGAAAAAAGTTTGGCGTTGTAATGACTGAATTTTCGTTTTTTTTTGGTAGCCAAACGTGACGCACCAAACGGAGCGATTTCTCCTAAACAAATAATCTTTCAGGAAAAACTGAGCATTTGCTATCTAACTGAGAGTCTCCTCATTGAAAACATCCAAAGTTCTTCAAAGGTAAATGATTTATTTGAATGCTTTTCTGGTTTTTGTGAAAATGTTGCCTGCTGATGCTAACGCTAAATGCTACGCTAGCTACGCTAGCTGTTACACAAAAGTTACACAAAAGTTTTGCTATGGTTGAGAAGCATATTTTGAAAATCTGAGATGACAGTGTTGTTAACAAAAGGCTAAGCTTGAGAGCTAGCATATTAATTTCATCTGCGATTTTCATGAATAGTTAACGTTGCGTTATGCTAATGAGTTTGAGGCTGTATTCACGATCCCGGATCCGGGATGGCTAGAATCAAGAGGTTAAGGGGAGTAATTCCAATTTGATTTGCAGTGTTGTTGTTTTTACACAGTCACTATGGTGAGTCATGTGTCAAAATGGGGGAATTACCAGTCATTTTGAGGGTTTTTGGATTGAAATGTACACACCTTGAGTGATATGTAGGGATGCATCGAGTGATATATGAATGAGTGTATTATTGTTGCGTTGTTTGTTCTGTTTTGAAAATCTCACCAGATTGGGTCTTCTGGATGATCAGGATAACTTCCTGTGATAGGGGGAGTATAAACCAATATGGGAATATTGTTTCAACAGAATGTGATGTTATTTTTTTATTTTTATGTACATGTGTTTTAAACATTGGATTAAGAATATTGGTAGTAGTAATAATTTGTCATACGGTAGATCATTTGTTTGGATTTGTTTCCTGAATCAGAAATGAACTGAACCACAGTTGAAGTCGGAAGATTACATGCACTTAGGTTGGAGTCATTACAAATCGTTTTTCAACCACTCCACAAATGTCTTGTTAAAATTAACCAACCCAATTTAAACAATTTAAAAGGCAATGCTACCAAATACGAATTGAGTATATGTAAACTTCTGACCCACTGGGAATGTGATGAAAGAAATACAAGCTGAAATAAATCCCTCAACTATTATTCTGACATTTCACATTCTTAAAAGTAAAGCAGTGATCCTAACTGACACAAGACAGAGAATTTTTTACTAGGATTAAAGAATGTTGGTAACATAGGTAAGATGTTTTATATTCATCATATGTTTGTAAGTTACTTCTCATCAAGAATGTTATTTTTGTATAATACTGTGGCAGGGTTGCAGTTATCTGTTCTATGTCAAGACTAAGTTGCATGGGCTGCAGAGAGGGGAGAGGTCAAAGTGTCATCATGTGTAAACATATCTTTTGCTCCACTGTGTCTGTGCCAGTCACTCCCTACTTTTCCCATCGGGGAAAGGAGGATGGCAGTGTCTGGAATCATTCTATCCTCTCCGTGAGTTTGTCCAGGATTGGTTGTATCTAAATGACAATTTGATATATGCCTGTTGATCTGGAGGGTTGGTTTATGGTTTCGGGGTTTGAGTAAGGAGACAAAGCTGAACGATTTATTATGTCTATACTGTCTGACTATGTGTGTTCTTTGCTATTAAAGCATCTCAGTTGCAATGTAGGGGGTCTCTCAGAGAATTCATTGATAGACACTGAATTGCCTGAGTGTCACAGGGTTGTGATAGAGCTCATATAATTAAAGATGGACTTTGATAACTAACTCTGACTTGTGTGTGGTTTGCGCTCATGATTAGGTAAATAGAGGAAATTTCCACGACAGTCATTACAAATCGTTTTTCAACCACTCCACAAATTTATTGTTAAAATTAACCAACCCAATTTAAACAATTTAAAAGGCAATGCTACCAAATACGAATTGAGTATATGTAAACTTCTGACCCACTGGGAATGTGATGAAAGAAATACAAGCCGAAATAAATCACTCTACTATTATTCTGACATTTGACATTCTTAAAAGTAAAGCACTGATCCTAACTAACACAAGACAGAGAATTTTTTACTAGGATTAAAAACTGAGTTTAAATGTTTTTGGCTAAGGTGTATGTAAACGTCCGACTTCATCTGTAAACAGTTTTTTTGATCTGTCCTTTCTCAAGATTATGGATTGTGACTACAGATGGCATCTAGATGTACGGAAGGGAATTTGACCAAACAGGGTGTGGACCTCAAAACCCCCTCTAACCAGCTCAAGAAATGGCGTTCACTACAGCCCTGTCCTGCACCACTTCTATCGAGAGACCGAGTCTGAGTGGAAGCTATCTGAAGAAGAAATGCCAGAAGATTGAGTGCTGGGATAGGAAGGGGGTTGGTCAACTGTGCCCGTAATTGATTTAGACTTGTCTGAAATTGTTATTTTGGGGTATCAGGCTGATTGAGGTTTATACACTGCTACATTTATAGAAATTTAGGCTAAGAATGCATTGAGATACTGACCTGCAATTATAACCCTGACGAGAAACTTAATACTAGAATTATGAGTTTAATATATGGTCTAGTAATATAAATGTACATTCTGCCAGTGTTGATGTATGTTAAATTGACAGTTTTAATTTTGAGTGTTAGAATCAATGTGAATCACTGAGCAAGGCCATTCAAAATTTTGGTTTGAGAATTAATTGGGTTTTGAATTAATGATTTGGAAACTGAATGATTCTTTTGAGTAAGGTTTAGTATGTTAAAAACTATATGAGTGGAGCAATTCATGTTTTATGGATTGATTGTTTTTATTATTCTTATGCTAATGATGACATTGGTAAAGAAGTTGTGTACTATGTTGAGACTATTCTCAGCATGCCTTGGTGAATGGAGGGGTGAACTCTGATCCTGAGAGTGAAACTGATCCTATTCTATTTGATTTATATTCATTACCAAATTGAAATGCTTAATTATAATGGGGCAGCAGGTAGCCTAGTGGTTAGAGTGTTGGGCCAGTAACCGAAAGGTTGCTAGATCGAATCCCCGAGCTGACAAGGTAAAAATCTGTCGTTCTACCCCTGAACAAGGCAGTTATCCCACTGTCAAAGTAAATAAGAATTTGTTCTTAACTGACTTGCCTACTTAAATAAAATGTAAATAAACCTCAGGAACCTCAGGTTTATGCTAATGGCACCATAGATTCCATAGGCGATGCCTCATACACAGTGGGATCATGATGCTTGTCCTGGGTCATGTTCATTAGGCACTAAACGGAAGAAATGTATTTTTAAAACTTAAAGGTTAAGTTAAGAGAATTCTCAAAATGGGGGAATGTGATAGAAACATCACATATTTACCTGGTTTGTTTGATATTAATCGTTAGCAATTAATACTTAAATAGGACATTTCTGTTGTGTTTAATCCTGTGTTTCTGTAAAGAGATGGTTTCCACTAGTTTCCTGCAGCTCATCTGGGCATATGGTCACTGGAGATGGCTTGAGCTGACAAATGAGTCAAAGACTGCATTACATAGACAAGAATGTGTTTTACTAGAGATATCTTAGGAGTAGAACAATCCCTCATTGTCTCAAAATCATCCTTGCATCTGGGAAACTAAGCCAGAGTGGGGATAAGACAACAACCCATGTGCAGATAACAACAGGATGAACCCAGAGTGGCATATGATGCCCCAATCTGCATGAGGGGGTTTGAACCAACCATGACTGAGCATTGTCAGTGTCAGTTATATATAGAACTCTGCATTTGTGTAAAGGTTAGGTTACTCGGTCCAACACTTGGGGGGGGGGGTGGACTAGCCTCCCTATTGCAATAATTCATCGATATTAAATAAAGATGATTGTTTGAAGAAATGACCAAATTTCTCAGTACTGAATTTCCATGACAACGCCCACGCACACTTGTGCATGCACACAAACTTGCAAGCAAGCAAGCATAGACACAAGCACACACAGACACACACACACAGGCCCACGCACACACAAGCATGCACACTCTCTCTGTATCCCCCTTTCGCTCATTCTACGTCCTGACTACTTTTGACACCCAGAGGGCACCAAAGCACAAACCTTTAACAGCTTTCACACCCCTTTGCATTCACATGATAGGAGTAACACACAGTATGTGAGTGTGTGTGTCTGCATGTGTGTGTCAGTCAGTCTTTGTGTATGTATGTGTGGATGTGAGCATGTGTCTAAGTGTGTGCGCATATTTTACTGTGTGTGTGTTACTCTATAGGTCTCTGTGTGTGCATGCGTGTCTAACGATCCACACGTCCCACCAGTCTCAGTGGGATTACTCCCTTATTCTATTCATACCGAGGCTCTTAATCTCCATTCAGAAGATTTTTCTCCCTTTGATGGCTTTTTGTCTTAAGACAGACACTTGCAGCCGATGGTGGTGCCCTATGAATACAGCCACACACACAGAGATGGTCAATAGAAACACAAGCACACACAGTCCGGTGGCATACAGTAAACCACTCCCAGAGGCCTTCCCTACTGAGTCAGTGGTTGTTGTGACAACCCAGATGCAGAACACACACATCTCCCAGCTAGAAATGACATGCTGGAGAGTTTCACACAGCTGCACAGACATAAAAACACACTGCTAAATAGATTATAAATAATTGCATTTAAAAAGGCCCAATGCAACCATTTCTATATCAATACCAAATTGTTTCTGGGTAACAATTATACTAAACAAAAACAAAAGCACCATGCAACAACGTGACCACCATTTGCCTCATGCAGTGTGACATCTCCTTCGCATAGTTGATCAGGCTGTTGATTGTGGCCTGTGGAATATTGTCCCACTCCTCTTCAATGGCTGTGCGACGTTGCTGGATATTGGCTGGAACTGGAACACGCTGTCAAACACGTTGATCCAGAGCATCCCAAACATGCTCAACGGGTGACATGTCTGGTGAATATGCAGACTAGGGAAGAACTGGGACATTTTCAGCTTCTAGAAATTGTGTACAGATCCTTGCGACGTGGGGCTGTTGTGCATTATCATGCTGAAACATAAGTTGATGGCGGCGGATGAATGGCACGACAATAGGACTCAGGATCTCGTCACGGTATCTCTGTGCATTCAAATTGCCAATGATAAAATGCAATTCTGAAAATGCAATTCTCAATTCGGAATTCTGACCTGTTCACCGGACGTGCTACCTGTCCCAGACCTATTATTTGACCATGCTGGTCATTTATGAACATTTGAACATCTTGGCCATGTTCTGTTATAATCTCCACCCGGCACAGCCAGAAGAGGACTGGCCACCCCTCATAGCCTTGTTCCTCTAGGTTTCTTCCTAGGTTTTGGCCTTTCTAGGGAGTTTTTCCTAGCCACCGTGCTTCAACACCCGCATTGCTTGCTGTTTGGGGTTTTAGGCTGGGTTTCTGTACAGCACTTTTGAGATATCAGCTGATGTACGAAGGGCTATACATTTGATTTGATTATCTCGGCAAAGAAGAAATGGTCACTAACAGGGATGTAAATACATTTGTACGCTTTTTCTGTGTATGGAAAATGTAGGGGATCTTTTATTTCAGCTCATGAAACATGGGACCAAAACCTTACAAGTTGCGTTTATATTTTTGTTCAGTGTAAGTACCTAATGTAGTGGATTTCCATTAAATTTGGCAAAAATAGCTATTCGGCAAAAAACTATTTCTCCAGCAAGAACTTTGCTAGGACTGTCTGGGAGTGGTCTGAGTGGGGAGGGGAAAACTGAAAACTGGCTTTTATTGGCAGAGAGGTTTGGAACGCTCTTTATTATTGGTCTATTAGCCAATATTCCACATGGTGATGTCACCGTGGTTAAGCCGAAACTCGCGACCATGCAAACCTGCTGATCAGAAGGCCACCAGGTCTCAAAGTTAAAAGTGTACAGCCATAGGTCACAATTAAGACAAAAAAGGTGTGCGTGTTGCACTCACTGTCTGAGTAGCTGCCGTCCCTGTTTCCAACCCAGCTGACTACTGTTGGGGGGGCTCGGGACCTCGTTTTCATTCCCTTCATCTGATGGAGAGAGAGGGGAAACAAGAATGAGACACAGAGACAGAGACAGACAGACACAGAGAGAGATGCACCGTGTTATTAAGGCTCCACTCACAGTCTTGAAGCATGGACTGACATACAGTATTTGAGCTGCATTCAATTTCATTCCAAAATTTCAATTGAAACATAGTCTAACCTGGATTGCACCATGTGTCCTGACCTATCAGAATGCATAAAGTACATCTGAACAAAACATGTCAGTATTGTGACATTTGACAAGCACAAATGTGACTCGTTTCAGGAAACTAGGCATATGTCGCAAGTCACTACTTCACAGGAGAGTCATTTGAACATAAACATGATTTTTTTAAATGAAAATGTGGGATTTTTTTGGCAGAAAGGCCTTCATGTGCTTTAATAACAAACTTGTATTCCATCCGTGAATACAAATATAGGGCCCTATGTTTTCCACGAAGTGGAAAACGGATGGAATCGCAGAATTTGGTAATAAAAATGGAATCAACTGTAAATATGGAATATTGCAGAATTTTCCATAATTTGGCTGAAATTGCTTAAAACAAATCCAAAGGCCTAATTATTGTAGTAACCTATATGATTTCATAATTGTAAAATTACAGACGATTAGGCCTAGGAAATAATTCCGGGGGGTTGTGCGTGAGACCCTTACCTCACAACTTGGCTGTCATTTTGAGAAACATGTCAAAGTCGTCAAAAAAACGAAAATGTGATGCTCACCCCTAAATTCAAAGCTGAGCAATACCCAAAGGACTATTATGAGTCAAGCTGTTTTGCAAATTCTGTGAACATACTATTGACTGTTCCTAGGCCGTCATTGAAAATAAGAATGTGTTCTTAACTGACTTGCCTAGTTAAATAAAGTTAAAATAAAATAAAAATTGGACCTGTAAAAATACGTATGATCACCACTTAAGGCCCAAAGCCCATGTGAAGAAGAAGGAAAAGCTCCGTGTTAGCCAGAGCATGACTCTTCAAACAGCCATTACTAGTGCAAGCGCATCAGCAGATTCAAGGCGAGAATTTATTCAGGACTTTGTGGCTGAGTGCGCCGAGTCCGACATCCCCTTAGAAAAGCTAAGAAAGCTACGGCCATTTCTTGTGAAGAATTGCAAATAAGGGAGGAGCGTTGCATGAAAACGAGAGCAGCCTCTGTCAAATTCACCTGCCCCTGCCGTTCTACAGAAGATCCGTGGGAAGAAGTTTGCGGTGGTTGTTGACGAGACAACAGATGCAAGGGATTGCAGCATTCATCATTGGTGAATTAATTTAACAGCCTATTAATATACTGTTGCAATAGCCTACATTTACATTCTGCAATATGAATTGTCCGCATGCAAATTGTGATATTCCAAATGATGAGCTACCGTGGTGAAATATAACGATGCATAATGTCAATAGCTGTCTGCCTCTCCATCTAGCTAACTATCGCTGTATCTAGATTGTGCAGGCCTTCACTGTTAAGCTAACCTTCATCTCTGAGGGCTGCTCCAAACTGATGACAGCTCTGTCAATCCTGGAAGGAACCCACCGTCCCACAGCAGTGTCTGCATACAATTGGAGGATTGGAGGATCTTGCCGAGTGAATGGAACGGCAAAAACATGTGGGTATGGTGCCAAAACAGACGAGCTACTGAGAAAGATGGGGATTGGAGAGAGGTGCTTGACCAACTCCATGATGCATCCACTTGGCCTTCACAAAGTTCTCAAAGCACTGGGACACACATCCAGCCAGAGAGGTCTACAGGCTGGCTAGGGTGTTCGATCCGAGGTAGGCTCCAGCAATGGAAAAGAAGATTGAAGCCTACACAACTGAAACCCATGGCAAGCCCATCAACAGAGCTCAGTGAATAATGGATTGCCTATCAGCACTGTGTGTCCAGTGAGCCCTCACCTGCTTTGGAGCTTGCTGATTACTAGAGGGGCCTGAGTGAGAGATTCCCAAGAGTTGCAGAAGTGGCTGTGCCCTACATTACTTCCCAGTCAGCTCAGTCGACTGTGAGAGGAGTTTCAGCAAATGCAACACTCTACTCACAAACAAGCGCGAGGCACTCACCGAGCTCAACACAAAGAGGCTGACAATCATGTACTTCAATGGAGAGGTCCGTGATAGATTGAAACCATACAATGGACAGACATAGGAGCTCATAAGGTAGTTCCATAGGTTTTGCCTATTGCTGCATTATTGCATGAATATATACTGTTTTACTATTTATAATGAAACAATTATGTGAAGCACAACATTTTTTTATTTTTACACAAGTATAACTCTAGGTTTTGCCTATTGCTTGTTGCCTAGATTCTGGCATTACTTTTATTAATTTATAATGAAACACTAGAACTCTGTATTGAAGCACTTGCCTTGATAAAAAAACAGTGCAATGTTGTGTTGCATCATTACAAATTTACTGTTATATCTTATTAAATTGTTAACGTTTTATTAATTTCAAATTATTATTATTATTATTATTTCTGATGATAAAATTAGTGTAAATCGTAAAACACAGAATTCAGAAACATTCAAACGGAAAAAAATGAATTTGGGAAAAAATAAAAAACTGATTTCATAGGGCCCTAAACATAACATTGTTAAAATTAGGAGCCTAGTTGGTTTGGCCATGGAAAATGACAGTAACCTTCCCGCTAGCCATGATTGGCTGAGATTATGCATGTGCTGGACATGCCGGGAGATGAGTTTGGATTGGTCTGCCATGTAGCATGCTTCTGTCTATTACATGAACTGCTCAGTATGTGTTGATAATCATTTCTACTGCACCATTTTTGAAAGATATAACGTTAGCCATTGAGAACTACAAAAGTTGATACTTTTCTCAACAACATTGATGCCCTGAATTTAACAGGCGCTATCGACAGATCAGTTGGAAAAAGTGATGGGCTACTTTCTGCACATGCCACGGTCAGTGTGAACCAGAGTGACTCGACAACACTGGCCAAACAAAATGTAGCTACAAACAAAACAGAGTTAAATGGTTCCAGTTTGTCGTGAAGAGTTCATCCATGTATACAGGTAAGAGTCTAACTACATTTTCAGATATTATGTTTCTAATTTTGTCAGAAAGTCATTTTCATCGCAAGTTAAAGAGTACTGTTTGCTAGCTGGCTAACGTTACGTACATGATTAGTAATAGTAATATTACTTGAATCAGAAATCCATTTGCATTGCTAGTTATAGCCTAATGTTAGCTAGCTAACATTGAACCTAGTTGGTTAGCTCTTTAGCTACCTGCAGATTCATACTACAGCTATGACAATGTTTGTATTGGTAGTAGTAGGAGTTGAGATTATTCCGGTTCATTGTTTAGCTAGCTACCTACATGTCGAAACAAAAAGACTCCACGTCGCCAGCTGATTACATGACCCATCAAGTCAGCCAGGTGTGTCTGGGGCGATTACAGCCATCTATTGTATTTCATGAATATGTGTACTTGTCAAGACAACAGTGACCCATCCACTTAGCTAGATGTGGAGTGGTTATAGCATTTCCTTCACATAATCCATACATTTAGATTTACCAGAATCATCGTAGCTGGGAGGTTTCATGTCTCCTTGGTTCAACTCTGTTCCATATTTGAGCTTGTGGTATTTTGACCTGAGGGTGAAAGCAAAAGAGAAAAATAGAGGGATAAAGAGAGAGAGGAGAAAGAGATAAATAAAAAGCTTTAATGACAAGGCAGCCACAGTGATTTAACAGCTCATTAATGATCTAACAGGAGATAACCATCTCACTGTTGATTGTATCTGTATCTGTAAATTAACTGGCTTCACACATACATTTGAAGAAGTGTCTTGTAAATGGCATATATTATATTAAGAACAGGTGGGAGGGATGCTACACAAGGGCTGGGGTAAGAAATGCATTTGTTAATTCACTGGGTTGATATTAAATCTAAACTTAATGGTGGATATTAAACCATTTGAGTTTTTTTCCTTCCATGCCCAAATAGCACACAAACTATACACTACATATGTTATAGGTTGGCCAGAGGAGTGTGTGATATCTTGGTCTTTACTCATAAAGCGTCTCAGAGTACGAGTGCTGATCTAGGATCAAGTCCTTGCCCTGTCCATTCTTTATAATCTAAAACACAAAACTGATCCCAGATCAGCACTCCTACTATGATAGGCTTCATGAATTCAGACCCTGGATGGGTGCCCTCTTGTGATGGAAGATGCACTTAAATGTAAACTTAAACTTGCTTAGCTAGACTGCGACTTGACGTCACTCAAACATCTAAATCACTACAAACAAAAGGCCATGAGGAGAGAGGATTAGGTGAGTGGAGTGCTTGTAATTCTATAAGAGGATAAGACACAGAGGGGATGATGGATCACTTCACCACCATCATCATTGTCCTCATCAATATCATCATTGTAATTTAACTCATTTGTTTTTCAAATCGTTTACATAGGGATTGGTAATTAAATAATTGACACATTGAATGTAAAACAGTCAAGTGCATCACACCCTAGCTTATGCTCATTTCCAGTGATTCTTATCATCATCACTAATTGTCAGCCCCAAAAACTAAAAGGTCAGTAAAAGTACTACCAGGAGAGGTCATTCAAAACAAGATGCTGATCTTGGGTCACATTTGCACTTCCCCCACTAATGGTTAAGGTAAGGATTGGGGGAGGGGAAGATTAGCCTAGATCTTTACCTAGGAGAAACTTCACCCTGGAGAGCACCAGATGTCATCCAAAACAAGAGCACTCCCCAAAAAGTTGACAAATACTGTATAGAAATCCCCGATCACACTAGTAGACGATGTCATGGCGAAGTTGGATAGCTAAGCTCAGCCGCAGAAACACGTCACCGGGTCTAACAGTCATCTCGCGCCGAACTGCGCAAGTGCACGCCGTCAAATCAAACGCACTCCTTCCATATAAAGTCGTTTTTGACCAAAATAAAAACTTGTCAGTTTGTCACTTTCACAACGTTAGTATAATAACATGTTCAAATAGTTAAGACATTGGCTTAAATCTAGGTTGTGCCTTTAGATTAAAAATAAAAAAATAAAAAATCACTTCTCTCATTGACTTCCCAAACCCCGACCTGGTCTACCTAGTCTGGTTCGCAAGCCTTCCCGGAGGGCTCGCGATGTTGCATTTAATTTTTTTTAAATGTTTTTTTAAGTTATCTTGTGTGAGCACAGATTATCCATTATATCGACCAGATACTTAAGTGGCTGCTCTAGCAATGAAAATAAATGTCTTGAAAAAAATGGAAGGCAGTTAGCCGGTGTTCCAGTCTCTTGAGCTAATCCACTCCCTGTACCCCATGTCATGTGCCAAAGACTGCAATTCCAACCACAAAACGTCTTATGCAACAACTTGCCCAGCTAACAGCTAAATGTTTGTTTTTGACTATTTGAGGCTCCACGTGTTGTCATGGAAACATGTGGGGTGAACAACAACCAATGAGCTACTCCGTCGTAAATCCAGCGCATATTAAACATAGAGATCGCCGAAAGGGCAGTCTCTTTAGCAATGACAAGGAGTGGCATGAAGTGGAATGTTCGCTAAAGAGACTGGTACTCAGACTAAAAGGCAGTCAGGAAGAAGCAAGATCAGGTGGGACCATTCTAGCCAATGACAGGGCAGATACGCGCGTGAACAACAAGCACAACTCCGATCAAGTTTTTTTCTCTCACAGTTATCGACTTATCAGTACACTCATAACAACCTAACAAAAAATATATTCTATGCCTTTGTCCATAGATGCCACATATCAAGTTTCCTACAGATCGGTCATTCGGTGCCAGAAGAGCAGCGTTAAGTGTTTTTCACAAAATCGGGCTAGTGCTGTCTGAGATATCGCATGTGACTAACGGATGGACACACATCCACAGTCCCCTCCCCGATTTCATTGTGGGGGACAACTAAAAATAAACCCTTCTTGCAAACCATGGGGGTGACCTTGCCTGCATCCCAAATGGCACCCTAATCCCTAGTGTACTACTTTTGACCAGGGCCCTTAGGATTCTGGTCAAAAGTAATGCACAATGAAAGGAATAGGGTGCCATTTGGGACGCAGTCCTTGACTTTGCCACAGTCCAGGAGTTATAGCCCAGTCCCAGATCTGTTTGTGCAGTCTTGCCAACTCCCATGATTTGACATGACAGTGACCATAGGAGTTGGCAAGACAGCACAAACAGATCTTGGACCAGGCTACAGGAGTGGATCTTAGTCGTCTAATGTAGTTTCCTCGACTCATCTCCTCTCCTTCATCTGCACTGATTTCTACACGGGTGGACGTAATATTGTGGATGCTTCTCTCAAACTAGTCATTATTTTTTAAACTCTAGTTCTTTCATTTTAGTGTCGAATGCAGACGAAGGAACTGACACAACTGAAGAAGTATTTCGGCATAAATCAATAAATGCCAACACTACGCACAGTAGGTGCAAACTGATACAGATGCACAATGAAATGTTAGCATTCCAATATCAACGGACAGACCGTTTGATTTGAAATAGACTGAAGGTCGGATGCTCAAGGTTTCTCCTACATGGAAAGGCAAAAACAGAAACATATAATACCAGTCGGAACGCAGAACGATGCAGAATGACTCATGCTCAATTGAGTGGGAGCGAGTGAGAGAAAAAGAGGGAGAGAGAGTGGGAGCGAGGGAGAGAAAAGGAAAGTGTGCAAAAGGGAAGAGATGGAGAACAGAAAGGCGAGGAAAAGAGGGCAGAGAAAGTGAAACAGACGGGAGACGGGCAAGGTCAGAGAGGGGAAAGGATGGACAAGAAGAGAGAGTGATAAGGACAGAAAGAGAAACAGAATGAGAACAAGAGGGAAAGAGAGAATGAGACCGTGAACGTGAGCAAGAAAAGGGTAGCTGAGTGACGTGGAGTTGCCGGGAACATTTTGTTCCGAGGCTATAATCACATGGCGGCGAGTGGCGGAGTTCTCAGAAAGACCATGTCATTCAGGTTATCTTCATTCCTTCATCCACCCTACCAGACTCTGTAGGTTTAAGACTCAGAGTGAGGCTCTAGCTAGCCTGGACCCCAAACTGGCATATTCTGTTTCACCAGTGATTCCTTCCTAGCCTGGAATTCAAAATGAAACAGAGCATATGAGACTTTGGATTCCAGGCTAGGTTGTAGCCATCCAAACCACATGACCAGTCAGAGTCTCCCTTGTCTTGTCTAATCCGCAGGTCGCCTAATAGTGTGTAGCAGAGAAAGATCCTATTAAATTATTCTAAATGTGCTACATGCAATTATATGGTGGAATAGGGGTGTGACGCCATGCTGCATTACCCATGATAAGGTGTGAGCAGCACATGACAGTGGGAATGTTGTTATAGGGGACAGGGCGCCGCCTCGGTGCTGCGTTTTCCCACAATGTATGTGTGCGTATTTAACATGGGACATAATCCTGTGTAGGGGACAAGGGGTCACGATATGGCACCACAGGGCATGAGTGTGTGTTTAAGTGTGTGTGTGTACATGTGTAAGTGTGCATGAGCAGCAGGTTATCCTGTTTGTATGGTACAGTGCCTTCATAAAGTATTCATACCCTTTGACTTACTCCATAATTTGTTGAGTTAGTTACATACAGCCTGAATTCAAAATGGATTAAATATAATTTCTCACCCCCATCTACAACACAATAGCCCAAAATGATAAATGAAAAGATGCTTTTAGAAATGTATTGAAAATAAAATATAGAAATATCTCATTTAAATAAGTATTCACACCAGAGTCAATAATTTGTAGAAACACCTTTGGCAGCAACTTTGAGTCATCTTGAGTCTGTATGTGCAAAGCTGATCTGGATTTGAGGATTTTCCCCTATTCTTCCTTACAGATTTTGTAAAGATCTGTTAGATTAGATGGGGAGCAGTGGTGAACAGCAATCTTCAAGTCTTTCCACAGATTTTCAAATGGGATTCAAGTCAGGGCAATGGCTGGAACACTCAAGGACTTTCACATTCTTGGTTCTGAAGCCATTCCAGCGTTGCTTTGGCTGTATGTTTGGGGTCATGGTCGGGTTGGAAAGTAAATCTTCACCCCAGTCTAAGGTCATTTGCACTCTGAAGCAGGTTCTCAATGGTTTCCCTGTATTTTCCATTCATTGTTCCCAGTCTCAATTTAATCAATTTTAACACAACAACATGTTGAAAAAGTCAAGGGGTTTGAATATGTTCTGAAGGCACAGTATGTGATGGGATAACATAGTAATGTCTCAATGCTAATATTTCCACAGTGTGTGTGTGCGCTACTGGGCAGTCTCTCTATTCTGGTCCTGAGAAACCACCGTGTTGGATTTCCCTCCAGTAAGACATCAATTTACAGTATAGCAGCCTTTTGTTGTGGAGAAAAATATTGAGTGAGAGATGAGTCCCCCTTGAGTTTTTTTTGTTGTTGTTGTATTTTACCCTCTTTTCGTGGTATCCAATTGTTAGTAGTTACTATCTTGTCTCATTGCTACAACTCCCGTACGGGCTCGGGAGAGACAAAGGTCGAAAGCCATGCGTCCTCCGAAACACAACCATGCCGCACTGCTTCTTAACACACCGCGCATCCAATCCGGAAGCCAGCCGCACCAACGTGTCGGAGGAAACACTGTGCACCTGGCGACCTGGTTAGCGTGCGCTGCGCCCGGGCCGCCACAGGAGTCGCTGGTGAGCGATAAGACAAGGATATCCCTACTGGCCAAAACCTCCCTAACCCAGATGACGCTAGGCCAATTGTGCGTCGCCCCACGGACCTCCCGGTCGCGGCCGGCTGCGACAGAGCCTGGGCGCGAACCCAGAGTCTCTGGTGGCACAGTGCCCTAGACCACTGCGCCACCCAGGAGGCCACCCCTTGAGATTTTAGGTCTATAAAAATGTATTGGATCATAGTTAGCGTACCGCTGCTACATGCTTAGAAAATTACAACGCACTTTTGTTTGGCATGCAGTTTGTGACGTATAGCTATGTTGACATATTCGGGACAGCATGTAGCAGGGATGGGTGACTCCAGTTTTGGAGGCATTCGGAGTGTCTGCTGGTTTTCATCTGATTTCGACCTGGGAAACTGGCACTCCCTTCACACTACTGAGCTGAATTGAGCCAAGTTGACCTGTACTGCGCTGGCCTGGTTACATATCCACCGCAGTTCTGGAACAGTACTGCACAGGACAATGTGTAAGGGAAATACTCAAGCCAGCATAGTACGGTTCAGCATGATAGTGTGAAAAGGGTACAAGTGTGGGCAAAAGACAAAAATCAACCAGCAGACACTGACTCAGCCCCCCTAGAACCAAAGCCCCGCGAGTTGTCCATCCCTAGCGTAAAGAATGAAGGTGTGGTGTAGTTTAGTGTAATGTGGTCCTCACCTCTCCTGTTTGAGGGCGTACTCCAGCATCTTGATCCTCCTGACCAGGTCCTTCTTCAGGTTCTCCTGGCCCTTTCTCTCGCCCTGCAGGAAGGCTATCTGGGCCTGGAGGAAAGAAGAGCGAAAAGGTCAATTTCCTGAAGAAAAATGTATGTGTTTGCATCTTTTTATGGCAGTGTAAGTAGTAGTGATTGCAATGGTAATGTTAGTAGTACAGTAGTAGAGGAGTAGTACAGTAGCAGTAGAGTAGTAGTACAGTAGTAGTAGAGTAGTTGCAATACAGTAGTACCAGTAGTAGTGCAGTAGCAGTAGTAGCAGTAGTAGCAGCAGCAGTGACTGTAGGTGTTTAGCTCAAGGTGAACATTAGACCAGGAGAGACAAAAGGTAGGTAGGTAAAGCCATCAGTACAAACAAAGTGGACACACATCAAACAAAAGTCCACAGGAGCAGGGTGAAACAAAGACCAGCAAAAGAAGAGCAAAAGAAGAGACATACCTGCACATTATTTAGCTAGGTGCTCATTTAGTTGTGCTGATTGTGGCTTTAAAGCTGACAACGTCCACAATCTCAACAGTCTGACACAAATGGCACCCTATTCCTTATAGTGTACTACTTTTGACCAAGACCCGTAGGGCTTAAGTGCACTATATACAGAATAGGGTGCCATTTGGGACAAACACAAGTCATAGGCTACTCAACTGTGATACATTTCCTGTTTGTTTTGAGCTGGATTATTTTAACTGCTTCCAGGCATCGTAGCTGGTCAGCTGATGACTGTGACATATGGTTGACTGATGGACTCACTGAATGGGTGTTTGTGAACGTTGCATTTAAATAGGACAGATCCGGACCAGTCTTGTTTATCCCCTCGTAATAGTTAAGGTTAGGATAGGCAGAACTGATCCGTCACTGGGGTGAACGGGCTAATTGTGCCAGGCCACACAGGGACAGAACTCTAAATGGCAACTAATACGATTAAGGATAAACACAAACATAAATCGTTTTCTCCCCAATAACACACACACACTGTCTTCTAGGACTAGCATCGAGTCGTATCGCGATACTGAGCAAAATAAGATACCTCCACCCACGCTCGCACCCCCCCCTAAACAGCCTATTTTCTTCTCTGTATATTGTACAACAAAATGAAAGTTGCTTTAAATACTTAATGTTATTAATTAGTAATAACTTTGAATTAGTAGAAAACGTGTCTAATTAGAATAATAGGCCTATTTAACACTTCAGTTGAAGTGAGACTGTATATAATAGGCTACAAAACACACAGTATACTGCACGCACACACACACAGTATACTACACACACACACAGTATACTACACACACACAGTATACTACACACACTGATCAAACCCGGTCTCGTAAAAACCTCACTCCAAACCAAAATCAGAATGACCTTTACACTCCCCAACATCTACAGTGAACTCCAGTTACCCAGTTGCTGATGGCAAGGGTTGACCATGGTATCTGTGCTATTCATCTCCAAAATGGCCATCTACTTGTCTCTCCACACATTCCTGTTGGTTTGTAGAGAACCGCAGGGTGTAACCCCCACGTAACCCATGAACACCGGAATGCCATGACATACCAAGCACTTCAGCCAAAACCAGCAGCCTTTGGTCCAAAAACTCTAACCAGGTCAAGACTATGCGTCCTTCTAAGCCATTTAGACTTTGTAGAGCTCATAATTTATGTATTTTGAGTAACAACAAAAACATTTAAGCTTAACTTTAAATTAGGCCTTTGTGGGGTTGAATGGTCTTGAGTTTTGCAACTTTATTCTCAGGCTGGACTATTAGAGTAAATTCTCTGAACACTAGCTACAAATGTTAACTAGTGAAGTCTAAATATTAGCCTATCAATGGCCCGATTTGATTTAAACTTACTCAACATGAGTTAACATGCTACAAATCTGTACCAAGAATCACATTCAGCTAATAGAACACATTTAGCGAACTTGTGTACTAAAACATATACTCAGATCAATGAACTAGCCTGATTTTAGCTTAACTAATATGAGTTAGCCTAACTCAAATATTTTACACTGTACATTCAAATCAGACGTTTATTGGTCAAAAACACAGATTTGCAGATGTTTGTTTGTTTATATTCCCATCTGACATTGCTTGTTCTGATATATTTCTTAATTTCTTTATTTTTAAATCAAATCAAATTTTATTTGTCACATACACATGGTTAGCAGATGTTAATGCGAGTGTAGCGAATGCTTGTGCTTCTAGTTCCGACAATGCAGTAATAACCAACAAGTAATCTAACTAACAATTCCAAAACTACTGTCTTATACACAGTGTAAGGGGATAAAGAATATGTACATAAAGATATATGAATGAGTGATGGTACAGAGCAGCATAGGCAAGATACAGTAGATGGTATCAAGTACAGTATATACATATAAGATGAGTATGTAAACAAAGTGGCATAGTTAAAGTGGCTAGTGATACATGTATTACATAAGGATGCAGTAGATGATATAGAGTACAGTATCAACGTATGCATATGAGATGAATAATGTAGGGTATGTAACATTATATTAGGTAGCATTGTTTAAAGTGGCTAGTGATATATTTACATCATTTCCCATCAATTCCCATTATTAAAGTGGCTGGAGTTGAGTCAGTGTCAGTGTGTTGGCAGCAGCCACTCAATGTTAGTGGTGGCTGTTTAACAGTCTGATGGCCTTGAGATAGAAGCTGTTTTTCAGTCTCTCGGCCCCAGCTTTGATGCACCTGTACTGACCTCGCCTTCTGGATGATAGCGGGGTGAACAGGCAGTGGCTCGGGTGGTTGTTGTCCTTGATCTTTATGGCCTTCCTGTAACATCGGGTGGTGTAGGTGTCCTGGAGGGCAGGTAGTTTGCCCCCGGTGATGCGTTGTGCAGACCTCACTACCCTCTGGAGAGCCTTACGGTTGTGGGCGGAGCAGTTGCCGTACCAGGCGGTGATGCAGCCCGCCAGGATGCTCTCGATTGTGCATCTGTAGAAGTTTGTGAGTGCTTTTGGTGACAAGCCGAATTTCTTCAGCCTCCTGAGGTTGAAGAGGCGCTGCTGCGCCTTCTTCACGATGCGGTCTGTGTGAGTGGACCAATTCAGTTTGTCTGTGATGTGTATGCCGAGGAACTTCAAACTTGCTACCCTCTCCACTACTGTTCCATTGATGTGGATAGGGGGGTGTTCCCTCTGCTGTTTCCTGAAGTCCACAATCATCTCCTTAGTTTTGTTGACGTTGAGTGTGAGGTTATTTTCCTGACACCACACTCCGAGGGCCCTCACCTCCTCCCTGTAGGCCGTCTCGTCGTTGTTGGTAATCAAGCCTACCACTGTTGTGTCGTCCACAAACTTGATGATTGAGTTGGAGGCGTGCGTGGCCACGCAGTCGTGGGTGAACAGGGAGTACAGGAGAGGGATCAGAACGCACCCTTGTGGGGCCCCAGTGTTGAGGATCAGCGGGGAGGAGATGTTGTTGCCTACCCTCACCACCTGGGGGCGGCCCGTCAGGAAGTCCAGTACCCAGTTGCACAGGGCGGGGTCGAGACCCAGGGTCTCGAGCTTGATGACGAGCTTGGAGGGTACTATGGTGTTGAATGCCGAGCTGTTGTCGATGAACAGCATTCTTACATAGGTATTCCTCTTGTCCAGATGGGTTAGGGCAGTGTGCAGTGTGGTTGAGATTGCATCGTCTGTGGACCTATTTGGGCGGTAAGCAAATTGGAGTGGGTCTAGGGTGTCAGGTAGGGTGGAGGTGATATGGTCCTTGACTAGTCTCTCAAAGCACTTCATGATGACGGAAGTGAGTGCTACGGGGCGGTAGTCGTTTAGCTCAGTTACCTTAGCATTCTTGGGAAGGTATTGGGTACTGTCAGTTTTGTTTATGTACAGTACAAGTCAAAAGTTTGGACACTTGTTTTACTCCTCTTGACAGTTTAACACTTTCTGCGAAGTTGCCATTTTTTTTTACCTAGGGTTACTATACATAACTTTAACCTATTTTATAAGAGATTTTCCAAAACATACACTACTGGTCAAAAGTTCTAGAACAGCTACTCATTCAAGGGTTTTTCTTTATTTTACACACTGTAGAATAATAGTGAAGACATCAATTGATATGAAATAACACATATAGAATCATGTAGAAACCAAAAAAGTGTTAAACAAATAATATATATAACAAAATATATTTGAGATTTTTCAAA
This sequence comes from Oncorhynchus tshawytscha, assembly GCF_018296145.1. Taxonomy (NCBI): domain Eukaryota; kingdom Metazoa; phylum Chordata; class Actinopteri; order Salmoniformes; family Salmonidae; genus Oncorhynchus; species Oncorhynchus tshawytscha. Next base: position 60,912,427 of record NC_056430.1, read on the forward strand.
GTAGCCACCCTTTGCTTTGATGACAGCTTTGCACACTCTTGGCATTCTCTCAACCAGCTTCACCTGGAATGCTTTTCCAACAGCCTTGAAGGAGTTCCCACATATGTTGAGCACTTGTTCGCTGCTACACTCTGCAGTGCAACTCATCCCAATTGGGTTGAGGTCAGCTGATTGTGGAGGCCAGGTAATCTGATGCAGCACTCCATTACTCCCATTCTTGGTCAAATAGCCCTTACACAGGTGTGTTGAGTCATTGTCCAACTAAACACAACCCAGATGGGATGGCATATCTCTGCAGAATGCTGTGGTAGCCATGCTAGTTAGGTGTGCCTTGAATTCCAAACAAATCACTGAGTATAACCAGCAAAGCACACCATCACATCTCCTCCATTCTTCATGGTGGGAACCACACATGCGGAGATCATTCGTTCACCCCCTCGGCGTTTCAAAGACAGAGAGGTTGGAACCAAAAATCTGGACTCAATAGACTGGTCTAATGTCCATTGCTCGTGGTTCATGGCCCAAGCAAGTATCTTCTTCTTATTGGTGTCCTTTAGTAGTAGTTTCTTTGCAGCAATTCGACCATGAATGCCTGATTCACATAGTCTCCTCTGAAGAGTTGATGTTGAGATGTGTCTGTCACTTGAACTCTGTGAAGCACTTATTTGGGCTGCAATTTCTGTTAACACTGATGAACCTATCCTATGCAGCAGAGTTAACTCTGGGTCTTGTGGTGGCCCTCATGAGAGCCAGTTTTATCATAGCGCTAGATGGTTTTTTGCGACTGCACTGGGAGAAACTTTCAAAGTTCTTGAAATATTTCCGGATTGACTGACATTCATGTCTTAACTTCTTTGGGACTGGGGGGCAGTATTGAGTAGCTTGGATAAAAAGGTGCCCAGAGTAAACTGCCTGCTACTCAGGCCTAAAAGCTAGAATATGCATATAATTAGTAGAATTGGATAGAAAACACCGACGTTTCTAAAACTGTTTGAATGATGTCTGTGAGTATAACAGAACTCATATGGCAGGCAAAAACCTGAGAAAAAAATCGAACCAGGAAATCTGAGGTTTGTGTGAAAGTGCAGGGCGCCAAATTCAAAATAACAGAAATCTCATAATTAAAATTCCTCAAACATACATGCATCTTATACTGGTTTAAAAGGTAATCTTGTTGTTAATCCTACCACAGTGTCTGATTGATTTTAAATTGGCTTTACAGCGAAAGCACCACAAACGATTATGTTAGGTCACCACCAACTCACAGAAAAAAAGCAATTTTTCCAGCCAAAGAGAGGAGTCACAAAAAGCACAAATGGGCACCTTTCATCCAAGCTACTCAATACTGCCCCTGCAGCCATAAGAAGTTAAGGGTGGCTACTTTGAAGAATCTCAAATATAAAATGTATTTTGATTTGTTTAACACTTTTTTGGTTACTATATGATTCCATATGTGTTATTTCATAGTTTGTGTGTCCACTATTATTCTACAATGTAGAAAATAGTAAAAAGAAAAGAGAAACCGTGGAATGACTAGGTGTGTGACTGGTACTGTATATGCTGTACATGTAATGGTGTGTAAGGCCATGAATAGAAAAAGGTGTGACCAGCAGCAGTTATACAGGATGAGTCATGACTAGAATACGGTATATATAGTGCATTCGGAAAGTTTAAACTTTTTTTTAAAGTTACACCCTTATTCTAAAAATTGATAAAATAGTTTTTTTCCCCTTCAATCTAAACCGTTGAAATATTTGCACATTTTAATATAAAAACACTGAACACTGACTATTTTCAGGTCTCTCCAGAAATGTTAGATCGGGTGCAAGTCCGGGCTCTGGCTGGGCCACTCGAGGACATTCAGAGACTTGGCCCAAAGCCACTCCTGCATTATCTTTGCTGTGTGCTTAGGGTTGTTGTCCTGTTGGAAAGTGAACCTTCACCCCAGTCTAAGGTCCTGAGCACTTTGCAGGTTTTCATCAAGGATCTCTGCACTTTGCTTCATTCGTCTTTCCCTCGATCCTGACAAGTATCCTAGTCCCTGAAAAACATCCCCACACCATGGATGTTGCCACCCCCATGCTACACCGTAGGGATGGTGCCAGGTTTCCTCCAGACTTGACACTTGGCATTCAGGCCAAAGAGTTCAATCTTAGTTTCATCAGACCAGAGAATCTTGTTTCTCACAGTCTGAGAGTCTTTAGGTGCCTTTAGGCAAACTCCAAGCAGGCGGTCATGTGCCTTTTACTGAGGAGTTGCTTCCATCTGGCGACTCTACCATAAAGACCTGATTGGTGGAGTGCTGCAGAGATGGTTGTCCTTCTGGAAGGTTCTCCCATCTCCACAGAGGAACTCTGGAGCTCTGTCAGAGTGACCATTGGGTGATTGGTAACCTCCTTGACCAAGGCCCTTCTCCCCCGATTTCTCAGTTTGGCCGGGAAGCCAGCTCTAGGAAGTCTTGGTGGTTCCAAACGTATTCTATTTAAGAATGATGGAGGCCACTGTGTTCTTGGAAACCTTCAATGCTGAACCTTCAAACCAGTCCCCAGCTCTGTGCCTCGACACAATCCTGTCTCGGAGCTCTACGAACAGTTCCTTCAACCTCATGGCATGTTTTTTTTCTCTGACACGCACCGTCAACTGTGGGACCTTATATAGACAGGTGTGTGCCTTTCCAAATCATGTCCAATCAATTGAATTTACCACAGGTGGACTCCAAGTTGTAGAAACATCAAGGATGATCAATAGACACAGGATGCACCGGAGCTCAATTTCGAGTCTAATAGCAAAGGGTCTGAATACTTATGTAAAGGTATGTTTATTTGTAAAAAATTTGCAAAAATGTCTAAAAACCTATTTTTGCTTCATCATTACGGGGTATTGTGTGTAGACTGATGAGGATATATTTTTTTATACATTTTAGAATACGGCAGTGGAAAAAAATCCAGGGGTCTGAAAACTTCCAAATGCAATGTGGGTAAAAGAGTGTGTAAACATTATGCAAGTGACCAGTCTTCAATGACTATGTACATAGGGCAGCCGTCTCTAAGGTGCAGGGTAGAGTAACCGGGCGGTAGCCGCCTAGAAACAATGACTAATGTTCAGGGCAGAGTACTGGGCGGAGGTCGGCTAGTGGTAACTGTTTAACAGTCTGATGGCCTGGAGATAGAAGCCGTTTCCCAGTCTCTCGGTCCCAGCTTTGATGCACCAGTGCTGTCTCTGCCTTCTAGTTGGTCGTGGCTCGGGTGGCCGGGTACACCTTCAGTTAACAGGGCAAATATAGCCTGTGTGTGGGTGTGCACACAACAAACCGATATTTAGTAATCAAGACCTAAATACCAGTGACTCACTCAATACAGAAGAGGTCAGATGACGCAGATGCTATACTACTGGACTATTTTGCTAGCGCAGACTGGAATATGTTCCGTGATTCATCCAATGGCATTGAGGAGTATACTACCTCAGTCAACGGCGTCCCAACAGTGACCATACGTATAGATCCCAACCAGAAGCTATGGATTACAGGCAACATCCGCACCGAGTTAAAGGCTAATGCTGCCGCTTTCAATGAGCGGGACACTAATTCAGATGTTTATAAGACATTCCACTATGCCCACAGATGAACCATCAAACCATTAATAGAGGACTAAGATTGAATCCTACTATATTGGCTCTGATGCTTGTCAGATGTGGCAGGGCATGCAAACTATTGCATACTACTAAGGGAAACCCAGCCGCGAGCTGCACAGTCACACTAGCCTACAAGATGAACTAAATGCAAGTAACACTGAGAGCACCAAATGTTCCGGATGACTGTGTGATCACGCTCTCCGTAGCCAATGTGAGGAAGACCTTTAAACAGGTCAACATTCACAAGGCCGCAGACGGATTACCAGGACTCGTACTCAGAGCATGCATGGACCAAATGGCAAGTGTCTTCACTGACATTTTTAACCTCTCCCTGACCAATTCTAATACCTACATGTTTTAAGCAGACCACCATTGTCCCTGTGCCCATGAAAGCCAAGGTAACCTGCATAAATGACTACCGCTCAGTAGCACTCATGTCTGTAGCCATGAAGTGCTTTGAAAGGCTGGCCATGGATTACATCAATATCATCATCCCGGAAACCCTAGACCCACTCCAATTCGCATACCGCCCAAACAGATCCACAGATGACGCAATCTCAATGGCACTCCACATTGCCCTTTCCCACCTGGACAAATGGAACACCTATTTGAGAATGCTGTTCGTTGACTACAGCTCAGCATTCAACACCATAGTGCCCACAGAGCTCATCACTAAGCAAAGTACCTTGGGACTAAACACCTCACTCTGTAACTGGATCCTGGCCTTTGGGATGGGCTGCCCCCAGGTGGTAAGGGTAGGCAACAACACATCTGCCACGCTGATCCTCAATACGGGGGCCCCACTGGGGTGCGTGCTTAGAACTCCACTCCCTGTTCACCCACGACAGCGTGGCCAAGCACGACTCCAACAGCATCATTAAGCCTGGAATGGCAACTGCTCGGTAAGGCGCTACAGAGGGTAGTGCAGTTAGCCCAGTACATCACTGGGGCCAAGCTTCCTGCCAGGACCTATATACTAGGTGGTGTCAGAGGAAGGCCCCAAACAAATTGCCAAAGACTCCAGTCACCCAAGCCATAGACTGTTTTTTCTGCTACTGCACGGCAAGGCGGTACTGTAGCACCAAGTCAAGGACCAAAACGCTCCTTAACAGCTGTGAGAGCAAAATTGCAAGATTGTTATAATACTGTAATTGCATCAAATGGTTGTACCATGCAATAGAATAGGGGGTTCTTAGAACACTAATCTGTGTGTGTTCTGAGAATGGGTCTCTGGGGGCTTAATGCTGACAGAAGATTTGCACTGCCTTGGGTGATAAACCTAACAAGACCACAGTCCATAGCATGAGTTGGTGTTTCTGTACTGAGGTACCCGGGTGGAGAGGGCTCCAGTATGGATAATTATGAGAGGAACTTTGTTTTGGGGGCCAGATCCTGGTTTCTACCGTCTTTACAGCAGATACGGTCTGCTGTGAATTATTAGTATCTTTCATACGAGTCCTAACCTTGTGACCCATTCCATACATATGTTTGTCATGAACATTCAGGAGGATGTACTTTGCTATAAAATGCTGTGGCTCAAATCCGCTCATTGAACTCTCAACAAATCACCTAGAGGTTTATTAGAATTTCCACGACACAGCTTCTACCCCCAAGCCATAAGACAGCTGAACAATTCATCAAAAACGGCCACCCGGACTATTTACATTGACACTGCTGCTTCCCGCTGTTTATGATCTATCCATAATCGCTTTATCCCTACCTACAGCTACAAATGACCTCGAATAACCTGTACCCTGCACATTGACTCGGTACCGGTACCCCTTGTACAGAGCCCCATTATGTCATTTTCTTTTGTTACTTCATTTTCTTTTTTCTTTTTTTACTTTAGTTTATTTAAATATTTTCTTAACCAACAATGCAGTTCCAGAAATAGGCTTGTAAGTAAGCATTTCACAGTAAGGTCTACCTGTTGTATTCGGCGCATGTGACAAACACACTTTTATTTTATTTAATCTAACTTCATTTTACCTTGAACTCAATGTTATGATGCAACATGCCATGAATCATATCCTGAGCAGAGCCCCGTTCACACTTGCCTGATCCCAGATATTTGTTTGTGCTGTCTGGCCAACTTGGAACAAACTGATTTGGGACCAGGCTATATTTGTGCCAGGGTCATGCCTCTAAAGCACTGAGGCTAGTGTATATTTAGCCTGCGCGGCTGAGTCCCCACATACCCCCCTCTTTGCTGGCATGGTAGTGAGAATGCAGACGAGACTCTTGTTAATTAGGTGATAAATGTCTGCCCTGGTCAGTGTCAAGCCAGACTGAGCCTTCCTCTTTCTCTCTACCACTCTTTCCCAATAGCGCTCTCTCGGCCTCCCAGTGTCTCTGGATCCCGCCCTCTCCCACTCGCTTTCCCTCTCTGTCTCACTCTTTAGCCATTCTGTTTCTATCTTTCTCTATCTGCCTGGCTCACTCGGTCTCTCCCCATCTCCGCGTATCTCAAGTCAGCCCTCTCTGTCTCTTTCCCCAACTCTCTCCCTCGATCTTTTGCAGTCTCTCAGCCTCTCCATCTCTTGCTTTAAGACTTTTGGCCTGATTCTAGGCATCCCAGATAGCACAAGCCACCTGGGAAAAGGAGGAGGGGAGAGGGAATTCCACATATCTAAAACCAGGGCTGGCTCCACTCGTCGAGGACGTGCGCTGACTGTGCACTCGTGACTCGTTAATGAGAGACAGCTTCAAATTCTCAGTCTGTTCATCCAATTTAACTTCAAAAGTGACATGTCAAAATGGTGTTCACTGACTGATGTGACATACGACACTAGCTTAGTTGTGGGAAGAAAAAAAACAGAATGAATGATCTTAATATAGCGGCTAAAAAGGGACTTAAGCGCCGATGCAATTCTGCGCCAGCGAACACATTCTAGTAAAATGCCATTTAGCAGATGCTTTCATCCAAAGCAACTAAGTCATGTGTGCATACAATAGACATACTGGTGGCCCCGGGAATCTAACCCATAATCCCGTATGCTTTGCTCCCTTTCCCCAATATCTGCTCCTACACTTCTCTTCTCCAGTATCCTCTACGCTTAAGAGTACACTCATCTTCCATTGCCTGAAGCTCCTCTCTCTTGCTGCCAGTTTGTTTGCGAGACACCCACAGTTTCCAAATGGAGCGGTATGATGCGGCCAGCTCACTCGCATCCAAACACAAACCGCAGCGGGGAATGCCACCCCTACCCACCACCCACCCTCCTTAGCCACATGGACACGGCCCAGAATGCAACAATGCCCTGCTTTTCCTTTCTCCAAGCAGGCACTGTCAATTTCCCTTGTTAAACAACTCCTCAAGACGGAGCTTTAGCCACTCCACGTAACCGCTAATGTAGCTGCATTACCCGCTCTCATTTCAAGTCACCGTTTCAACTAAACTCATTGATTTTCTATGTGGTGGATGATGGGAGTTTCCCCACCCTCACTATGTAAAGTGCTTTCAGCTCTGGAGAAGCACTATATAAATCCAATCAATTCTAATGAATTATTATGTAGTTAGGAACCCAGTTGAAGTCAGTACGAGGAGTTACTGTCATCACCTCTTAACGACAGTGCATCATTCTTCCCAGACCATCATTCTTCCCGGACCATCATCGCTCAAGACGAAAGCTTTCACGTTTTGTTCACCCCAGCATGGTTTGATGCTGTACAGCGAGGGCCAACAACTCAGTGAAAGCCTGCATGGGCCACAGCGGTTAGCGCAGTTAGGTAGGATGCTGACCCCAGCAGAGGGGCGCCGACAGAGATGGCCACTTCGCGTTCCTAGGAAACTATGCAGTTTTTTGTTTTTTTTAACGTTTTATTTCTTACATTAGTACCCCAGGTCATCTTAGGTTTCATTACATACAGTCGAGAAGAACTACTGAATTTAAGATCAGCGTCAACTCACCATGAGTACGACCAAGAATATGATTTTCACGAAGCGGATCCTGTGTTCTGCCTTTCAACCAGGACAACGGAATGGATCCTATGCGGCGACCCAAAAAAACGACTCCGTAAAAGAGGGAAACGAGGCGGTCTTCTGGTCAGACTCCGGAGACGGGCACATCGTGCACCACTCCCTAGCATTCTTCTCGCCAATGTCCAGTCTCTTGACAACAAGGTTGATGAAATCCGAGCAAGGGTAGCATTCCAGAGGGACAGCAGAGACTAACGTTCTTTGCTTCACGGAAACATGGGTCACTGGAGAGACGCTATCGGAGGCGGTGCAGCCAGCGGGTTTCTCCACGCATCGCGTCGACAGAAACAAATATCTTTCTGGTAAGAAGAGGGGCGGGGGCGTATGCCTTATGGCTAACGACACATGGTGTGATGAAAGAAACATACAGGAACTCAAATCCTTCTGTTCACCAGATTTAGAATTCCTCACACTCAAATGTCGACCACATTATCTACCAAGAGAATTCTCTTCGATTATAATCACAGCCGTATATATCCCCCCCCAAGCAGACACATCTATGGCTCTGAACAAACTTTATTTGATTCTTTGCAAACTGGAATCCATTCATCCGGAGGCTGCATTCATTGTAGCTGGGGATTTTAACAAGGCTAATCTGAAAACAAGACTCCCTAAATTTTATCAGCATATCGATTGCGCAACCAGGGGTGGAAAAACCTTGGATCATTGTTACTCTAACTTCCGCGACGCATATAAGGCCCTGCCCCGCCCTCCTTTCGGAAAAGCTGACCACGACTCCATTTTGTTGATCCCTGCCTACAGACAGAAACTAAAAAAAGAAGCTCCCACGCTGAGGTCTGTTCAACGCTGGTCTGACCAAGCTGACTCCACACTCCAAGACTGCTTCCATCACGTGGACTGGGAGATGTTTCGTATTGCGTCAGATAACAACATTGACGAATACGCTGATTCGGTGTGCGAGTTCATTAGAACGTGCGTTGAAGATGTCGTTCCCATAGCAACAATTAAAACATTCCCTAACCAGAAACCGTAGATTGATGGCAGCATTCGGGTGAAACTGAAAGCGCGAACCACTGCTTTTAATCAGGGCAAGGTGACTGGTAACATGACCGAATACAAACAGTGCAGCTATTCCCTCCGCAAGGCTATCAAACAAGCTAAGCGCCAGTACAGAGACAAAGTAGAATCTCAATTCAACGGCTCAGACACAAGAGGTATGTGTCAGGGTCTACAGTCAATCACGGACTACAAGAAGAAAACCAGCCCAGTCACGGACCAGGATGTCTTGCTCCCAGGCAGACTAAATAACTTTTTTGCCCGCTTTGAGGACAATACAGTGCCACTGACACGGCCTGCAACGAAAACATGCGGACTCTCCTTCACTGCAGCCGAGGTGAGTAAGACATTTAAACGTGTTAACCCTCGCAAGGCTGCAGGCCCAGACGGCATCCCCAGCCGCGCCTTTAGAGCATGCGCAGACCAGCTGGCCGGTGTGTTTACGGACATATTCAATCAATCCCTATACCAGTCTGCTGTTCCCACATGCTTCAAGAGGGCCACCATTGTTCCTGTTCCCAAGAAAGCTAAGGTAACTGAGCTAAACGACTACCGCCCGTAGCACTCACTTCTGTCATCATGAAGTGCTTTGAGAGACTAGTCAAGGACCATATCACCTCCACCCTACCTGACACCCTAGACCCACTCCAATTTGCTTACCGCCCAAATAGGTCCACAGACGATGCAATCTCAACCACACTGCACACTGCCCTAACCCATCTGGACAAGAGGAATACCTATGTGAGAATGCTGTTCATCGACTACAGCTCGGCATTCAACACCATAGTACCCTCCAAGCTCGTCATCAAGCTCGAGACCCTGGGTCTCGACCCCGCCCTGTGCAACTGGGTACTGGACTTCCTGACGGGCCGCCCCCAGGTGGTGAGGGTAGGCAACAACATCTCCACCCCGCTGATCCTCAACACTGGGGCCCCACAAGGGTGTGTTCTGAGCCCTCTCCTGTACTCCCTGTTCACCCACGACTGCGTGGCCACGCACGCCTCCAACTCAATTATCAAGTTTGCGGACAACACAACAGTGGTAGGCTTGATTACCAACAACGACGAGACGGCCTACAGGGAGGTGGTGAGGGCCCTCGGAGTGTGGTGTCAGGAAAATAACCTCACACTCAACGTCAACAAAACTAAGGAGATGATTGTGGACTTCAGGAAACAGCAGAGGGAACACCCCCCTATCCACATCGATGGAACAGTAGTGGAGAGGGTAGCAAGTTTTAAGTTCCTCGGCATACACATCACAGACAAACTGAATTGGTCCACTCACACAGACAGCATCGTGAAGAAGGCGCAGCAGCGCCTCTTCAACCTCAGGAGGCTGAAGAAATTCGGCTTGTCACCAAAAGCACTCACAAACTTCTACAGATGCACAATCGAGAGCATCCTGGCGGGCTGCATCACCGCCTGGTACGGCAACTGCTCCGCCCACAACCGTAAGGCTCTCCAGAGGGTAGTGAGGTCTGCACAACGCATCACCGGGGGCAAACTACCTGCCCTCCAGGACACCTACACCACCCGATGTTACAGGAAGGCCATAAAGATCATCAAGGACAACAACCACCCGAGCCACTGCCTGTTCACCCCGCTATCATCCAGAAGGCGAGGTCAGTACAGGTGCATCAAAGCTGGGACCGAGAGACTGAAAAACAGCTTCTATCTCAAGGCCATCAGACTGTTAAACAGCCACCACTAACATTGAGTGGCTGCTGCCAACACACTGACACTGACTCAACCCCAGCCACTTTAATAATGGGAATTAATGGGAAATGTAAAATATATCACTAGCCACTTTAAACAATGCTACCTAATATAATGTTACATACCCTACATTATTCAACTCATATGCATACGTATATACTGTACTCTATATCATCTACTGCATCCTTATGTAATACATGTATCACGAGCCACTTTAACTATGCCACTTTTACATACTCATCTCATATGTATATCCTGTACTCGATACCATCTACTGTATCTTGCCTATGCTGCTCTGTACCATCACTCATTCATATATCTTTATGTACAAATTCTTTATCCCCTTACACTGTGTATAAGACAGTAGTTTTGAAATTGTTAGTTAGATTACTTGTTGGTTATTACTGCATTGTCGGAACTAGAAGCACAAGCATTTCGCTACACTCGCATTTACATCTGCTAACCATGTGTATGTGACAAATAAAATTTGATTTGATTTGAGTGATGTCACAGTAGGACTTATCCTAAGTCTAATTTTGTCATAATCTTCCCCCCACTTTTTCTTATACTTGGCTTCTCAAATTTGTTTGTGTACGGGAAAATGACTTGGCCAACTGACGTGTTTTGACTATGTGAGTGAGAGAAAGTGAGAGAAAGCAAGCAATACATGTTTGTGTGTGCTAGTGCAAATGTGTGCGTTTGCTCAGACTTTTTCTTAAATTCTAAGCTCGGGCCCTGATTATCCAGCAGTGATTTAACTAGAGGGAATCTGCTGTGCCTTTGAGCACACTGATCCGTTGTCAAAGTGCATTTCCAGGCGATTACGTGCTTCGACTGAAAAATGCTAAGTGAATGATTTTTCGGGGGGCAAACTACTAGTCACCCAAAGGCTATCTAGGCATAGAGAATTCCAAATTATGTAGAAAAAGACAGTAATGATTGGCACATTACTTTCAGGAAAAGTGAGCTCTTTCAACATTGTATTGAGCAACTATTGTGAGAAATAAAACAATATCCTATAGCCATTATGCAGTTAGTGAGGCTTGTGATGTTACAGCTTCTTGCCAGTAACCATGGCTGCTCAGAAACATTGCACAGTTAATAATTCTGATCATCCCCCAGTTTATAGAAATGTTCTTATACAATGTTTATATAGTGTACAAAACATTAGGAACACCTTCCTAATATTGAGTTGCACCCCTTTTTGCCCTCAGAACAGCCTCAATGAGTCAGGACATGGAGTCTACAAGATGTCAAAAGCGTTCCACAGGGATGCTGACCCATGTTGATGCCGACCCATGTTGATGCCAATGCTTCCCACAGTTGTGTCAAGATGGCTGGATTTCCTTTGGGTGGTAGACCATTCTTGATACACACGGGGAAACTGTTGAGTGGAAAAACCCATCAGCGTTGCAGTTCTTGACACACTCAAACAGATGCGCCTGGCAGCAACTACCATGCCCCGTTCAAAGGCACATCTTTTGTCTTGCCCATTCACCCTCTGAATGGCACACATACACAGTCCATGTCTCAATTGCCTCAAGGCTTAAAAATCCTTCATTAACCGGTCTCCTTCCCTTCATCTCCACTAATTGAAGTGGATTTAACAAGTGACATCAATAAGGGATCATAGCGTTCACCTGGTCAGTCTGTCATGGAAAGAGCAGGTGTTCCTAACGTTCTCAGTGTATGATGCTTCATCCACTAATAGAAAAAGGACCCAAATTTCAACTTCACCCACATGATGACGCTAAGCCTGCCTCTCTGGCAGTCTAATGTGCAAGGTTACCAAGGCAACTGACAAGGTTTTCTGGTCGAGGCAGAGGCACAAGGCAGACGGGCAGAGAGCAGGTCTTCCAATGATGAGCCACCATCTCTCCATCACCCCTGCACTAGGAACAACTCGATACAGATTCAAAAATATCTCATTATGTCATAGTTGAGTCACTGATCTAGTTAGACGACTTTGCTAGAAAACAGTAACCCAGAACATTAAATCCTTGGGCACATGCTTCTGCTCTGTATTGTTTCAGGAAGCCCATTTGTTGAGACCTTAGTATTCTAGTTATTTTCAAGTGACTAGAGAAAAAGCCATCCTAAGGCCTTCTTCTTCTTCTTGATTAATACATTAGACTAGAGGTCGACCGATTATGATTTTTCAAGCCAATACTGATACTGATTATTGGAGGACCAAAAAAGCCGATATCGATTTTTTTATTTGTGATAATGACAATTACAACAATACTGAATTAACACTTATTTTAACTTAATATAAAACATCAATAAAATCAATGTAGCCTCAAATAAATAATGAAACATCAACATTCAAAACATTCAATTTGGTTTAAATAATGCAAAAACAAAGTGTTGGAGAAGAAAGTAATATATAATATAATATGTGCCATGTAAAAAAAATAACGTTTAAGTTCCTTGCTCAGAACATGAGAACATATGAAAGTTGGTGGTTCCTTTTAACATGAGACTTCAATATTCCAATGTAAGAGGTTTTAGGTTGTAGTTAATATAGTATTTATAGGACTATTTCTCTCTATACCATTTGTATTTCATTTACATTTGACTATTGGATGTTCTTATAGGCACTATAGTATTGCCAGTGTTACAGTTTAGCTTCTGTCCCTCTCCTCGCCCCTACCTGGGCTCGAACCAGGAACACATCGACACCATCCACACTTGAAGCATTGTTTTCCATCGCTCCACAAAAGCAGCAACACTTGCAGAGCAAGGGGAATAACTACTCCAAATCTAAAAGCGAGTGACGTTTGAAACAGTATTAGCACACACCCAGCTAACTAGCTAGCCATTTCACATTGGTAACACCAGCCATTAGGCTGATAGGCTTGAAGTCATAAACAGCGCTGTGCTTGCGAAGAGCTGCTGGCAAAACGCACAAAAGTGCTGTTTGAATGAATGATTATGGGCCTGCTGCAGACTGCTCTATCAAATCAGACTCAATTATAACATAATAACACACAGAAATACGAGCCTTTGGTCATTAATATGATCGAATCTGGAAACTATCATTTAGAAAACAAAACATTTATTATTTCAGTGAAATACGGAACCGTTCGGTATTTTATCTAACGGGTGGCATCCCTAAGTCTAAATATTCTTGTTACATTGCACAACCTTCAATGTATGTCATAACTACGTAAAATTCTGGCAAATTATTTCGCAATTAGCCAGGCAGCTCAAACTGTTGCATATACAACAGTTTGACACAATTTCACCTGGTTAATATTGCCTGCTAAACTGGATTAGTAGTTATAACTAGTGATTATGATTGCTTGTTTTTTTAAAGATAAGTTTAACGCTAGCTAGCAATTTACCTTGGCTTCTACTGCATTTGTGTAAAAGCCAGGCTACTCGTGGAGTGCAATGGTTAGAGCATTGGACTAGTTAACTGTGCGGTTGCAAGATTGAATCCCCTGAGTTGACAAGGTGAAAATCTGTCGTTCTGCCCCTGAACAAGGCAGTTAACCCACAGTTCCTAGGCAGTCATTGAAAATAAGAATGTGTCCTTAACTGACTTGCCTAGTTAAATAAAAAGGTCTAATATTTATTTTATATATATATAAAAATCGAAAATCGGCGCACAAAAATACCAATTTTCCGGTTGTTATAAAAACTTGAAATCGGCCCTAATTAAATCGGCCATTCCAATTAATCGGTCGACCGCTACATTAGACTTAAATTAAGAAACCTAGTTTACTGCTCCTAAAAAGTGTTATATTAAACTTTTGCCTCTGGGGGTGGTCTACCAAGAGGGTCCCCTAAATGGAGAGATATATTGTCCAGAAAGTACCACATCTCCCTACACCCATGAGTAAAAGCATATAGCTATGCTCTTAAAGTAGGAAAATGTATTCCTGAAAAATCTCTTAGCCTGTACAAGTCCCCTGGGGCTATGTCTGGTCCTAAAAAAAAAAATTGTATGTTGGCAGTGGGGCCTTCATGTGGAGGTGCCGTCGGCTACATGCAGGAAAACTGGGTAACTCACTTGTTAAAAATTCCCTTTGTCTAGTCTTTAGGAGTTGCTGCTCTACATGAAGGGACGGAAGTAGCAAAAATTTGACTGACAGTCTCTGATTCATATCCTTCCAACAGAGTCTTTGTGCCTTCTGACAACATTACATTTAAATGAAAAGACAGACTGTTCCGACTTCGCAGAGCAGTGTTACAGTTTCTACTTGACGTGTTTCTTTCTGCGTTATTCCTCGTAAGGAAATGAGTGAACATGTGTATGGTGTCTAAAAGCTGACCTACATGCCTTGGAAAATAGCCAAAAGCATAGAAGATCTTGGATTGGGGCTGGATGCATAGTTGATGACGGAGGACACATAGAGTAAATGGGCACCGACTAGTGTCCCTCTTATGAATATCACCAGACATGCAGAGTGAATCCCAGGAGAATCATGACATTTCTGCTGTCGTATGGGTTAAGAAATACCCCGGGGGTAATTTCCATCTGAACACCTGTCGTAACCTGTTATAACCAGCATGTCAGCCCCACCTCCCGTGTGTGGAGTGCAAGACAAGCCCCTTCAGGTTGAATCAGGTGCCGAGGCAATACAAGGCAGCCCAATAATCCAGTTTGCCTAACGCCACATAAATCATCCAAACCTCAATTATTCTGCAACCAAACTTCAAACTGGTGGCAATGAGTAACCCTTCTGCCACATTTCTATCCCAGAAAGTCATGGAATTTCGGGATATAAAGTGAGCAGCAACAGATTCCTTGAGGGGGAATGTCCCCTCGTCAAAATCTGGAGCAGCACAGGGATGATTCATCAAGAGAGTGGGGAAGGAGGGAGGAAAAAAAGAGAACTAGAGGGGAACGAAAGGATGTGCTGAGCAAGAGAGGGAACGGTGCATGACAAACAGTAGCTTACTCAGAGCACCAGCTCTAACTCAGAGGCAAAGCCATCACATTCAGTTTAAGTATTGCAGGAGGTGCAAAAAGCGTATGCCAAAAGGACCATGGCTGAATTCGTAGTCTGTATACAAAGTCATATCTATAGGCCTACATGTGTTCAGTCCAAACTAGAATTTAAGTTAAACCATTTGGCAGTGAGCTGAGGACCAGTAACCTTAGGGACATTCCATGGTAAGGGAAATATGCTTTGACTCAGTTTTTTATCTTTCAAATGTACGACAAACAAAAACCATTGATTTCAAAAGGTTAACCAATCATACAACACTATACAAAATGACTACTTTTAACAATTTAAAACTGAAGAATTTACAAAAACTAATTTAGTGGAAGAACTGTGCAGACGCAAACTTTGTTAATGGAATTACTTTTTTTTTTGCGCTATTTGGATGTATCTGCACAAACACTTTTTCCTTTATTGCTTGTTCCCCATCTTTTTAAATAGGGAGCCAATTTCTTTTCAGCACTTACTTCCATGACTGATTAAAACTGATTCTCATGGCTCCCTCTTGTCCCTCTGCAGCAGACAATGGTAAGCAATATGGTTGAAACGCAATAAAAATCACAGTATCGAATCGCAATACACAAAGAATAGTGAGAATCACAATACAAACAGTTGAAGTCGGAAGTTTACATAAACCTTAGCCAAATACATTTAAACTCAGTTTCACAATTCCTGACATTTAATCCTAGTAAAATAAATCCCTGTATTAGGTCAGTTAGGATCAACACATTTTAAGAATGTGAAATGTCAGAATAATAGTAAAGAGAATGATTAATTTCAGCTTTTATTTCTTTCATCACATTCCCAGTGGGTCAGACGTTTACATACACTCAATTAGTATTTGGTAACATTGCCTTCAAATTGTTTAACTTGGGTCAAATGTTTCTTGTAGCCTTACATAAGCTTCCCACAATACGTTGAGTGAATTCTGGCCCATTACTCCTGACAGAGCTGGTGTAACGGAGTCAGATTTGTAGGCCTCCTTGCTTGCGCACGCTTTTTCAGTCCTGGCCACAAATCTTCTATAGGATTGAGGTCAGGGCTTTGTGATGGCCCTCCAATACCTAAACTTTGTTGTCCTTAAGCCATTTTGCCACAACTTTGGAAGTATGCTTGGGGTCATTGTACATTTGGAAGACCCATTTGCGACCAAGCTTTAACTTCCTGACTGATGTCTTAAGATGTTGCTTCAATATAGCCACATAATTTTCCATTCCTCATGATGCCATCTATTTTGTGAAGTGCACCAGTCCCTCCTACAGCAAAGCACCCCCACAACATGATGCTGCCACCCCTGTGCTTCATGGTTGGGCTGGTGTTCTTCGGCTTGCAAGCCTTCCCCTTTTTCCTCCAAACATAACGATGACCATACAGTTCCATTTTTGTTTCATCAGACCAGAGGACATTTCTCCAAAAAGTATGATCTTTGTCCCCATGTGCAGTTGCAAACCGTAGTCTGGCTTTTTATGGTGGTTTTGGAGCAGTGGCTTCTTCCTTGCTGAGCGACCTTTCAGGTTATGACGATAGAGGACTCGTTTTACTGTGGATACAGATACTTTGTACCGGTTTCCTCCAGCATCTTCACAAGGTCCTTTGCTGTTGTTCTGGGATTGATTTGCACTTCTCGCACCAAAGTATGTTCATCTCCAGGAGACGGAACGTGTCTCCTACCTGAGCGGTACAACGGCTGTGTGGTCCCATGGTGTTTATACTTGCGTACTATTGTTTGTACAAATGAACGTGGTACCTTCAGGCGTTTGGAAATTGCTCCCAAGGATGAACCAGACTTTTGGAGGTCTACATTTTATTTTCGGAGGTCCTGTCTGATCTCCTTTTGATTTTCCCATGATGTCAAGCAAAGAGGCACTGAGTTTGAAAGGACAGTGGGGCAAAAAAGTATTTAGTCAGCCACCAATTGTGCAAGTTCTCCCACTTAAAAAGATGAGAGAGGCCTGTAATTTTCATCATAGGTACAATTCAACTATGACAGACAAAATGAGAAAAGAAAATCCAGAAAATCACATTGTAGGACTTTTTATGAATTTGCAAATTATGGTGGAAAATAAGTATTTGGTCAATAACAAAAGTTTCTCAATACTTTGTTATATACCCTTTGTTGGCAATGACAGAGGTCAAACATTTTCTGTAAGTCTTCACAAGGTTTTCACACACTGTTGCTCGTATTTTGGCCCATTCCTCCATGCAGATCTCCTCTAGAGCAGTGATGTTTTTGGGCTGTTGCTGGGCAACACAGACTTTCAACTCCCTTCATAGATTTTCTATGGGGTTGAGATCTGGAGACTGGCTAGGCCACTCCAGGACCTTGAAAGGCTTCTTACGAAGCCACTCCTTCGTTGCCCTTCGTTGCCCGTGTGGTGTGTTTGGGATCATTGTCATGCTGAAAGACCCAGCCACATTTCATCTTCAATGCTCTTGCTGATGGAAGGAGGTTTTCACTCAAAATCTCATGATACATGGCCCCATTCATTCTTTCCTTTACACGGATCAGTCGTCCTGGTCCCTTTGCAAAAAAAACAGCCCCAAAGCATGATGTTTCCACCCCCATTCTTCACAGTAGGTATGGTGTTCTTTGGATGCAACTCAGCATTCTTTGTCCTCCAAACACAACGAATTGAGTTTTTACCAAAAAGTTATATTTTGGTTTCATCTGACCATATGACATTCTCCCAATCTTCTTCTGGATCATCCAAATGCTCTCTAGAAAACTTCAGACGGGCCTGGACATGTACTGGCTTAAGCAGGGGGACACGTCTGGCACAGCAGGATTTGAGTCCCTGGCGGCGTAGTGTGTTACTGATGGTAGGCTTTGTTACTTTGGTCACAGCTCTCTGCAGGTCATCCACTAGTTCTTGTGATCATTTTGACCCCACGGGGTGAGATCTTGCGTGGGCCCCAGATCGAGGGAGATTATCAGTGGTCTTGTATATCTTCCATTTCCTAATAATTGCTCCCATAGTTGATTTCTTCAAACCAAGCTGCTTACCTATTGCAGATTCAGTCTTCCCAGCCTGGTGCAGGTCTACAATTTTGTTTCTGGTGTCCTTTGACAGCTCTTTGGTCTTGGCCATAGTGGAGTTTGGAGTGTGACTGTTTGAGGTTGTGGACAGGTGTCTTTTATACTGATAACAAGTTCAAACAGGTGCCATTAATACAGGTAACGAGTGGAGGACAGAGGAGCCTCTTAAAAGAAGAAGTTACAGGTCTGTGAGAGACAGAAATCTTGCTTGTTTGTAGGTGACCAAATACTTATTTTCCACCATAATTTGCAAATAAATTCATAAAAAGTCCTACAATGTGATTTTCTGGATTTTCTTTTCTCATTTTGTCTGTCATAGTTGAAGTGTACCTATGATGAAAATTACAGGCCTCTCTCATCTTTTTAAGTGGGAGAACTTGCACAATTGGTGGCTGACTAAATACTTTTTTGCCCCACTGTAGGCCTTGAAATACACCCACAGGTACACCAATTGACTCAAATTATGGCATTTGGCCTATCTGAAGTTTCTAAAGCCACGACATAATTTTCTGGAATTTTCCAAGCTGTTTAAAAGGCACAGTCAACTTACTGTATGTAAACTTCTGACCCTCTGGAATTGTGATGCAGTGAATTATAAGTGAAAATCTGTCTAAGTAATTGTTGGAAAAATTACTTGTGTCATGCACAAACTAGATGTCCTAACAGAGGTCGACCGATTATGATTTTTCAACGCCGATACCAATACCGATTATTGGAGGACCCCAAAAAAAAAGCCGATTCCGATTAATCGGCCGATTAAAAAAAATGCATTAATTTTTTAAAATTTGTAATAATGACAATTACAACAATACTGAATTAACACTTATTTTAACTTAATATAATACATCAATAAAATCAATTTAGCCTCAAGTAGATAATGAAACATGTTCAATTTGGTTTAAATAATGCATAAACAACGTGTTGGAGAAGAACGTAAACGTGCAATATGTGCTATGTAATAAAGCTCACGTTTCAGTTCCTTGCTCAGAACATGAGAACATATGAAAGCTGGTGGTTCCTTTTAACATCAGTCTTCAATATTCCCAGGTAAGAAGTTTTAGGTTGTAGTTATTATAGGACTATTTCCCTCTACACCATTTGTATTTCATAAACCTGACTATTGGATGTTCTTATAGGCACTTTAGTATTGCCAGTGTAACAGTATAGCTTCCGTCCCTCTCCTCGCTCTTCCCTGGGCTCGAACCAGCAACACATCGACAACAGCCACCACATCGAAGCAGCGTTACCTATGCAGAGCAAGGGAAACAACCACCCCAAGGCTCAGAGCGAGTGAAGTTTCAAATCAAATCAAATTTTATTTGTCACATACACATGGTTAGCAGATGTTAATGCGAGTGTAGCGAAATGCTTGTGCTTCTAGTTCCGACAATGCAGTAATAACCAACAAGTAATCTAACTAACAATTCCAGAACTACTGTCTTATACACAGTGTAAGGGGATAAAGAATATGTACATAAGGATATATGAATGAGTGATGGTACAGAGCAGCATAGGCAAGATACAGTAGATGGTATCGAGTACAGTATATACATATGAGATGAGTATGTAAACAAAGTGGCATAGTTAAACTGGCTAGTGATACATGTATTACATAAGGATACAGTCGATGATATAGAGTACAGTATATACGTATGCATATGAGATGAATAATGTAGGGTAAGTAACATTATATAAGGTAGCATTGTTTAAAGTGGCTAGTGATATATTTACATCATTTCCCATCAGTTCCCATTATTAAAGTGGCTGGAGTTGAGTCAGTGTCATTGTGTTGGCAGCAGCCACTCAATGTTAGTGGTGGCTGTTTAACAGTCTGATGGCCTTGAGATAGAAGCTGTTTTTCAGTCTCTCGGTCCCAGCTTTGATGCACCTGTACTGACCTCGCCTTCTGGATGATAGCGGGGTGAACAGGCAGTGGCTCGGGTGGTTGATGTCCTTGATGATCTTTATGGCCTTCCTGTAACATCGGGTGGTGTAGGTGTCCTGGAGGGCAGGTAGTTTGCCCCGGTGATGCGTTGTGCAGACCTCACTACCCTCTGGAGAGCCTTACGGTTGAGGGCGGAGCAGTTGCCGTACCAGGCGGTGATACAGCCCGCCAGGATGCTCTCGATTGTGCATCTGTAGAAGTTTGTGAGTGCTTTTGGTGACAAGCCAAATTTCTTCAGCCTCCTGAGGTTGAAGAGGCGCTGCTGCGCCTTCTTCACGATGCTGTCTGTGTGAGTGGACCAATTCAGTTTGTCTGTGATGTATGCCGAGGAACTTAAAACTTGCTACCCTCTCCACTACTGTTCCATTGATGTGGATAGGGGGGTGTTCCCTCTGCTGTTTCCTGAAGTCCACAATCATCTCCTTAGTTTTGTTGACGTTGAGTGTGAGGTTATTTTCCTGACACCACACTCCGAGGGCCCTCACCTCCTCCCTGTAGGCCGTCTCGTCGTTGTTGGTAATCAAGCCTACCACTGTTGTGTCGTCCACAAACTTGATGATTGAGTTGGAGGCGTGCGTGGCCACGCAGTCGTGGGTGAACAGGGAGTACAGGAGAGGGCTCAGAACGCACCCTTGTGGGGCCCCAGTGTTGAGGATCAGCGGGGAGGAGATGTTGTTGCCTACCCTCACCACCTGGGGGCGGCCGTCAGGAAGTCCAGTACCCAGTTGCACAGGGCGGGGTCGAGACCCAGGGTCTCGAGCTTGATGACGAGCTTGGAGGGTACTATGGTGTTGAATGCCGAGCTGTAGTCGATGAACAGCATTCTCACATAGGTATTCCTCTTGTCCAGATGGGTTAGGGCAGTGTGCAGTGTGGTTGAGATTGCATCGTCTGTGGACCTATTTGGGCGGTAAGCAAATTGGAGTGGGTCTAGGGTGTCAGGTAGGGTGGAGGTGATATGGTCCTTGACTAGTCTCTCAAAGCACTTCATGATGACGGATGTGAGTGCTACGGGGCGGTAGTCGTTTAGCTCAGTTACCTTAGCATTCTTGGGAATAGCTGCACTGTTTGTATTCAGTCATGTTACCAGACACCTTGCCCTGATTAAAAGCAGTGGTTCGCGCTTTCAGTTTCACACGAATGCTGCCATCAATCCACGGTTTCTGGTTAGGGAATGTTTTAATCGTTGCTATGGGAACGACATCTTCAACGCACATTCTAATGAACTCGCACACCGAATCAGCGTATTCGTCAATGTTGTTATCTGACGCAATACGAAACATCTCCCAGTCCACGTGATGGAAGCAGTCTTGGAGTGTGGAGTCAGCTTGGTCAGACCAGCGTTGAACAGACCTCAGCGTGGGAGCCTCTTGTTTTAGTTTCTGTCTGTAGGCAGGGATCAACAAAATGGAGTCGTGGCCAGCTTTTCCGAAAGGAGGGCGGGGCAGGGCCTTATATGCATTGCGGAAGTTAGAGTAACAATGATCCAAGGTCTTTCCACCCCTGGTTGCGCAATCGATATGCTGATAAAATTTAGGGAGTCTTGTTTTCAGATTAGCCTTGTTAAAATCCCCAGCTACAATGAATGCAGCCTCCGGATAAATCGTTTCCAGTTTGCAGAGAGTTAAATAAAGTTCGTTCAGAGCCATCAATGTGTCTGCTTGGGGGGGGGATATATACGGCTGTGATTATAATCGAAGAGAATTCTCTTGGTAGATAATGCGGTCTACATTTGATTGTGAGGAATTCTAAATCAGGTGAACAGAAGGATTTGAGTTCCTGTATGTTTCTTTCATCACACCATGTCACGTTAGTCATAAGGCATACGCCCCCGCCCCTCTTCTTACCAGAAAGATGTTTGTTTCTGTCGGCGCGATGCGTGGAGAAACCCATTGGCTGCACCGCCTCGGATAGCGTCTCTCCAGTGAGCCATGTTTCCGTGAAGCAAAGAACGTTACAGTCTCTGATGTCCCTCTGGAATGCTACCCTTGCTCGGATTTCATCAACCTTGTTGTCAAGAGACTGGACATTGGCAAGAAGAATGCTAGGGAGTGGTGCACGGTGTGCCCGTCTCCGGAGTCTGACCAGAAGACCGCCTCGTTTCCCTCCTTTTCGGAGTCGTTTTTTTGGGTCGCTGCATGGGATCCACTCCGTTGTCCTTTTTGTAAGGCAGAACACAGGATCCGCGTCGCGAAAAACATATTCTTGGCCGTACTGATGGTGAGTTGACGCTGATCTTATATTCAGTAGTTCTTCTCGACTGTATGTAATGAAACCTAAGATGACCTGGGGTACTAATGTAAGAAATAACACGTAAAAAAAACAAAAAACTGCATAGTTTCCTAGGAACGCGAAGCGAGGCGGCCATCTCTGTCGGCACCGGAAGTTGTAGTTTGAAACGCTATGAGCCGGCGCTAAGTAGCCAGACATTTCACTTCGGTCACACCAGCCTCATCTTGAGAGTTGATAGGGTTGTAGTCATAAACAGCGCAATGCTTGACGCACAACAAAGAGCTGCTGGCAAAACGCACGAAAGTGCTGTTTGAATGAATGTTTACGCGCCTGCTTCTGCCTACCACCGCTCAGTTAGATACTTAGATACTTGCATGCTCAGTCAGATTATATGCAACACATGACACGCTAGATAATATCTAGTAATATCATTAACCATGTGTAGTTAACTAGTGATTATGATTGATTGTTTTTTATAAGATAAGTTTAATGCTAGCTAGCAACTTACCTTGGCTTACTGCATTTGAGTAACAGGCAGTATCCTTGTGGAGTGCAACGAGAGAGAGGCAGGTCGTTATTGCGTTGGACTAGTTGGACTAAGGTTGCAAGATTGGATCCCCCGAGCTGACAAGGTGAAAATCTGTCTTTGTGCCCCTGAACGAGGTAGTTAACCCACCGTTCCTAGGCCGTCATTGAAAATAAGAACGTTCTTAACTGACTTGCCTAGTCAAATAAAGATTAAATAAAGGTGCAAAAAAAAAAAAAAAGTGGCAAATCGGCGCCCAAAAATACCGATTTCCGATTGTTATGAAAACGTGAAAATCGGCCCTAATTAAATCGGTCGACCTCTAGTCCTAACCGACTTGCCAAAACTATAGTTTGTTAACAAGAACTGTGTGGAGTGGTTGAAAGACGAGTTTTAATGACTCCAACCTAAGTGTATGTAAACTTCCGACTTCAACTGTGTATTGGCACTGAAGTATTGTGATCGTATCGTGAGGTCCCTGGCAATTCCAAGCCCTGCAGTACAATATATTGTACTCTACTGACTGTTCTGTACGCTTCTCAGTAGGGCAAGGACCTGTGATTCTCACGGTTCTATATGTATAACGATTCCATAGTGTGATTTTATTGCGTTCCAAACATATTGTTCACCATAAGCCTGCTGCAGAGGGACAAGAGCGAGCGATGAGAAAACAAATTGTCTATGATGGAAAAATACTGGAGTTTTGGTGCAGGTACAGAAAACTAGCACAAAAATAATATTGCGATATTTTCAAAATTATATATCGTCACAATATCCCGATATGTAAATGTATCGATTTTTCCCCCACATCACTAATACTCAGTACTGTACTCTACTCGCTGTCTCGATTGTTTTTACACTCTTGGTTTCACCACTAGAAAGACAAAGAAAACAGTTATGAGCTGAACATAAAAAGTAAAAAAAAGACTATTATGATTTCCCATTGTCGACAAATCAGGTGAGGTAATTCTGATACAGATTTTTTGTTAATTCTGTTTCCAATTTGGTAATGGAATTACGGGACTTAATCACTGAATAATAAATTAACAAAATTGATATCAGTAAAATCAATATAATTCATTGGTAGGTCTACCATCACTTGTTACTTCTGTGAACTTTCATCATCCTCCCTCCTCATGAGGGAGAGAAATGAGAAAATATCTTAAAGATATGTGGGGTTTTGGTCACAGAATGACAAGACACTGGGCAACATTTCTTAAACTTACAGAAGGTAAACAATTCCTCCAAAACAAATTAATAAGTGTTGTTATTAGTTGGCAGAGATCTTCGCATCAACATTGTGTTTTGATGTATTTCTGATACTTTTTCCTGGTAGATGTTTTCTAATACCCCCTTTTCCATCCGTCTAATACCTCCTTTTCCATCCAGAAATCAAATCCTTTACTTATGCCTGTTTAAGATACATTTTTATCTATGGCTTTATTTCCTCAAAAAAATATTGAGACTCTTAGCTTTCGTTTGACACCCAATTCAATATGCGCCTATGACCTTCATGCTTGTACTTATGAGTCCTTTGATAGAAATGCTAAATCTAGGTAACCGTAGAAACCTGAAAACACCGACACCAAACGCTATCAGCTCTGGTAACTCAAAATGAACACAGCGACTATTTCATTCGTTCATACTAGGGAGGGAAAGCACATCTTCAGTATTTCCTCTACAGGTTTGTTTTGGAATAACAGATGTGTTTTGCGAGATTTGCCGGATTAGATCCATTGTCCTAGATCCTGATCTCTGCTCTAGACAGTGTGGATGGTCTACATTCCCGTAAACCAGCCGTGGTTACACCGGAGTGATGCAAAGTATCTCTATGCTAAAATGTTGGAGCGTCAGAGGAAACAGAGAGAAACCCTCCCCCCCAGGGGGAGAATAAATCTCCTGGCTCTAACAAATAATCTTTCACTCTCTTACTTGCTTGCTTACTCTCTCACAAACACGCCACCTTCAGTTGGATACCCACAGCACTGGCATAGTGATGAACCCAAATTCCCCAGCGCCACAGTAACCACTACTAATAGATAGGAGGAGGAACAGAGGAGTGGAGAGTAAATTCAACAAGGCCTTTTGCGTTCAGCTCGGATAGAGGGTAAGAGCTGGGCTTCTGGAATGGTAGGAACAACGGTGTGACGCAGCAGCCCTGGGGTGAGCGCTGACATGAGAACACTTCTGAAGGCAACAGCTCTTTAATTAGAACAGCGAAACTCTGGGAGCCCGGGGCAGGGAGAAGAGGGGAGGGGGAGCCCTTGCAGATTGTGTGTGTTGGAGTTCAGAAAGAGTATATAGAGCAAAGACTAGGCTTACATGTAAATATGCACAACTTACAAGCCGCTCACTGAACAAACTAAGTAAATCCAGGCAGCTTTTCATTTGCTGACGTTCTTTGGCTGTAGAGTTTTATTGAGTGGACTTTCTGAGTTGGAGGCAAGTAGATAAGTGAAAGGAAGGAGTGAACTGACTACACTATGATGCCAGACAGTCTGCGCCCACTGATGTTCTGACCTTTTAAGCTCATGTGTCGCTTGTTCCCTCTGCCTTACACACGAGAGAGGCTTGAGAAAAACCCTGCAATTTAGTCCTATGATGTGCAGTACAGCATTGCACAGAACAGAAGGACCAACTGACGAGTGGGAACCAATCATCATGACAGTGGAGAAAATGTGTAACCCCATTACATGCAAGTCGGTTGCGTCCCAATCCTCTACACTTCTGCCCAAGTGCGCATTTGCTTACTTCCCTTCATGGATTTAAAAAGGTAGAATAAATACAGTGGAATGCTTTCAAATGCATGGGGAGAAGTCCACAAGTATACAGTTACTACAGAATTTAGACAGCAGGGAAGGTCTGTAAATTGTACACAGTCGCTGCTCCACTAAGCTGTGGCTGGAGCATGGAGGCAATGTCAGAGGGGGTGGAGTTGGGCTTGGGTAGAGTGGGGTGAGGTTTGTGTGTCGCCCCAATCACATATAAGTCAGGGTCTTTCATTGCCGATCCTCTCTGTCCCACTAAGCTGCCGGGGAAAGAGTTTTGAGGCGGGGAGGAATGAAAGGGGGAAGGGTTAGAAATGCCTGAGACATGACGTAAGGTCTGGCTCAGCGGGACCAAGATGTTTACGGGACTAAAGCCCCCGCTCCCTGGCCAGTTCGCCCAGCTTTGCGGGCACCGTCATATTAGCATTAAATTGGGCCCGGCCGCACTTGTAAACACATGTACTCAAATACTCCCCTTTGATGTGCGAAAACAGCAAGGCCCTTGGGAAAAGGAGCAGCTATGCTGACATAAGGAACTGAATGCTTGTTAAAACAGTACCTTCTGTATTTTTCCTTGATGCCCGAGAAGCTCAGTGGAGTGTATGCCTGAAATGCATGAAAACACAAAAA
This sequence comes from Oncorhynchus tshawytscha, assembly GCF_018296145.1. Taxonomy (NCBI): domain Eukaryota; kingdom Metazoa; phylum Chordata; class Actinopteri; order Salmoniformes; family Salmonidae; genus Oncorhynchus; species Oncorhynchus tshawytscha. Next base: position 60,938,861 of record NC_056430.1, read on the forward strand.
CAAACACACACACACTACTACTAGTATAGGTAGCTGATATAGCCTGTCCTGTAAGGCTTTTAAAAGCTATGCCTTTGTATTGTTGTCTTTGGCATTTCCAAAATAAGTCCATGTTAAGGACATTCATTACCTACAATACAAGAGAGTGGACAAAGTTCATGAGGAAATATGATTTAGGCTCCTACAAAGAGTGTAAGGTGTTACAACATATGGTGCAGTAGTAGGGAGGAGGAAATCCAACACATTAACTGTCAGGCAATTATTAATCCATTACACTAAACGACAACACCCAAAATGAACTGTTGAAGGACTGCCTTGTATTGAGTGGGAATTCATTTTCCTCTATGTTCAGTAACCTCGGCAGCTCATGGCAGAAGAATCAGAGCAATTAGTATATTCTGCTTCCAACAGACTACATAAAGCATTCATACACTAGGCTATACCTGGCCCAAATCGAGATTATACACTGCTGACCCAGATGGAGTGAGGCACCAAAAACAGGTCTTTCTGCCTGAGAGAGCAGCCAGGACTCACAGATTGAACGCAACATTGCAGTGCTAGCTCGCTATGCTAACACAGGAAGTGGCTGTGGGCGACGGTATGTGGGCGACCTTAACCAGCGTTACATAGTGGCTCACATAGGCACAAAGCGCCCGTTGTACCTTTGATTCGCAGCGGCTGACAAGAGTCAACTCCTAAGGATTACGGGGCATTGAGCTACCCGTTACGAGGTGGTTAAGTGAGTAAGAACGAGAAGATGAAAGTTGTGGTTAGAGCGGTTAGCTGATCACAGCCAGCCAGTTGGGGTTAGCTCTACAGTGAAGTCTTGCACAGGTTGTGTTGAAATAAAACAAAGCGGTCGTGTCTACGGAAGCAGTCTGATTATCCCGCCAAAAACATCAGCCAATCAATGGCGAGGCATTGCAGAGTCCAAAAGCTTCTCTAGTGTCAGTCACACAGCAGAAGCCAACAAAACTGTTGCGTTTAACTTATTGTGCCACATTTATGCACACGGTCGATAGACAGTCCACGATTCCAGCACAAGCCACAAAATGTATTTCAACCTTTAAAAGTTTCAGAGCTGCTTAGTTCAAGCAATGCCGCTGCCATTATGTTGACTGATATATCATTAGTATAATGTAACATTTGGTTTCATGGCTTAGTAAGAGACTAAACTCATCTGGAAGTCATAGAATACTACATAATGACTATGGAGTTGTCAAGCTATAGCTCAATTCAATACAATGCTCCATTTCAACGACCTAAAGGTCTTTGTGGAATACTGAATGTGACAATATGACTGACAGGACGCGGGCCTGTGCGAGAATATACATAGATGGCACGGCCAAAACAGTATTGCTCTCCATGTCAAAATAGAGTAGCGGGGAGCACCGGGGTTAGGGATTAGAAGAGAGTGTGTGGTGTACACACACACACACACACACACACACACACACACACACACACACACACACACACACACACACACACACACACAGCTTGACAGATAAGAGGTGATGTAAGGCAAACGCAAAGTGGTCATTCACAAGTGGTTGTATTTAGATGACTAACAAACAAAACCCAACAGCTTTAAGTTACCAGGGGCCGTATGTATCAAGCACCTCAGCATGAGACTGCTGATCTAGGATCAGCTGCCCCCATCCATGCAACCTTATTCATTGTGGTCTAATAAGGCAAAACTGATCCTAAATCAGCACGTCTACCTCTGAGACGCTTGATACATACAGGACCTGAACAAGGTTTTACTATTACTGTATTTCACATCCCTGGCACAAGGCGATCCCGAATTCTCCTCTCTGGTCGGTCCTTCAGCACAGCTTAACAAAGCGGACGCTCATTGACAAGCCACAGCGCAAAAGTGTCTCAATTCATTTTGTTTAATAACCTGGATAAGAGCATCCCGCGGGCCATTTCTGTGCCACGCGGCAGCAATTGGAGCCGACAAGGCCAACGGGGAGAGGAGTAACGGCCAAGGATTCTTGCGGAGTTAACAGTGCACTCTCAGAGAAGTTCAAGTGCATTTGGCAACTGCAGCCTGACTGACCTACAAATCACCCGGCATCCTAAATGACGACTCCGTGTGATCTGTAGATCGGTCAGTCTGCAAGACAAAGACTCGATCCCAAACTCCTACTGTATGTAACTCTAGGGCTTGTAGTTGCCGTCAAAACATCTCCAAAGTGATTACAGGTACATTGGATTTGAATAGTCAGTCTTTTAATGACAATGCAGTTGTTTTATTTACAAAGGAGTGCCAAGATGAAGAGCTAATCAGCGTTCCTAGTTTATGTATCCCCTGTTCCTTGATGCCTGCTATACCCTTTTCACACCATCGCCAACCGTGCCAGATCGGGTATTTTATTTTCACATTGTCCTCTTAAGCACGGTTACAGCAACAACGCTGGATACATAACCAGGTCAGCTCTGTGCAGTTTGACTCAGTAGTGTGAACATCCCTCTATAGGTAGCCTGCTAGATAAGGTCTTGAGAGAGCACCAACTTTCCCAATACAAAACAAGAAACATGACAGCTAACAGCAGACTTTGCCAAAGTGGTATTAACGTCGGCACGGTCTCTCTCCAGTGCCGAACCTTAATTCAGATGAATACCGAAACGGCTGGAACAGTCCCCTGGCACGCTCTGTCTGAACTGAGGACACACACAGAGTGTAAACACCAACGCTGTGTGTGGAGACTGCGGACCACAAGAGTAGGTGGTGTCCCCGAGGCACACACACACACACACACACCAACGCTGTGTGTGGAGCCTGCGGACCACAAGAGTAGGTGGTGTGCCCGAGGCACACACACGTTGTCTGCTCAGATTCCTTTTAATCTGGCAACCGACATTGAAGAGCATCTGGAGGATAGAGCACGCATACGCCTGTGTGATTACTTAACTCAAAAGGAAACATTTGTGTTTCATGGTATGGTTAATTCAATACACCCAGATCCATTTTATATTGCTCTACAGTCTCTAGAAATGATGTCAATATTTTCTTTATAAAACCAGTATACACTTTAAAACATCAGAAACAAAAATGTATCAAAACAATTCCTAAGGAGAAGGACCAACCAGGGGCTTTGACAAACTGAGGAGATTTTTTGGGAGACTAGGAAAGCCGCGGGTGTTTTGTTTTTAGTCCTCTTGTTTACATCAACATGGAAATTACAGGATTCATAATCCCCTTTTGGTTTTCGGTTTCCCCTGAGGGGCACAAAGAAGGGAGTAGGAAGGAAGTACTTTCTGTCTGGAGAACACCACAGGGCCCTCTCTTCCATCTCGCTCTGTTGGTGCGAGCCTGATGACTTCTCACCCTCCTCTCATGTTCTCTCTCTATGCCTCGCTCTCAGCCTGTTGTCATCTGGTCCACACGCTTGAGGACCAGATGACAACTGCCATATGAGTTGTAACCCATGGATAATATCACAAGGGCCAGAAAGAAGTTAACCGTGCCGACTAGTGAGAACTGACGACTCCATGTGAAGTGAAGTCTCTTAGTCTCTCTCTTACTTCCACATCCTTTTCTTCTACCACGTCAGTTGTCCTTGCTATGGACTGCAGGGGTGGCAGGGTCTAACCACTCTTCCCAAAGCCCTTTCTTAAAGCAACAGCAAGCCCCCCCAGAAAGATCTAGGACCTGTATGCATGATTGTGTGTCCAACACGGCTACTGAGCTGGAGCACTTGGCTAAGTTGAGCAACCAGTTAGTTCTCGGAGGGCTATCTAACTGAATCTCGAAATCAGGTCACCAGTCCAATCTCATCCATCACTAATGTGTCATCGCTGCTGCCATTGTCACATGATCCAGGTTATAAGAATCAACGGATTATAGTGGTCAAAAACAGTACTATACTTACATGGTAAATCAGTTGGACTGATGACCTGTAATTCAAATGTGATTCATATATAAAAAAACATTTTTAAAAGAGTATAGTAAGATAAATAGTGCATCTCTATACATTCATTAGGCATACATCAGGTTTACAATGCACAGGGATGTCAGAACTCACATCTGCTCTTGCACAAACCCAAAGTCACTCTTACACACTCACGGGCCCGGAACACATTGTAAGATGGACGCCTCAGTGCCACTCTCCAGAGCGTTGTCTGCCAGGCACCTCCTGTTGTTGACGATAATAGTAAAGTGCTTATGGTGCTTAGGCGTGACCCAGGGTGTGGTGCATTTGGCTCCGCTGTTTGCATTACATGGCAAAACAAGCAGGTGTGCATACCATTCCTTACAAGGGAGCCTCTGAATGACGTCAAAGGGAAGAAGTATAAACCTGGGCTTTGCTTTGTCCTGTGTTTCAGAATCGAGAGAGTGCTCGTGTGATGCATCATTGCTTAAGAAGCATGTGTTGTCTCAATCCCACGCATACACCCAAGAATACCCCCAACAAGTGGTCCTGTGTGGCTCAGATGGTAGGGCATGGCGCTTGCAACGTCGGGGTTGTGGGTTCGATTCCCACAGGGGACCAGTACGAAAAAGTATGCACTCACTACTTTAAGTCACTCTGCTAAATTACTAAAATATAAGTTACATTATTTAGACAACACATCATGGGGTATAAACCTGAAAACCCCAGTCAGCAGCATTACTGCCACATACTGGGTGCTATTGCTAAATGGCAATTGTGAAATGACGCGTGGGAGTCTGCTGTGATTTCCACATGACAGGAGCAGTGTGCATTCACCGCGACGTTCGCTCACCTGTCCAGACACGTGAGGAAGCCCGCACTCCCTCCATCTCCAATGTCAGGAGACAAATCTATGGAGAATGTGACACTAACTGCTGGCAGGGCTCTTCCGTGATCACACTGCTGCAGTAATATTATACCGGACATTGTCAGCACTTCAGCTCCACCGCTACAGCGAAGACGCCAAGGTGACGTGAGACATTAGGCCACATATACTCCATTAGAACAGCAAGTGGACCAAGAAAAGCTAAACAAATTCCAAGGCGCTCCTGTACAATTCTGAAAAGCCTTTTTGGTGTTGGCATATCTTCAAAGAAAGGGTTAAAAACAATAGCCACCTGCACTCTCCCAGAATAGCAAAAGGGATTTTTTTTTTTACTGGTTTAAAAAAAATACACTCATCTCAAAAGCCTCCTGTGCGTGCTAGAAACCTATCCACCAATAAACGTTAAAATTTGATTTGATTTGATCTTACGTTAGACAATAACCAGGTTTCCATCCAACCATATTAACATGGATGAATTAGCTGACTCATAACTCAACTCCAGAACAATGCAGCCCGCCTGGTTGTCAACCATCCCAAGTCACATGATACTTTTTTGGCCGGTGAAATAGATTATGCTACAATTGCATTGGAAGTGTTTTATGGGTGAATATTGAGATAATAACCATCATGTCGAGGTGAACTTGGAGCCACGAGAGGACAAGTTGTGTTGTCCTCCCCACCATGACGTGGAAAAGCATGAATAGTTTATTAGGAAGATCAAATCGTACTTGTTACATGCACCGAATACAACAGGTGTAGGTAGACCTTACACTGAAATTCTTACTTACCAGCCCTTAACCAACAATGAAGATAAGAAAAATACATGTTAAGAAAGTATTTACTAAAATGAACTGAAGTTTAAAAAAAAAAATTTAAAAAAAAGAGGAAACTAACAAATAATTAAAGAGCATCATTTAAAATAACAGTAGCGAGGCTATATACAGGGGGCATCGATACACAGTCAATGTGCAGGGGCATAGGTTAGTCGAGGTAATATGTACATGTAAAGTTACTACGCACAGACGAAATAGGAGTCATGATGAACTTCACATGGTGGTTTAGTGCACGGTGATGAAATTAATGCAAATTTCAAATAGATCCAGGTTATTATTTGTAGGCTGAAGACATGATGATCGGTGCTTGGCTGACTATTATAAAATAAAATAAATGATCTTATCTTTGTCTCATCATACAACATACCATGTCCACTTTACCAGCGAACTGTTGTCTAGAGCAGTGGTCCCCAAACTTTTACTGTTCCGGGGACCACCAAATCATTGTTAAAAGCTCGAGGACCACCATTTGCAGAGTCACATTTTGAAACAAAATATCTTGCTGGTCGAACTTAGTCAATTATAGCAGTGAATGTAACAACTTAAATGACTATTATTATTATAATTATTATAATAAACAATTAGCATTGTGAAAAGTAATGTAAAATTGCTTATAATACCATTAATACTCCCAACTGTTATTATTTTTGAAAAAATAAAAAATAAAGACTACATTTGCAGACCACCTGCAGTACAGGTTGGCAACCACTGGTCTAGAGAGCACGCACCAAAAACAGCTTGGGAAAGTTAGCTATTTATCAAATAAGTTTTTGTAACAAAAGCATCAGCAGAGTAAAAAAATAATAATAATCGGTACATGAAAACGTAAGCGTAGAAAAAGCTTTTTATGTGCACTACATAACTCACAGCCTTCTATCCACAACAAGTCAGTTTGATGGAAAACGCAGATCTTAGAATATTCACATGGAAAATCTGTCGCCAATTGAATGGAAACCTAGCTAATTTGGATTATTTCTATTCCGTCATGCTTTGGAGGTGAGGTACCATTCGTACTGTCACACTTTTAGGATACAAATTGCAGGAGAATATATTTCCAAATTTTAAAAAATTGGTTTATGAGATTTATTTATGCCTGCCAAATGTTGTGGCAGGGCCAAGTGTTTCTGGAGCTGCTAGACGAGTTCCAATAGAGTAGACCGTCAGCCTCTGGGGCGCTCGGTCTCAATTCTCCCCCTCCGCCATCGATCCAGAGGTCAGAGAGACTGCTTATAGACGCACTATCCCCAGTCTGATGGACTCCACGCCTTCTCCCCAGAGTGGGAAAATTGCTGCCTGGGTGTCAATTGATCTCCTGAACATATGGTGAGTATAGCGATTTGTGTCATGTCATTAAAACATGGTGGATGTGCAAATTCTGAGCAAATAAACATACCTCAGACAGCAGAACGATAATAGTCTGGTCTTATGATAAACTACCTCATTACATGGGATAATGACGGGAAGCCATAAAAACAGCGATCTGGAATTTGACGTATGCGCTGCAATGACAGCAAGGTCCAGATTTTGCCTTGACAAGCAGTCAGTTATGCATAATCCCAGGCATACTGTCTACCCACAGCAACGGCTATTGCACATCGGTTTCTTGACGATGTCATTTAATTAGTGAGATGAAAATAGGTCTAAAAAAGACTACTTAAAAAGATAAAGGGCATTGGAATTACACACCAAAGCAGTAATACTTTAAATAGTAGCCTGCAGGCCTTATTCCCCCCATAGCCTATCTCCATTTACATAACTTTGCATAATTTAAGTGTCATGATATGATGGCACACACACTGAAAGAATGGTGGTATGCAAATCATTAAAGTATAAAAAGGTGTTATTCAGTAAAACATTTACATTATGCAGAGTTATAATTGAGATTGCAGAGTTGGTTTGATGTCGCCTTTTCTAACTATTGGCCCGTGACCTCTTAACGTTTTGAATAAACAGCTCAATCTTACTGAGTATCCACGCACAGAGGGAGGTCTGAAACTGAAGTAAAAAGTTATTCATGTCGTGAAACAAGTCGTTAAGTGCAATCTCTAAATAATCTAAAGGCTTTGTGGAATAAAATGCAAAGAAATAACACAGTAAAACAAGTATGAATACTGCAGTGTTGTCCACAGTGCCAGACAGTCCCTTCCGGTATAAACACCTGTAAAACACAGTGATGGTGTTCATAGGGCTAGCAGGTGGGCCTCTTGTTAGAATACCAGTTACTCATAGACTGGAGGTGCCAGGCTACTGTACCCAACTGCCTGAGAGAACGCTCTCTGGCTACCTTCCAAATGGCACCCTATTCCCTTTAAAAGGAATAGGGTGCAAAAGCTATCTGGTCAAAAGTAGTGCACTAAATAGGGAATGGAGTGCCATTGGAGACACGCACACTCTCTCCTTCAGAGAGGACTTTCTCACACTCCCACATTCTCAAATGGACATACTGTTCCAGGGCGGTCAAAGGGAGTCATTGGAATAAACACTTGTGGGGAAATGACAAAATGTGATGACCCAGAAAAGGCCTAGGAAGTAGTAGTATCTTGAGTATGTAACACGTCGACTAGTATACTAGTCAGTGTGGCGGAATATGTACACACAAAAAAAGCCCTCCCACACCTCACCAGTACTGGGTAGTAGCTACCTGAGATTCAGCCTGGAGCTTGCTTCTGTGAAAAACACCGGGCTCCATTTTAAAGACGGGGCAGGGAGCCACGACACCCGCGGTGTCAGCTCTGTGGCATGACTCACTTGAAACCAAAATTCATACTGGTTGTTATGGGTCATTGGAGAACACGCGGAAGCCGACAAGCCGTGAGATCCGAAAGATCCCAACGACGCGGGCCGCCTCTGGGCCGCCCTCTCGGCCACAAACGTCTCTGAACAAGGAAAAAAATGACTATTATTCAAATGTCGGAGGGAGTTGAATACCAAACACTGACAAGCAGCTCAGATGGGGGGGGGGGGCCTCCCAAGTGCAAGCCAAGGCAAAGAAATAGGCTGAACAGGCCCATGTACTGTTTCCTCAGAGACCCAGCACTTAATGTAAGTGTGGGTTATGCAGAAAAAAAAGCACGAGAAAAAAAACAGATCTCCCAACATGCTGGTGAGCATTGGTCGGTTCTTTCTCCCATTGGTTGTTTCTTCCTGCACCCACTCCCGTCTTCGCCTACTCCGCAATGTATTTATAGTGCGGGGAAGGAGGGAAGGAAAAGTGGTGATGATGCCAGACATCCTATCCTCTTGGGCAAAGTAGGAGTAGAGGCAGAGAGAGGCTCACAGTGATTCTTTAACACACTCACACTCAATGTGATGTCATGGATTCCCAGTGTTGTGCAACAGCAGTACTTCTGGGTCAAAATGCTAGGCCAGTGCCCTTCAGTGATCGTCCAACTCCGACAGCAATGGTCACGAAGGCGCCCATTTCGAAAATTACCCAGCCCAGAGATACTTTTGTATCTCTAGTGTATGTGGACACCCCTTCAAATTAGCGGCTTTGGCTATTTCAGCTACACCCGTTGCTGACAGGTGTATAAAATTGAACACACAGCCATACAATCGCCATAGACAAAACATTGGCAGTAGAATGGCCTTACTGAAGAGCTCAGTGACTTTCAACATGGCACAGTCATATGATGGCACCGTCATAGGATGGCACCTTTCCAACAAGTAAGTTTGTCATATTTCTGCCCTGCTAGAGCTGCCCCTGTAAGTGTTGCTATTGTGAAGTGGAAACATCTAGGAACAACAATGGCTCAGCCGCGAAGTGGCAGGCCAAACAAGCTCACAGAACCGGACCGCCGATTGCTGAAGCGCGTAAAAATTGTCTGTTCTCGGTTGCAACACTCACTACAGACTTCCAAATGGCCTCTGGGAGCAACGCCAACACAATAACTTTTTGTTTCAATGGCCGAGCAGCCACACACAAGCCTGAGAATACCATGCACAATACCAAGCGTTGACTGGAGTGGTGTGAAGCTCGGCGCCATTGGAGCAGTGTAAACATGTTCTCTGGAGTGATGAATCACGCTTCACCATCTGGCAGTCTGACGGACGAATCTAGGTTTGGTGGACACCAGGAGAATGCTACCTGCCCCAATGCATAGTGTCAACTGTAAAGTTTGGTGGAGGAGGAATAATGGTCTGGGGCTGTTTTTCATGGTTCGGGCTAGGCCTCTTAGTTCCAGTGAAGGGAAATCTTAGTAATACAGCATACAATGACATTCTAGACGATTCTGTGCTTCCAATTTTGTGGCAACAGTTTAGGGAAAGCATTTTCCTGTTTCAGTATGACAATGTCCGCATGCCCAAAGTGAGGTCCATACAGAAATGGGTTGTCGAGATTGGTCTGGAAGAACTTGACTGGCCTGCACAGAGCCCTGACCTCAACCCCATCGAACACCTTTTGGATGAATTGGAACGCCGACTGCAAGTCAGGCCTAATCGCCTAACATCAGTGCCCGACCTCACGAATGCTCTTTTGGTCATGTAGTGTTTTATACAAAATAGGTGATGGACATCCACAAATTAATACAAACCATACAAAACGTAACATATCACACTAAATATAGTGTCGAGGATTACTTACAGAATAATACGAAATGCTCTGAGACCAGGTTGGTGTGTCACAACACTCCTGCTCAAGGATATGGAAACAGGGAGTGGGGTGACCACCGGTGTTCACATACTAGCGACTAACGTACGTTAAAAAACATTTTTTAAAAGCTCTGTGCCGTCAATGTTGAGCACTCTGTGGGACCATTCCCCACCAACATGTTGTTTTAACGCAGGCACTTCCAGGTTAGCTTGTTGAGTAGGGCATTAACGAAGGTTCAGAATCTCCATCTGCTCAATTACATTTTTCTCCAGTAGTTTCCAGAAGGGAAAAGCTTTTGTTGCAGAATGAAACCCTACAGTCACACCCCTTGACTTTTCCCACATTTAGCAGTGTTACAAATTGGGACTAATTTCATTGTTTTTTGTTTTTAACAGTCTGCCAAAATACTGTAAAGTCAATGTGAAAGAACATTTAAAAAGATGATTTAAAAGATGAAAAATAAAACACTAATATATCTTCATTGAAGTATTCTAAGAGCTTTGCGCACCTGGATTTTACAATATTTTCCCATTATTATTTTTTAACTCTTACACTGTCAAGTTGGTTGCTGATTATTGGTTGTTGATCAAGTCTTGCCATAGATTTTCAAGCTGATTTAAGTCAAAACTGTATCTAGGCCACTCAGGAACATTCAGTGTACATTTGGCAATGTGTTTTAGGATATTGTCCACCTGAAAGATAAATGTCTCTTTCGGTGTCTGTTGGAAAGCAGACAAAACAGGTTTTCCTCTAGGATTTTGTGCTTAGCTTGATTGTTTATTTTATTATTATTTTTTAAATTAAAAACACCCTAGTCCTTCAGATGATGAGCATACCCATAACATGATGCAGCCAACACCATGCTTGAAAATATGACGAGTGGTACTCAGTGTTGTGTTTGCCCCAAACATAAAGTTAATGTCTTGTTTGCAGTATTACTTTAGTGCTTTATTGCAAACAGGACACATGTTGTGGAATATTTTTTATTCTGCACTGACTTCCTTCTTTTACTTTGTCATTTAGGTTAGTATTGTGCAGTAACTACAATGTTGTTGATCATCCTCAGTTTTCTCCTATCACAACCATTCAACTGTAACTGTTTTAAAATCACCATTGGCCTCATGGTGAAATCCCTAGGCGGTTTCCTTCCTCTCCAGCAACGGAGTTAGGAAGTACACCTGTATCTTTGTAGTGACTGGGTGTATTGATACACTATCCAAAGTGTAATTAATATCTTCCCCTTGCTGAAAGAGATATTTAGTGTCTGCTTTTTTATTTACCCATCTACCAATAGGTGTTCTTCTTTGTGAGGTATTAGAAAAGCTCCCTGGTCTTTGTGGTTGAATCTGTGCTTGAAATTCAGTACTCAATTGAGGGACCTTACATAGAATTGCAAGTGTGGGGTAAAACCAGAGATTGGATAATTATTTGAAAATTGTTAAGAACTACACTGAACAAAAACATGTAAAAGTGCTGGTCCCATGTTTCATGAGCGGAAAAACAAGATTCCAGAAATGTTCCATACAAACTAAAAGCTTATTTCTCTCAAATGTTGTGCACAAATGTGTTTACATTCCTGTTAGTGAGCATTTGGTGCTGAGGAGTTTGTCTGTCTGTAATAAAGGCCTTTTGTGGGTAAAAAACAATTCTGATTGGCTAGGCCTGGCTCCCCAATGGATGGATAATAATTTATTTTTTTCAAATGACTGATTTCCTTATATTAAACTGTAACTCAGCTAAATCTTTGAAATTGCTGCATATTGCGTTTACATTTTGTTCAGTATATTATTGCACAAAGAGTGAGTCCATGCAACTTATTATGGTACTTGTTAAGCACATGTTTTGTCCTGAACATATTTAGGCTTGCCATAATACTTATTGACTCAAGACATTTCAGCTTTTAATTTTGTATTAATTATTTTGAAAACAAAATTCCACTTTGACATTGTGGGGTTGTGTGTGTAGATCAGTGGCACACAATCTCAATTCATTCCATTTTAAATTCAGGCTGTAACAACAACAACAACAACATGTGGGAAAGGTCAAGGGGTGTGGATACTTTCTGAAGGCACTGTATATCCGGTCAATTCAATTTTTACATTCGCTCAGCTAAGACTTTAACGGAATGCAGGGTCGCTACTACACTATATAGTGGCACGGCAGCAGAACAAATGCATTAACATATTAAATTGCTTTCTGCTCATTGCCAGTGGAGCGATTCTGACACTCATTTGTCACTTGCCAATGAGCTCCCTCTACTACTGATAAGCACTAGAAGTAAATGGGGAGGAAAATTTAAAAAACAAAACCTTCTCCGGAATCAGGAGGGTAACTTGGTCATCTAGGTCTATTCGCTCTCCTTCGTCCAGGCATAATAAGAAATGAAAGTCTGCTTTGATTGAGGCAGGACATTTTCAAAGTAAATGATGCACAAATGCCACGTCCAGTTACACATAGTTCATTTAGAATCTGATCAAGCATTGCCCTTTAAAAAATGCCTATTTTGTCTAGCTTTAAATGGCTAGAAGGCAGAATTTTAGGGGGAAAATAAGCGTACTTTCTTTATGAAACAATTTTACACCACCATTTTCAGACATTTCTGGATGTTGCACATCCTTGGCTGAACACAGTGTACATCCTAAATTGTCTGAAAATCCAAAATGGTTTGTGGAAAATTGTGTTTCATGAAGAAAGTATGCATATTTTTTATTTTTCTCCACCTTCTCGCCATTAAAGCTAGTTAAGTAGGAAAATTATGTCTTTGCGGCCTGAATAGAGGATGCTTCATGTACGAGCCGGTCTACGGGGACACGTTTGTATTAACGGGAATGCACATCAAGCCTTGATGATTGTGCAGATCTAACGTAGCGCCCATGCACTATCGGTTGCCTAGCACTTGGCACTGGCCTTGGTTAGCAATGTTCGGAGGCACTCATGTACACTGAACAAAAATATAAAAACGCAACATGTGAAGTGTTGGTCCCCTGTTTCATGAGCTGAAAAACAAGATCCCAGATATGTTCCATATGCACTAAAAGCTTATTTCTCTAAAATGTTGTGAACCATTTTTTGTTTTTACATCCCTGTTAGTGAGCATTTCTCCTTTGCTAAGATAAAAAGAGCGGCATATCAAGAAGCTGATTAAACAACATGATCATTAAACAGGTGCACCTTGTGCTGGGGACAATGAAAGGCCAGTCTAAAAAATGTGAAGTTTTGTCACAACACAATGCCACAGATGTCTCAAGTTGAGGGAGCGTGCAACTGGCATACTGGCTGCAAGAAATGTCCCCCAGAGCTGTTGCCAGAGAATTGAACATTCATTTCTCTACCCATGATGTATAAGAGAATTTGGCAGTACGTCCGACAGGTCTCACAACCGCAGACCACAACAGATGCCCCATGGTGGCGGTAGGGTTATGGTATTAGCAGGCATAAACTACAGACAACAAACACAATTGCATTTTATCAATGGTGTGCCGAGGCCCATTATTGTGCCATTCATCCGCCGCCAACACCTTGTGTTTTAGCATGATAATGCATGGCCCTATTTCGCAAGGATCTATGTACAATTCCTTGAATCTGAAAATGTCCCAGTTCTTCCATGGCCTGCACACTCACCATGTCCCCCATTTTGAGCATGTTTGGGATGCTCTGGATCGACATGTACGACAGCGTGGTTCAGTTCCCGCCAATATTCATAAACTTCGCACAGCCACTGAAGAGGAGTGGGACAACATTCCACTGGCCACAATCAACAGCCTGATCAACTCCATGCAAGTAGACCTATTGCGCTGCAAGTGGCGGTCACACAGTTACTGACACCCCTACTTTTTTTTAAAGGTATGTGTATTCCCGGTCTTGTGAAATCCATAGATTTATTTCAATTGACTGGATTACTTACATTGTGTAGACCTTGAATGAGTTGTAGCTCACTCAAGCTACAACTCACTCAAGGCCTACACAATATGCTAATAGCCTTACCTCTGATAGATTTAAGACAAGTCGTAAGGCACAAAAACTAATGTCACTGCCTACTGAGTGCATAAGTCAACTGTGCTGTTCATTAGGATAACTGTCAAGTATTCAACAGACTTAAAATGGACATGCCATTGCACTTCACAGGTGAACTCAGCTTTCAATAACATGAAGTGTGTGTGTAGGCCTAATGAGTTGCTTGTTCAATACACTTGTGCTTGACATTTCGACAACCAATATTATTGAGAATGGGATGTAGATCTTTGGACTGCATCATGCAATGTTTCTTTGCATTCCAAGACGTAGGTATTCATCGAGGACAGACAGGTCCTTGGGTCTGCCTGACCACATTTGGATAGCCTTCTATCATTTAAAAACAATGGTAGTGAATAATTTGCACACAGAAGGCTACACTTGGAAATTAAAAGTTGTGTACAGTACAATACAGGCAGTGCTCTGCAATAGCAAGGTCCCCCGTTTTGTGTTTTGCCCTAGCACTACACAACTGATTACAAAGCTTGATGTGTTGGTTATTTGAATAAGCTGTGCTGTGGTGTGGTAGAAACCAAAACGTGCACACAGGGGGGGCCCTGGGCCGAGTTTGGGAAACCCTGTGCTATAGTGACTAATGTCATCCGACCAAGACTACTCTAGTAGCTACGTAGCTCGAGCAGTTCACGCCACAAAAGACCGTAGCGCGCGAGTAGGCTTCCTGACACAAATGTCAATCTTCCTAGAGCGGACTCAGCACCGTAAACCCCCACCAAAAATAAGCGGGACATTTTGACGTGGTTTACCTGCAATTCGGCTCGCTCCACCTCCCATTGCGCTCTATCCACCTCGAAGCGGGCCCATTCGTGTTGCAGAAAGTGCAATATCCCCGGAATGTTGTAATGAGCCCTGGCCGCCTCTCCGCCACCGACGTCGCCAGGCTGATGCGGTCCTTTGCCAGCGCCAGGCAAACCAGAGTTGTTGTTGTTGTTGTTAAAGAACACGCCGGGCCCTGCCTGTTCGTCCATGCCCAGGCCAGGTGTGTGGATTCGGTTCGCGCAAACTGGCACGACCGTGCTCAGACGAATGTGTTTTCCTTTAGCCGCCCCTGTGATATGAAAGGAAATAGCTACCTATAGCTCTCTCTACTGGGCAGGCACACTCACGTCTGAGCAGCCAGCTGTCAATTGGTGACGTTCACACTGAGCTCCCACCCACATCCAGAGTTTTCTTTACCCATTGGTCGATTTCAACGATTCACACTGGAATAAGCCAATCGGAAATAAATGCGCGTGGTGTTGACAACTGCCGTATCCTACGCATGATGGAATTTGAAGTTCAAAGAAGATTAGAGCTGCATTTTTCACACTAAAATGCGCCTGTTCTCTTTTGCTGTCTTTTTCTTTAGTTGTTTGTATCTGAAATTGGAAATGTCATAATGTATGCTTCGGAAGTGTATCTGTGTTAGCCATATTCCATATATTATAGCACATTCCATTCATTTATCGATGCATTCCATAGAGCCATTCATCCAGTTGTTTACATAGCACACACACACACGCCTATCACCCACGACCCCCTGACTGAAGTTCATGCCCTTTGAAATCCAAGAAAATACATGAAACTACATGTTGCCTACACATGATAGGGCGTACTTTAGTGTGAGAATATTATAAGGCCTCTATGTATAATTTGTGTGTAAGATATTTTAATTACCAAATTACCTCAATATAATGTTTAGTAATTCAAAATGTATTGTTTTTTTCAAACATATATTACATAAAACATTACATTCAGGTATTTCATTAGATCTTAAAGCATCTGGATTGGTTTTACACACTTCCCGACTCATTAATGAACGGTCAATTCATTAGCCATATGATGCGTGGTGACACAACCCCATGGTAATCATGTGATACGTCACTGCAACCACACTATTTAATTTCAGTTCGCTGATCAGCGTGGTCAAATCTTATAGTCTAGATCAGACAGCAGGAATTGAAGAGAGGAGTCACTTGCCCACATGATGCCGCCATTTGAGAAACCACAGCACCCCAAGACCTTCAAGCAGAGAAAAAGCTTTGGTGATTAATTTTATGTAATGATTTGCATGTGTTAGTCTATGCAGTGCTTTATAATCTCAACCACGTTTTCCATCCCAAACAGCCACGAGAAAACAGGAGGTCGCGGGGATCCGAACGAAGTTTCCAACTAAAATCCCGGTAAATTCGCTTATTTCTAAAACGTTATTCTACCCTTAAGTTCCATTGAATTTGCACCTTCTAAAAGTGATATTTCCAACCATACACAGGTTATCATTGAGCGGTATCAACGGGAGAAGTACTTGCCGCCTCTTGATAAAACGAAATTCCTGGTCCCACAAGAACTTTCCATGACTCAGTTTGTTACCGTTATAAGGTGTGTCTCTTGATGTGTTTTGCTGTGAATGTTTAACTTGTTAAGCGTGGATTATCATGACTGAAATTGACCTAAATCATGTTTTTGTTGGGAGAACTCGTACGTAATTTCAAGCTTGGTAATCACTTGATCTGAATCAGCCACGAGTGCCGCGCGACTGTCACTTTTCTTAAATGAATCATAATGACTTGCGTTTGTGCGTGAGCATTTCTACATTTGATTAGACTTGTCAATACTTGCTGCACGTTCTCGTTTCAGAAATCGTATGTCTCTGATGCAGAGTCAAGCGTTCTACCTGCTCATCAATAATAGTGGCCTGGCCAGCATGTCTCTTACCATGGCGCAAGTCTACAAGGACCACAAAGATGACGATGGATTTCTCTACATGACATACGCTTCTCAAGAAATGTTTGGTAGTTGTGTTGAAATCCATGAAGAGTCAGTGCCAATTGCTGGGAATGTTTGAGAAGATCTAAATTGCAGGATTGGATAATGTGCGGCCTCAGCTTTTGGCAGGCCCAATAACTGAACTTCGTGTATAGATATGAAATGCAATTTATATATATATTTAAAATTACGCTGGAAATGTTTTTGTATTGTTTTTAAGGTAATAAATGTTTCAAACTTTATTGAGGATCATGCTCTGCTTTACATGACTTTGGCCAGATTAATTTAAGCGGAAATGTGTTACTTTTTGGGCGACCAGTCAAATTTGCAAAGAAATAGTTGTCGGTTTGTCATTCTCGTTCAAGGCATGTCTAATGGTAGATCTGTTCTGTGTGCTATTTTTTTCCAACTGTTTGTAAGCCAGCTTCAAACAGCTGAAGTTAAATGTTTGGTTATTAAAAGTGAGTTCACAGCGGGTTAGATGGTACATTGAATTATTCTCTATTTGGTCACAAACTAAAATTGGGCAAATTTAGCACTTCAGCAAACGACGTTGCGCAGCGATTTCTGCAACAATAAATATTGTCACTCAAATGCTCATTTTAATTGAATTTCTCTGAAATGTGTAGACTTGGACATTGCCTTCAATAGGAGCTCTGAGGCATCAGTTAAAGGAAGGACCTGTTGACAGATTGCACAAATCGACTCCTATACTACCTCAAGGTACTTCTACATATCTGATTGGTCGAAAGATCAGAATTGGGTTGCCAGTGTTAACTTAGCACTGTTCATATTCAATCCAGTATGAGTCCCTTTTTGCCATATGGGGATCAGCCCTCTAGTACTATTTGAAATCTGTGCTTGACTAAACTTGCTTTGCTTAATGAACCAATCGAGGGTTTGGGGGCTATTCGATCTGCCAATCCAGACACATTATTTGAACCAAGGTCTGAAGATTGAAGTGTCAGGACTGCATTCAAAGGGGAACTTCCCAACTAGGAACAATCCTCCTGAAATAGTGAAACAGACAATCTTAAATCTGGTTTGACTTTGGATCTTTTAAGGCTGAAGTTCTTGTGTTTTAATAGGCGCAGCGTACTGGTAAAAGAACCATTCCAACTTCTAGAAAACAATTTTGGTAGTGTATCTTAACCTAGCATTTGACTGGACTGATGTATTTCAAACAGGAAGACTTGGTGTTCATGTTCATTGTGGCATGGACCCTGTAGCACCTTCACTGACTTACTGAGGTCCTTTTGATCTTAGGGGACCACTGTCAGGAACATGAAATGCCTTGATGTCACTTCCTGAATGTAATCAAGCCAAAGAGCAATTATACCATGCATCCTAATTAAATTTTTGTGCTTTTAGTCTTGGCTACAAATAGGATGAATGGCGCTTAATGTAGACTGACTCAGTGACAATGGGGCTATATGGCAATGAAGTATGAGCAATACTACTGAAGCACAAAGTTTCAAAAGCAATGTGAGGTTAATATGATTCAGAGGTCGTATTGAGATGTGTAGAATGCATAGGATATTGAAATTGTCAATCCACTTTCTATCATGTGGAATAAAACGAGGAATCCCAGATAATGCACAAGTCTGTATGCAGTGCCTAATGCTGCATTTACTTAGGCATCCAAATTCTGATATTTTGTCCTATTGGCAAAATAACTAATGATTGGTCAAAAGACCAATTTGTGGGAAAAGATCAGTTGGGCTGCCTGTGTAATCTCAGCCTAATTGTTGCAACTTGACTGGACATGTTCCTTGACAGGGCAGCGAGCTGGGTTAACCCAGAGATGTGACTCACTTTCTGAATTCCAAATCAACCGCTAGCCCCTATTTCTAAGTCACTCCAGATCTAAGAGGATTGAGTTGCGTTTTATTTTGGGTTAAATAATACATCAATTTGATACCAGGGTATAGGCCTAATCACTCGAAACACATTTCCAAAATGGTCCTCGTGGGGTCATAGTGACATGAACAAGTTCATTTTCCTTGTAGAATAAAGGTGTCCCCCCCAGCTGTGTATTTCATGTACATTTGAATTACTTTCTGGATATTAGTGAATATTGATTTCAAGCATTGTATGTGAATGGATTCACGTACAAGGCACAAAGCTTAAGTTAAAGTATTACAAGGCATTATCCTAAACATGGTCAGAGAGAGAGAGAGCAAGAAATCAGCCTGAAAAACCATGCCCCAAAAGTCCATTGGGTGTCCAGAGAAAGAAAGAGTATCTCACCACAGCAGATCAGGAACAAAAACAAAAGAGAGAGAGCAATGAATCTAAGACCCTTTTCTAAGCATCTGAGTTGTTTGGATCCAAAAATCTGAGTTGTTGACCAATAGTATTACTCTAAAGTTAACCTCCGATCCGATATCAGACCTACATGATGTAACTTCTGGACAATGGGAGTCAGAGACATCAACACAGAGAATGCTGAATTCCTATGACGACACAGAGGAAATTCTTGCATACAGTTGATAAAAAGAGTCACTTCAAGGGCTGCCCTACAATACAGAAACAGATGTGCTTCTTTCTGCATGGAGACATTTAAGTGACTATATCACTGACCACAAGGGGGAGCCCAAGATCCATAGAATATGTTGAGCTGCTGTGATGGTGAAAGAAGTTCAATATCAGTCAGCACTGCAGTGCACCTGATATTTAGTCCCAAAATGCGGAAAGAATGGTTTCTTATTTTTCTAAATGTACAGCCATATTGGATTTCACACGTGAATCAGACTACATTACATTATTGCTTTCATCTTTGAAGACTTTGTAGAGAACACTCCTCCCAGTGCTGCATTGTCGAAGTCCAGGACATTGGATAGGCAGCATAAAGTTTTATGGTCCATTAACCGTAATGCGACTAACCAAGTGTATTACGTCCCAACAATATCGACCATCTCATTCTGACCGGGGAGCAGGACATTTTAATTTCCGTCAGTCATGCCCATGACTGTATTGAATGGCTTTTCTTTGCAACATTAAAACATCTCGTTGTGACATTTAGCCAATGGATGCTACCAACTGTTGACGGTGGTTAAAAAAAATTGAGACAAAGCTCTGTGGAATATAATCTGAAAGAACTCAGAGGAGCATTCAACAAATACAGTAATTGGAGAGACAGAAGAGGTACAATTGTGTCTTTCCTCGTGTCCTCTCTCTTGGCCTTCCTCTCAAAACGCATTGGAGGAGAGGATCCAAGGTTTGTTCCCTCTGACCTCCTCCAATGCGTGTTGAGAAGGAGGTCGAAGAGAGAGGAAAAGGGGTAAGAAATTTGAGAGGGAGAGAGAGAGAACCCTGGTGGACGGATGTTTGAGAGAGCAAATGAGAGAACCCTGGTGGACGGATGTAGAGAAGGAGAGTGGGAGGGGGCCATCGAGAGAGAAATTGAGAGGACCACTTGATTCTCTGCAATCAGGACCACACAATATTATAGTTGTCATTTTTGATTCAAGTGGTGCTTTTGTGCATTACCAAATTACATTGATTCATTAGGGGACAAAGAACACACTCACGCACACACTGTTCATCACAAACCCCCTTTTTCCAATTCTTGCCTTTTTATCGGTGACTGGGGAAGCGAGTACATCCTTTTCTGCTTTAAAGGAGGGGGCGAGGGAGACATTCAGACCTATTTGTTTAATGGCATAAAGATCCCGGCTTAATGTGCCACCGCAATCAGCAAGCAAACATACCTTTTGGAGCGTCAATACTGAAAGTTAATGGGGCCTGTTGTTCAAATGAAGAGCTTTAATGTTCCACACTAAAACTTTACAAAGTCTCATTTGTCAGATTTGCCAGACCCTTTGTTTTGGAAAATGTTTGAATGTAAGTGTTCCCGGTTATATTGGTCATCATATAAAAAGCAGTGTGCTTCACTAAGAGCAGTCAAAGGATCGTTACATACATTGCCACCTGCACGAGCGCCCATATGCACGTACACGCACCAAGTCTGACTGTCCTACTGTCTGTCCTCATCATTGAGTTGTTAGGGGGCTATATGTCAGTACAAAATTCTAGTCTTCTAGAAACATGGTAGGATTTCAGGATATTGGGCTCAGTTACCCCATGTCCTTCAGACTCTTTATACTGCTGTTTGGTTATGACCTAGCACAGCAGACAGGTCATGGAGAGAACTGTGACAGGTGACAGGCATCCTGCTGGTGTGTGTGTGTTTAATTGTCCTAAAATGCTCGGTAGCCCAGGAGGTGTACACACACACACACACATACACACATATACACACAGTGTAATTAGCAAGCTGCCATAGCAGTAATAGCAACCCTTCAGCAGGCCAAAGGGAGCCTGCTGTGTGGGGAGAAAGTAGGCGAAGCAGCATCTGGAGGAGAGAAAAGGGTTGCTTCTCAAGGTCGGAAAAGTCATCCAAACACTTTGCTAACTTTGTGATCAGGGCTTTGCCTCCCCCTCTAGGCTGTTGTTGTGAAAACTCTATTTGTGATGTGTCATGTGACTTACATATGTAGGATCTTCATTTGATCACTCTTTTGTTGCTCAGAATGTTCCTGCACAGCAGGAAATGCAAACTTGTAGTGTATTAGTTTGTTATTTCCACTTTAACATTTCAGACTTGATCTTCTGAAAAATAAACAATTCATCAACCCCTACAAAATATGTCCATTTATTATAATCCACATAATAATTCACATTTTCTGTTGCTGCGGGATTATCTTCCTGCTGTAGCAAACTGGCTCATATTAAGATCATACATCTATAGATTATAGGGGGTAGCAAAACAGTCACTGTTTTCCTTGTCTCCTTTTCTGTCTGACCACTGATCTAAATAGCCTTGAAACAGTAGGTGTAAGAAATATGGTTATACCCAGATCCATATACTGATGCTCTAGTGAAATCTATTCCGTTTTTTCAGTTATTTGTGGTCATGGGGGAGAGGACTCCAGGAACATTTCTTTGTATTTGCCCAATGTCATTTTATAATAAATAAAAATAAGCATCACTCATGTACAGTTCACCTGGCACTTTTTAATAAACCGCAAACACAATATAATCAGAGCTAATTAATATACTAGTTTAATTAGCCGTAATGACATGCACGAAAAAGTGTTTCACAAGGTCTCAAAGTGCTTCAATAATTACTACACTGTTACGATCATAATCTGGCTTCAGGAAAACCTGACGTGTCATCAAGGTATGATTTTAAGGGAATACTTTTTGGCAGGAACATGAAATGCCTTGACTTCACTTCATGAATGTAATCAAGCCAAAGACCAAATAGAATATGCATCATCGTAATTCAGTTTTCGTGGTTGTTATAGTCAAAGTGGGGAAAGGGGCCTAATGCAGACTGACTCAGTGACTACAGGGTCATATGGCAATGATGAAGTATGAGCACTACTACTAAAACACCAAGTAAAAGTTCCAAAATCAATGTGAGGTTAATATTTATGACCCTTTTTCTAGAAGTGTAAATTACCTGTCCAAACCCCAGAAAAATATATATTAGTTAATACATTTGTTTGCTGAGACTAATTCAGATTAAATGTCGCAAAATTAACTTATTAGGACTATTAATGTTCCGCTTTTTCTAACAGTGAACATTTGAACTGAACACAGTGGAATGATTTCTTTTTGTTTGAGAATGTTTTCTGGAAGCGCTTCGTTTTTTTGGGGAATCAGAAGATTTGCTCTACTTGAATGTCAACAGGTGCAGGTTGTCATTCTCAGTGGTACACAGTGGAATTCCTAACCTGTAGTTGTTGACATTTATACATTGTGTGTACGTGAGATTGTGGTCTATCCATAAATGTGCGTACGGGGGTGTCCTAAAGTGAATGCATTCATCATAAGTGTCTCTCTATAATGTTATGTTGTAAGCTCCTGCCAAAGGCAAGCTATGTAGACATCCATTTTAGTCCAGACATTCCCACAGACAGTCTACTGAGTAGACTGCTAGTCTGCATCCCAAATGGTACTCTGTTCCTTACACAGTGCACTACGTTTGGCCAGAGCCCTAGTCAAAAGTAGGAAATGGGTGCCATTTGAGATGAAACTCTAGACTCTGCTGCATTCAAGTCATACATTATTACTTCATGTGATGTCAGTCTGGAGTCTAGACTCCTTGCTGGCTCTGATTTTCAGTCCCAAGTATGATCGATCAGAAGGATGACAACATAACCAAGCAAATCTGCCCTTTGGCCAGGAAGCGATGAATTACTACTGCACAATGACATCATACAGGTCAGGTCAGTTGGGCTATAGGTGTGTCCCAAATGGCACCCTATCCCCTGTATAGTGCACAACTCTAGACGAGCTCTGGTCAATAGTAGTGCACTATAAAGAGAATAGGGTGCCATTTGGGAAGCAAACTATACAGTATATTGTGCTGTCTGTCCCATATAGCTACATACTGTAGAGTCGATAATCCAGAATATTTCATTTTTGCCTCCATACTTGTAACATGTCTTATTATCTGAGTAAACAAACACAACATACCATAGTAATGTATCAGTTTGTCTTGTGTCTTCTTCTCCAAACTCATTGGAGATATCCAGCTACTCTTAACCATACACATCTCTTATATCCAAAACATCAGACACTGCATGCAAATGCATCAGTTTGGCTATTCTTTACTAAACTCTCTATCCATATGTGACTTCCATATCAACCAGAGACACTGCCATGTGATCTCAACCTGACCACCTGACCCTTGACTCCTAATGATCCCCAGTGTGTGGGCGGCCATCTTTTAAAAAAAGGATGAGGACCCTGAAGGTCTGGAAGCTTACATGGAGGTGAGTTCTGGAGTGATACATTTTTCAACCTCTCTCTCTTTTAAAGACAGCTAGCTGTGACATCACTTCTCCCAGCATGCTATTGGCCCCATCAGAGGTGGCTGTGGCTTCAGGAAAGAGGGAGAGAATGAGAAAGGGGAGAGATAGAGAAATGGGAGATGGGAGGAGAGAGCAAGAGAGAAAGGAAAGTAGATATTGTGAATGAGGGAGAGAAAAAGGAGCGAGAGCAATGTAGCAAGGGAAAGTGACAAGGGCAGTGAGAGAGGGAGATCTACATTTTTTTGTTCTATTTTTGTGTGTGAATCTTTCTCAGAGCACGATAAATATTTCATAACTGTCCCTGCGTGCCAAACCACACCCTATTCCCTATATAGTGCACTATTACTTTTGTGTGGGTGCCGTTTTGGGACACAGCCCATATATTCCCAGAGAGCCGTAAAAGGAATACATGAAAATTTAATGAGAGCTCAGGTTAAACAAGACGTTATATGTCCATAAATGGTTCATCGACGGATGGCTAAATGTTTGGTGAATAGCAATACGGTAAAGCGAGGCATCACACACACACACAGGGATGGGCAAAAATGACAAAATACCAGATCAATGTATCAAAATAAACATACCAAAATGAACTGCAATGCACACTGGGTATTATTATTGGCCTTGTTTCAGGGCAGAGCAGAGTGTACAAAACATTATGGACACCTGCTCTTTCCATGATATAGACTGACCAGGTGAATACTGGTGAAGGCTATGATCCCTTACTGATGTCATTTGTTAAACCCCCTTCAATCAGTGTAGATGAAGGGGAGGAAACGGGTTAAAGGATTTGTAAGCCTTGAGACAATTGAGACATGGATTGTGTATGTGTGCCATTCTGAGGGTGAATGGACAAGCCAAAAGATGTAAGTGCCTTTGAACGGCGTATGGTAGTTGGTCCCAGGCACACCAGCTTGTGTCAAGAACTGCAACACTGCTGGGTTTTTAACACTCAACCGTTTCGCATGTGTATCAAGAATGGTCCAGCATCCAAAGGACATCCAGCCAACTTGACACAACTATGGGAAGCATTGTTGTCAACATGGGCCAGCATCCCTGTGGAACTCTTTCGACACCTTGTAGAGTCCATGCTCTGACAAATTGAGGCTGTTCTGAGGCCAAAGTTGTTTTGTACAATCAGTGTACATTTATGTTTAGTTAATTTAGCACACACTCTTTTCACACCATAGTGCCATCAGACTTCTGATTCCAATGCAGGGTGAAAGGGGGCCACAAAATGTGAACCGCTATAAAAAAAAGAAATGGTTTAGAAAAGTATTTTGTTTTTTGAAAATACAAATCACAGCTCTCAAAAGTATCTTGTAACAAAATACAAAGTGTAGTTCAGCTCAGTGTAATACAAAACAAATACATATTTCAAATACTCATAACAGAAATTCTGCACATCTCAACACACACACACACACACACAAACACATTACACTGCCACTCACTGTAAGCATATTATCCCTTGAGGTTTTGTACAGTTGTTTCCTATTATTTCGCGGCGGCAGGTAGCCTAGTGGTTAGAGCGTTGGGCCAGTATCGAAAGGTTGCTAGATTGAATCCCTGAGCTGACAATGTGAAAATCTGTCGTTCTGCCCCTGAACAATGCAGTTAACCCACTGTTCCTAGGCCGTCATTGTAAATAAGAATTTGTTCAAAACTGACTTGCCTAGTTAAATAAAGGTTCAATCAAAAATTAAAAATTGTGGATCCCAAAAGGTCAACATAAGAAAGATAAGTAATGAAAAGATTTGTACTGTAACCAAAGAAGTGACAGGTGTGTCCCCTGGGTTGTAAACTCTATGTTAAAGTGGCGTGTGTGTACCTGCACATGTGTGTGCATGAGTGTTTACACACAGTATATCAATGTTTGTGTCAGAGGAGAGGGAAGTACAGAGCCTTCAGAAAGTACTCACACCGCTGGACTTTTTCCACATTTTGTTGTGTTACAGTTTGAATTTAAAATGGATTAAATAGAGATTTTTGGGGGGTGACTGGCCTACATAAAATATCCCTTAATGTCAAAATAGAATTATGTTTTTCTAAATGTTTACAAAAATGTATTAAAAGCTGAAATGTCTTGGGTCAATAAATATTCAACCCATTTGTCATGGCAAGCCTAAATATGTTCAGGAGTAAGAATCTGCTTAACAAGTCACATAATAAGTTGCATGGACTCACTTTTGAATGATCTCTGTACCCCACACATACAATCTGTAAGGTCCCTCATTTGAGCAGTGAATATAAAACAGATTCAACCAGAAAGACCAGGGAGGTTTTCCAATGCCTTTCAAAGAAGGGCACCTATTGGTAGATGGGTAAAAAAAAAAGAGGGGGAAAAAGCAGACATTGAATATCCCACTGGCTCCAGGTCATCTACAAGTCTCTGCCCCGCCTTATCTCAGCTCACTGGTCACCATAGCAGCACCCACCGGTAGCATGCTCTCCAGCAGGTATATCTCACTGGTCACCGCCAAAGCCAATTCTTCCTTTGGCCGCCTTTCCTTCCAGTTCTCTGCTGCTGGAAAGAACTGCAAAAATCACTAAAGCTGGAGACTTTTACCTCCTTCCCTAGCTTTAAGCACCAGCTGTCAGAGCAGCTCACAGATCACTGCACGTGTACATAGCTCAACTGTAAATAGCCCATCCAATCTACCTCATCCCCATACTGTATTTATTTATCTTGCTCCTTTGCAACCCAGTATCTCTACTTGCACATTCATCTTCTGCACATTCTACCATCCCAGTGTTTAATTGCTATGTTGTAATTACTTCGCCACCATGGCCTATTTATTGCCTTACCTCTCTTATCCTACCTCATTTGCACATGCTGTATATATATTTTTCTACTGTATTATTGACTGTATGTTTGTTTATTCCATGTGTAACTCTGTGTTGTTGTATGTGTCGAACTGCTTTGCTTTATCTCGGCCAGGTCGCAGTTGCAAATGAGAACTTGTTCTCAACTAGCCTACCTGGTTAAATAAAATAAAAAATATATAAAAAATATATACTGTATATGTATTCCAAAACATGCATCCTGTTTGCAACAAGGCACTAAAGTAATACTGCAAAAAAAATGGCCTGAATACAAAGTGTTATGTTTTGGGCAAATCCAATACAACACATTAATGAGTACCACTCTCCATATTTTCAAGCGTGGTGGTGACTGCAACATGTTATGGGTATGCTTGTAATCGTTAAAGGCTGGGGAGTTGTTCAGGTTAAGCACAGGCAAAATACAAGAGGAAAACTTGGTTCAGTCTGCATTCCACCAGACACTGGGAGATTAACTCATCTTTCAGCAGGACAATAACCTAAAACACAAGGCCAAATCTACACTGAGTGGCCGAATTGCAGTTTTGACTTAACCCATAATTCCTTGTACTCCTGTATTTAACTCTTGTATTGTCCATGTTTTGTTTTAATTGTGTTGCTGTGTTTTTGCCCCTTGGCTAGGCCGTTATTGTAAATCAGCACTGGTTCTAGGTTTACTGGCCTGTTTAAGGAATGAAAATGCATAGATTAACCCTAAAAAATCCAATGTGACACACTGTCTATGTAACATTTCATAACATTTTACTAGGAGGGGGAAAACAACACACACACACACACACACACACACACACACACACACACACACACACACACACACACACACACACACACACACACACACACACACACACACACACACACACACAAATCCACCAATTCTGCATGCATGCTCACACACAGATACACATGCAAACATTTATACAAACATGCCATTGTTCCGAAAGTATACTCCTCTTCAGGTGCAACATCGTATCATTCATTATTTCTGCTTACAAACCTCATTTGAGGCCCTTGCAGGTCAGACGGTAGTACTGTACACCAGCCCCAGGGGGCACTGTTGCTCCAGGCTGAAAAGTGCACTCTGGAATTCAGATGTTTCCACCAGCATTTCACTTCCTCCTTAACAACAGTTAACCTCCACAATATCCGATTTCACTAGACTCTCACAACTGAAGCTGAGGTGGAAAAACAAGTTGCCCTGAAATTATTATTTTTCCTACTAAAAATTGTTGATGTTATTTAAGCAACCCCTGTAGTCTCTACAGCGCCATCAAGTGCATTGTTCAGTCGTGTTGGTGTCCACGTCCATATGTAAACTAGCCTGGTCGGAAATCTGTTTGTGCTGTCTTGCCATGCAACCCATCTGGCTTTCATCCTCCAGACCCATGTGAGTGCTACGGACAACCTTGAGGAGGGGAAAGGCAAAGCTAAGGGCTTGTTGTTATGTTAACCGCACTTTACTTCCTCATGTAACCAAACCCCTATTGAGGAAAATTGAAAATCGAAACACATTCATTACTATCTCATATCTCAAATCTCTTATTTCATAGCCTTGAGGTGTTGCAGAAAAAGTACAGGACTTGTGTGGTGGGTGAAACTCCTTTCTGATACATTATGTATGCAGTATATAAGAAATATACAGAAGTATCGTGTTAAAAATACACAGAGCTCGTAAAGTAGATATCATGTTCAGAGGCTTTGAAGTCTTTGTTGCATGTTACGGAGGACAGGGATACTTCGTAAGGGGGCCCCGAGGCAATGTTTTCTGGGCATGTTCGGAAACGGAAGGTATTGGAAACATTCTGAACCGCACCTACTTTGTCTCTCCCTCCTCCTCCCTTCTCCTCACTTCCCTCTATCCCTCCCTCCCAAGTTCTGAGATGATGAAAGGCACTCGCCTTTCCCTCCCTCCCTCCCTCCCTCCCTCCCTCCCTCCCTCCCTCCCTCCCTCCCTCCCTCCCTCCCTCCCTCCCTCCCCCTCCCTCCCTCCCTCCCTCCCCCTCCCTCCCTCCCTCCCTCTCAGATTCATCATCAGCCTTTTTTGTTTCCTGTTTACATGGCTGGGGGCCGGCAACCTCCGAATGAAAGAGACGAGCCCTCTTATGATGCAATCTGCACTCGCTGCCCTCTTCTCCCTTCCCTCCCTCCTTCCCTAGTCTGATGTCGACAGCACCAATAGAGAGAGAGCGAGAGAAATGAGAGGGGGGGTGGGGGAATCTGTTTTTCCTTCTTCCTCGTTTCTTCCTCTCCTGTCTTTGTTGTGTGACTCGGCTGAGGTCTCGGCATGTGTAGGCACCACCCACTCTCTCTCTCTCTCTCTCTCTCTCTCTGACTTGAATGAGCTCAAACATCTGCGGGAGTTCATCTCTACGGAGTTCATCTCTACTGCACCCCCTTCAAACCCACACACATGCACGAGCACCCACACACACACACACCTCTCTCCCAAAAAGGATGGAAGATTGAGCAAGAAGGTCCACTTGTGTGTTACAACAATACCCAAATGGGGATTTTAATTGAGTGGTGTAGTGGTGGATTTGGTGTCGATACTATAGGTTGCATTTTTGTTCCAATGCATTGAATTGAATACATTGTAACAGGACAAAGAAGTGAGGTAGTGAGAAGAGGTCAAAGGTCAATGTTCTTTGAACATTTGGTCAACATTCTTAAAACATAAATTATTCTTGCCTTGTATTCAACCAGTTAGGCTATTTGACTTTGACCAATTTATCTAGATTCAGAGCAATGATTTTGAGAAATACAACTAAAATTGATTGTTGCTAGGCAGTTTCTTCCTCTAAAAGACCAAGAGTGAGTCAGTACAACTGCTGCATTTGAACTTTATTCTCCTGAGTGAACATTTGTGGCAACATTATTTTCCTTTTCAAAACAACTTAGCTATATCCCTGTTGCTGTCTTTCCACATACTTCTTTGAGAACGCTGACTCCACATTTTGATCCGTGGTATTCAGCCTTACTCGCTTTAGTCAGAAGTCAAACATTCATATTCAGCTAAATGTGACATTCTTTCATTGTTTTCTGTGCTTAGAGTCCCAGTCAGTCTTGGCAATTCTCCCAGAATGGGGTATACGCAGCTGCGTAGCGAACCACAATTAGCGTTAGCCTGAGACTAACCCATATCCTGATCTCCATGGTGAGATTAAGCTAATTTGAGGCCTGGTTCGTTGTGTCACAAACACAGATGGTGTAGCCAATCTAGAGGTAGACCGTATGCGTGTATTTTCATGCCAGTATGCGTGTGTGATACTGAGAACCCGAGGAATTGGCATATTTTGATATTGGACTGGTTGAGCATCAACAGTAACACTATACAGTAGTCCTTTGATGGAGTATCTCACAGCTGTGTCTTCTCACTGGCTCCATGTTTCTGGCCGTCTACGACTTGGTATTAGATCCCACAGTCCACTGCTGCTGTTTGTCAAACAGCCCTTTGAAAATGGCTCCAAGCTGCCCATCAAACAAAAAGATGAGCCCAATGTAAAAATAGTCAAATAGTCCACCCTCTTCAGGGTTTCTGTTGCCAATGAGGGTGAATGAACTGGAAGAGGGACTGGGGGGACAACTCCCTCACTCCTGACAAGGAAAGGGCAACTGAGTCGATATCCCTTTCCACATGGCCAGGGTTACACGGATCGGAGCATGCCCTGCCGAGCGCTCGCCACGTTGTCATCGGAGAGAGGGCCGCGGAGTGCATGTTACAGGAGAGCAGTGACAGATGCTGTGGCGTGAGTCGGTCGGACTATTACACGCGGCAAGCCAACACGACTATACGCTATTATGTCTGACTAACATTTGTGGCTACTTTGACTATTCTATAGGACGAGCCAATGCGACTATTGTGACAATTCTCTATGATTATCCTGTATTGCTATTCTGTGTGACTATCCTGATTATCATATATTGTGAGCCTCCATGACTACGTGACTATTCATCCCTATTCTGGCTTACAATTCCATGCGACTTCCCTATATTACAATTCGGTGTGACTATTTTGAATATTCAATGTGAGTAGTCTGTGCTACGTTGCGTTGTATCAATTAGCATGAGCATCCTATGGAGTTTTTTTTGCACACAAATGAATAGCGTAAGCTAGGTTACCCTGGACTTAAAGCAGTTATGCTATGCTAGCAATGATGGTTCCTAAAATAGGGCTTTTATCGATGGTTATGGACGTCTTTTGGTTACAGGCTGCACCCTCGCTACCTTCTTTGGGGCACGTGGGTTTTACATTTGCATTTGCACACACACACACACACACACACACACACACACACACACACACACACACACACACACACACACACACACACACACACACACACACACACACACACACACACACACACACACACACACACACACACACACACACACCCCTGACTCCCATTACAAATGAGCTGAACTAGATACTGCCCCTTCAGCAAACAAGTGTTGTTTTCCCCCGCACCCCCATAATCCTATCAGCCCATTGTGAAAGCTTGACTAATCCACCCCGTCCGTCAAGTTACCCCCACCCCCTCACCCCATCCCCAAATAAGGAAACAAAAAGCCCCTCACATCCTCTCTTCAGCTGGTGTAGAGAGAGAGTGTGTGTGCCAATGAATAATTGTGACACCGTGGAAACATGTTTATTTTTGCACACAAGCGCAAAGAAGCGGCGCCTCTGTCCGCCGCCTGAAAACCCAATTTACATCTGAAAAGAAAATAACTCTCTTTTGATGCCTTTATCTGAGGCGCGAGAGCTTTGAAGCTTCCGACTGTAACCGTGTTTGTTTTGCCAATGTGATGGTTGGGGGAGAGGCGGGGGAGATTAGAGGGAGGGTAGGGGACGAGGAAAGTGGGGATCAGAAGCGAATCGCGAGTGGGCCAAATATTCAAAGCAAGACACGCTTTTTCCCTCTTCCTCCGTGCATCATCCCTCACTCTCTTCCTCGTAGCTAATCTGTCTTCGCTAATTCGCAGCCCTCCTGAATTAAATTGACACAAAGCTGATTAACAAATCAATTAATGTGTTGTTTTTCCGATCCCGGGCCTGACGTCGATGTTTGACCCCCCCGGCCCAGCGTAGTGGGTGATATAACACCCCAGAGAGATGACTAGTGGCAAGAGGTTCACGGAATGACATCAATAATTTAACAACACTTTGGTCTCGGTAATGACTTATTTGAGCTTCTCAGTCTCTCTCTCTCTCTCTCTCTCTCTCTCTCTCTCTCTCTCTCTCTCTCTCAGTCTCTCTCTCTCTCTCTCTCTCTCTCTCTCTCTCTCTCTCTCTCTCTCTCTCTCTCTATCTCTCTCAGTCTCTATCTCTCTGTCTCTCTCAGTCTCTGTCTCTCTCTCTCTCTCTGTCTCTCTCTCTCTCTCAGTCTCTCTCTCAGTCTCTCTCTCTCAGTCTCTCTCTCTCTCAGTCTCTCTCTCTCTCTCTCAGTCTCTCTCTCAGTCTCTCTCTCTCTCTCTCTCTCTCTCTCTCTCTCTCTCTCTCTCTCTCTCTCTCAGTCTCTCTCTCAGTCTCTCTCTCTCTCTCTCTCTCTCTCTCTCTCTCTCTGTCTCTCTCTCTCTCTCTCTCAGTCTCTCTCTCAGTCTCTCTCTCTCAGTCTCTCTCTCTCTCAGTCTCTCTCTCTCTCTCTCTCTCTCTCTCTGTCTCTCTCTCTCTCTCTCTCTCTCTCTCTCGTTTGTCTGTTGCATGGTGAGGTCGTCCCAAGCTGATGTTGCCATGGGGTGGCTGCAGCATTGTTACATAGCATACCCCATTGATTTACAAGCTACATAAACAGACAGATAGTTGTGTTTGTGTGGGCTGTTATACAACTGCTGTCCAACACATTCAGTACAAAG
Organism: Oncorhynchus tshawytscha; assembly: GCF_018296145.1. Taxonomy (NCBI): domain Eukaryota; kingdom Metazoa; phylum Chordata; class Actinopteri; order Salmoniformes; family Salmonidae; genus Oncorhynchus; species Oncorhynchus tshawytscha. The sequence goes on from NC_056430.1 coordinate 60,971,353, forward strand.
ATGAAGTGATTACTGCAAAGGGCTCATATTAATTAGGGCAGAAAAAATGTTGAACAACAGAAAACAAAAATGAACGGACAACTTCAGGTAGTACCTCCCCATTTCGGCCTGTTTTATAACCTAGCTGTCATATATCAGTTGTCAGTGAGTATCTCCCTGTTCGGTATGGGATTTGTGTAAACACAAGCTGTGGAAAGAAAGTATGTGCCAGCAAGCTGCTACCTCCTTAGGGTTTTTTCCCCATGGCGTTATCCCTCAGCGTTATAAGGTTAATCCCCAGTTAAACTCTGTGACTTGACTTTGGATGTGGAGATTGGGTAGGCTCTCACACACTTTAATGTCACTCGGGCATTAAAGACAGACTCATCATTGGGAAATTTCGTAGAACATCACAACCAATTCCTGAATGAATCGTTGAATAATGATGAGTGAGAAAGTTACAGACACACAAATATGATACCCCCAAGAATGCTCTCACCATTATAATAACAGTGGTTAGCTATATTTTTTGGAGGGGGGGGGGGTGATATTTGTGCGTCTGTAACTTTGTCATTATTCCCTATTCATTCAGGCTTACCCGTAATCATAGTAGCATCTAGATTCACGTAGAAGTGTTTATAAACATATTCTATTCTTATTTAGAATAACAGTGATTCCAAAATGACATAGAAATGGATGGTAAATAATGTACTATTGGGCACAAAATCATCTGAAACACAGCCAAAACAAAAAGCAAATGCATCCAACAAATGTGTCACAAGCTTGATGTAGTCATTGCGTGCTATAAATATGGGACCAAATACTTAACTTTTTATTACTGTAATACACATACACAGTGCCTTTGGAATGTATTCAGACCCCTTGACTTTTTCTGGAGGAAAGGGTGGTGCATGGTGGTGGCAGCATCATGCTGTTAGGATGTTTTTCAGCGGCAGGGACTGGGAGACTAGTCAGGATCGAGGCAAAAACTAACGGAGAAATCCTTGATCAAAACTTGCTCCAGAGTGCTCAGGACCTCAGATTGGGGCGAAGGTTCACCTTCCAACAGCACAACAACCCTAAGCACACAGCCAAGACAACGCAGGAGTGGCTTCGGGCCAAGTCTCTGAATGTCCAGCCAGAGCCTGGACTTGAACCCGACCTAACATCTCTGGAGAGACCTGAAAATAGCTGTGCAGCAAAGCTCCCCATCCAACATGACATAGCTTGAGAGGATCTGCAGAGAAGAATGGGAGAAACTCCCCAAATACAGATGTGCAAAGCTTGTAGCGTCATACCCAAAAAGACTCAATGCTGTCATCGCTGCCAAAAGGTGCTTCAACAAAGTACTGAGTAAAGGGTCCGAATACTTATGTAAATGTGATATTTCAGTTTTTTAATTTTAATACATTTTCAAACATTTTATTTTGTCATTATGGGGAATTGTTTGTAGATTTGAGGGGAAAAAACAATTTAATACATTTTAGAATAGGGCTGTAATGAAATGTGGAAAAAGTCAAGGGTCTGAATACTTTCCGAATGCACTCAGTGAATTTGTCTCAATACTATATACAAAAAGGGCTGTAATTTACGGTTCACCTGACATGGATGAAAATACCATCACATTAAAGCTGACCGTCTGCACTCTACCCTCTTAGTCATTGTTTGATTTCAAATCCAAACTTTTGGAGTATAGCATACTTTGTTTACCTGCACATCCATCACACTATTGTTGGAAGTTAGCGAAGGGATAAACATTGATAGCTTGACCGTGAGAGTGCTAGGTTACCCCCTGATATGGCATGTAGGAAAGAGTTCTGAGGCGTGCCCTGGAAGTAATGCCAATACAGAGTCAATGGAGGGTGGTTGCCAGGACAACCATTAGAGAGCCGCCAACCCTTTGAGAACCTTTGAACGAGAGGCTCTGTGCGCATATTTTAGTGTAGTGAAATTCTTCCCAGCAGGGATTGAGAAACAAGTGCCTTTCATATAGGTAGAAGTGAAAGGGTAACTAGATGAGACACAAGTTCATGTCTACAGGGAAGCAGGGGTTATTTTTATTCCTCAAAATGTGTAAGACACCAAGAATTCAAAATGTCTTGACAATGAATGTCAGAAATGGACTTAGACAAATGGTTAGTTGTCAACACTGATTGTTCCACTGAGACCTAGGAAATATGAGTCATCTGGGGGATTTTCTGGTGTGGCGGTGTGTCGAAGACATCCCCATGTGACCCTCATCAGCCTCGAAAGAACGTCTAGAGATCAAACTGCAGTTGGAGGTTTGTTTCCCGCCCCTTGACAATAACTGCGAGCAGAAAACACCCCACTTGCACGTGAATTGCGTTCTGTTGACATGGCAACGATGTGTTCCATGCAGGAGCTGGGTTGCCAGGTAACGGCTGGGTTATGTGCGTGGGTGCATGAAGGTCGTTGGGTGGGGAGTAGGGCGTAGGAGGATTCACATGCTAGTACACCAAAAGGACAGGCGGGGGTTTGGAGTGAGTGAAATCGCTCCCAGAGTTACCAGACAACAGGCACTGATCAAACCCTTTTTTTTGTCTCTGTCTTCTTTCTTGTGTAGCCTAGCCTACATTTCCTGGTATGAACAGACACTTGTGTCTCCATGCTTAGTGAATCGACGAGAACATGTGCTTCTCATATGCTAATGCACTACATCTAGGTAACCTAGATTGAGCTAGCTGAGCTTGAGCAAGCTAAGCTAATGCTGGAGCTAGCTTAGTGACCAACTGTAGCAAAAGTAGCCTTGGCTAATAATCTTTTTTGTGCCTTTCCGAAAGGCTACTATTTTGAGTAGACGCCTTGCTTTGATGAAATGAGAAATGAACTGCTTGTGAAACTATACCTAAAAAATTGAAACAGCTAACATGCTCTAACATGCCCTGAAGCCAATGAGCAAAATGTTAGCGCTGTCAAGTATTACACTTGGCTGTGTTACCATATTAACCAACACAGACACACCTGTAGGTCAAATTCTTTCAGGTAGGCAAATCCATTTGGACATTGAGTTTTTCTTGCTGAGACAACATTTCGTAATAGGCCATATTTGAATACGTTTAAAAGATATATATTTTACCCCTTTTTCGTGGAATCCAATTGGTAGTTACAGTCTTGTCCCATCGCTGCAACTCCCATACGGACTATTGCACCTGGCCCGCCACAGGAGTCACTAGTGCACGATGGGAGAAGAACATCCCTGCCGGCCAAACCCTCCCCTAACCCGCACGATGCTGGGCCAATTGTGCACCACCCCATGGGTCTCCCAGTCGCGGCCGGCTGTGACAGAGCCTGGTAGGTGACATTTAAGATGAGGGAGGACAATAATTGTTTTTATGAGCATGGCCTTATTTCTATTACAGCATATTGGATGACTGTCATTAATATTCCTTTCACCCAGCTCAATATAACATCGATAGGTTTATGCTACTACATGATACTCACATTTTCCCTATACCCATCATGAGGTTGCTAAAACTAGCCTATGAATGAAAGTTTACAACGTAGGTGTACAGGTCGAGAGAAAAATTTAAGTAATAAAGGTGACAGACCTGCCTGCATCTCTCTCTCTCTCTCTTCCATTGCAGCGCTAGCTAGCTATAGTTTATGTGTTCAGTACTAGATTAATAATCTGATACTAGGGTGGACAACATGTTAGTTAATGCTGCAAGAGCTCTGATAGGTTGGAGGATGTCATCCGTAAATTGTCATAATTACTGTGTAAGTCTATGTAAGGGGGTGACAACCATGAGCCTCCTAGGTTTTGTATTGAAGTCAATGTACCAAGAGGAGGGCGGAAGTTAGCTGTCCTCCGACTACACCATGGTGCTACCATACAGAGTGCTGCTGAGGCTACTGTAGACCTTCATTGCAAAACAGTGTGTTTTAATAAATTTTTTGGTGACGTGAATATGTTTCGTAAAGTTTTATCTAAAAAGGAAAATGTTTTTAATGTTTCACAATTTGTATTTTTATGAAATTCACTGAGGACGATGGTCCTCACCTTCCTTCTCTGAGGAGGCTCCACTCGTGAATACATGGTTTTCTGTAACTGTGCACGGAATGTTACGTCTGTCTAGAAAAATTATGACAATGACTTTTGACGGAGTAGCCTGCAACTTTTAAAATGCTACCATGTGTCTGTGTTGATATAGGCCCACAGTCTCTGTGACAAGTAGACAGTTGTGTGTACATGGATGTAATTCAAGTGAAACTGCTAGAGACCTGAGGCACTGACTCAATTGCATTTCGCTGTTAGGAAACAAAAGAAGAAGTTACTCAACCTGATGTTGCAATTCCAGAAGGTTCCAGAGAATGCTTTGTCATCGTCCCCTCTACACCATAGTTTAGAAGCAAAGCATGCTTACTGACTTGGCCAAAAATGTAACCCTTTCCTACATACAGTGGGGCAAAAAAGTATTTAGTCAGCCACCAATTGTGCAAGTTCTCCCACTTAAAAAGATGAGAGAGGTCTGTAATTTTCATCATAGGTACACAACTATGACAGACAAAATTAGAAAAAAAATCCAGAAAATCACATTGTAGGATTTTTAATGAATTTATTTGCAAATTATGGTGGAAAATAAGTATTTGGTCAATAACAAAAGTTTATCTCAATACTTTGTTATATACCCTTTGTTGGCAATGACAGAGGTCAAACGTTTTCTGTAAGTCTTCACAAGGTTTTCACACACTGTTGCTGGTATTTTGGCCCATTCCTCCATGCAGATTTCCTCTAGAGCAGTGATGTTTTGGGGCTGTTGCTGGGCAACACAGACTTTCAACTCCCTCCAAAGATTTTCTATGGGGTTGAGATCTGGAGACTGGCTAGGCCACTCCAGGACCTTGAAATGCTTCTTACGAAGCCACTCCTTTGTTGCCCGGGCGGTGTGTTTGGGATCATTGTCATGCTGAAAGACCCAGCCACACTTCATCTTCAATGCCCTTGCTGATGGAAGGAGGTTTTCACTCAAAATCTCACGATACATGGCCCCATTCATTCTTTCCTTTACACGGATCAGTCGTCCTGGTCCCTTTGCAAAAAAACAGCCCCAAAGCATGATGTTTCCACCCCCATGCTTCACAGTAGATATGGTGTTCTTTGGATGCAACTCAGCATTTTTTGTCCTTCAAACACGACGAGTCTGACCATATGACATTCTCCCAATCGTCTTCTGGATCATCCAAATGCTCTCTAGCAGACTTCAGACGGGCCTGGACATGTACTGGCTTAAGCAGGGGGACACGTCTGGCACTGCAGGATTTGAGTCCCTGGTGGCGTAGTGTGTTACTGATGGTAGGCTTTGTTACTTTGGTCCCAGCTCTCTGCAGGTCATTCACTAGGTCCCCCCGTGTGGTTCTGGAATTTTTGCTCACCGTTCTTGTGATCATTTTGACCCCACGGGGTGAGACCTTGCGTGGAGCCCCAGATCGAGGGAGATTATCAGGGGTCTTGTATGTCTTCCATTTCCTAATAATTGCTCCCACAGTTAATTTATTCAAACCAAGCTGCTTACCTATTGCAGATTCAGTCTTCCCAGCCTGGTGCAGGTCTACAATTTTGTTTCTGGTGTCCTTTGACAGCTCTTTGGTCTTGGCCATAGTGGAGTTTGGAGTGTGACTGTTTGAGGTTGTGGACAGGTGTCTTTTATACTGATAACAAGTTCAAACAGGTGCCATTAATACAGGTAACGAGTGGAGGACAGAGGAGCCTCTTAAAGAAGAAGTTACAGGTCTGTGAGAGCCAGAAATCCTGCTTGTTTGTAGGTGACCAAATACTTATTTTCCACCATAATTTGCAAATAAATTCATTAAAAATCCTACAATGTGATTTTCCGGATTTTTTTCACTCATTTTGTCTGTCATATTTGAAGTGTACCTATGATGAAAATTACAGACCTCTCTCATCTTTTTAAGTGGGAGAACTTGCACAATTGGTGGCTGACTAAATACTTTTTTGCCCCACTGTATATGAGAGTCGGGCATGAAGACTAGAAACACATTGATAACATTTGTGGAATTCAGCCTCTGCCATTGGTTTGCTAAACTGAAAGTTTAAATGCATATTAGTCTATTTATAAAGCTTTGGTAAAAAGACAGTGTTTTTTACATTGGTATTTGGTTTACATCACATAAAGTTCAGGAAAGATGAAGGGCAGTGACGACGGAAGGGAGGCAGTGACAGCGGAAGGGAGGCAGTGACAGCGGAAGGGAGGCAGTGACAACGGAAGGGAGGCAGTGACAACGGAAGGGAGGCAGTGACAACGGAAGGGAGGCAGTGACAACGGAAGGGAGGCAGTGACAGCGGAAGGGAGGCAGTGACAGCGGAAGGGAGGCAGTGACAGCAGAAGGGAGGCAGTGACAGCAGAAGGGAGGCAGTGACAGCGGAAGGGAGGCAGTGACAATGGAAGGGAGGCAGTGACAATGGAAGGGAGGCAGTGACAATGGAAGGGAGGCAGTGACAATGGAAGGGAGGCAGTGACAATGGAAGGGAGGCAGTGACAATGGAAGGGAGGCAGTGACAATGGAAGGGAGGCAGTGACAATGGAAGGGAGGCAGTGACAATGGAAGGGAGGCAGTGACAATGGAAGGGAGGCAGTGACAATGGAAGGGAGGCAGTGACAATGGAAGGGAGGCAGTGACAATGGAAGGGAGGCAGTGACAACGGAAGGGAGGCAGTGACAACGGAAGGGAGGCAGTGACAACGGAAGGGAGGCAGTGACAACGGAAGGGAGGCAGTGACAATGGAAGGGAGGCAGTGACAACGGAAGCGAGGCAGTGACAACGGAAGGGAGGGAATACCTTTGACCCGGCCTTGGTGTCACTGAACCTTAGTATCCATAATGGTTCCATCCTGACCCGGGCTACTAGACACACACAAAATACACAATACACACACACATACCACATCACCCGAGTGGTGTTTCCGGAACTTTCCCTGGCCTTTGAGCCCTATGACGCAAACAGAAGCGCTAGGAGGGCCATTGCCCCACATCCAATCAATTAAAACGATGCAGCAAAGCTAACTGACACGGTTGTGCATGGCTTTATCAGCTGACCAACTGTCTCAACACACACACACACACACAACCAGCCTCAGCTACATGACCTTCTCCCTGTAACTCATAACCGGCTCCACCCCCTTTTCTCAGAAATTGACCAATGAGGTTCTCACATGTTTAATTATCCAAACTCAGGCCACCAATTATGCTGTCAGTGTTTTTTCTTTGCCCCCTCTTTCTGTTTTATTTTGTCTGACCTTGTTTTTTTCACTCTTTAGACCATTGCCAGGTTTTGTTGATAAAGTTATGAAGCACTGATTGCGATTTTTCCTCCCAACATACTTTTCTTTCTTTGTTGGATCAGATGGTGACCTTTAACTGCACCCTGTGTGTGTGTGTGTGTGTGTGTGTGTGTGTGTGTGTGTGTGTGTGTGTGTGTGTGTGTGTGTGTGTGTGTGTGTGTGTGTGTGTGTGTGTGTGTGTGTGTGTGTGTGTGTGTGTGTGTGTGTGCGTGTGCGTGCGTGTGCGTGTGTGCGTGTGCGTCTGAACGGCATACTATGTGGGTGTGAGCGCTAGAGGTGTGAGTGAAAAATCATAGTGGATAACATTGGCAGATGGCCATAAAAACAGTGGTACTCCTGGCATCGGGCCAAGCACTGTAGGAGGTAGAAATGTGTTATGCCCTCAAATGCACACACACACAAATACAAATAAGCATTCAGTTTGTATATCTGCGCTCTGGAAACTGACACCTGTCAAATCCGACATACACATCAATATATTTTCTACACCTGTAACATACATTTACACTCCATAACAACTCAACTCTACTAGCCCGCAGGTGCGAAAACACAAACATAAATGTCACCGCTGTGTTGCTTAGTATGCCTTAACAACCAATGCCCTGCCAATGAAATTCAAGGCACATATCACCTCCAGGCCCATAGACGATGAATAGGGGGCCTTATTGAAGGAGGATGGCTGGAGAGGGAGGGCCCCTTGATGATGGCCTTTGAAATGAGTGACGTTCCGGGCCGTGTGACCCTGCGCTCACCCGTAGTGTGGGCTGCCAATATGCCAAGGACGTGGAGATTAAAATCGGACGGCTGGATAGGACAACTACTTGGCTTGCAAGACCTCGTTCTGATTGGAATGCGAGCGCGTATCTCACGCTACACCTCGTGCATTTAGATAGAAAAGCCCAATCCCCCCTCACCCCCTCAGCTCCCGGGCCCCTGGGAGCTAGCTGTGTCAAAAATATCTCTCCGCTACAAGTTGTTCTCATGCTCTCTGATAATACGTGAGGCCTTGAAAAACGTTTGTCTGAGTATGATGATGTAACGGTTTCTGTTTATATACTCGAGGCTTTTCGACAGCTAGTCAGATCGTTGGTTTTGTTTATTCTTACATGATTCTGTCTTCTTTCTCTTTTTTTTCAGGGAAGACCTGTTGAGGAGTTTGCAGTAACAATGCAAACATTGACGCGCTCGCACCCAGATAAGGGTTTAAGTTTGTTAGATAGGGCTCAGCAAATTCAACTGAACTTGACAAGTCGCAGCAGTCAAATAAAACGCTTTGTTCAAACAGGGAAACTGTCCCTTGGTGCGAGACATTCTTTGCCCATGATAGGGTGTGGAGAGTGGCCTCCGCTTCTATTCACTCACTCACTTTTTTTGTAGTCATCACACAAGAATGCAGTAACACTTCCAGTCCTGGGTTTAAATACTATTTGAAATCTTTCAAATCATTTGAGCGTTTGCTCTAGCCTGCCTGGAGTGCCAGATGAGAGAGGGTTGCAGTTTTGTGGCTATTCTAGTGGTCCATTATATGCCAGTCAAGCTCAATCAAGCACCAATAAATTATTTGAAAATAGTGTTTGAACCCAGGTCCAAACAATTCATCTGAGCTCTTTTCCTTCCTCCCTTGTCAACTCTGGCACACTAGAAACACTGATCTGTCTTTTTCCCAGTGAAAGCGGATGACACGCTAATTCATTGAGTTGTTGAACCCCTCCCCATGTCTCTTTCCTCTCTCTGCTCCTGGGAGTTCTCTGGCCTGGCTTACATTCTCTCTTCTTCTCTGTTCTTCTCCTCTTCTCATCTCTTCTCTCGTTCCACCCCTCTTACGATGCAAGCGTTGTGAGTTGGGGCCTTGATGAAGGGCCTGGGGTCTATTTGGAGGAAAAGTACTCTCTCTCTCTCTTTCTCTCCCACCTCTTTCTTTTTCTCTTTCTCTCTCTTTGGATATCAAGGGGCTTGGGGACTTTTTGGAGGGAAAAAACTCTCTCTCTCAATCTCTATCCTCCCACTCTCTATTTCTCTCTCTGTCTGTCAGTCTCTAGCTGTTTTCTTTTCTTTTGCAGACATAGTTACGTGCCGTTGTTTCTCGGGAAGACGTCCTCCTGCTTGTCAACAATACTGTCTCTCTTTCTCTCTCTCTTTCTCCCTCTCTCTTTCATCTACTTTCCACTCATCAACAGTGGCATGTTTGCCAGGAGCAGAGCAGGAGACCCCCTTGTTTTTCTTTCGCTCTCCTCTCCCTCCTTAGCTTTTCCTCCTCTGTCTATTTCTGTTTCTGCCTTTTTTGCGTTCACGGTTTCTCCCTCTGTTTTCCCCATCTGTTTTTGTTGTTTGATGAACTACTATCAATATTCTTGAATTGCGTTTTTATTAAGTTTTTATCTTTTCATGCTCTTTCTTGCATTTTTGATGGATGATACTGGGTGATGATAATAGATAGTGCTTGTTACCAAGTAAACAAGCAGTAAACAAACTGCACTAAATCAAAGTTGAGGTTTTGAGTGGTAGAAAAAGAATCGATGCACAGTTCTCCAACACATGCCTCAGCTTCCCTTAAAGAAACCTTCTCTCCGGCGTTGCTATTTGGTTTTCCAACAGAGTCAACAGTTCACCAGCGCAGCAATGGGCAGTGAACATATGGACTTTTCATCATTAGCGTTCCTCAGGTCCTGGCTGCGCTCCACCCTCCTCCTCCACCCTCCTCCTCCACCCTCCGCCTCCCTCCCTCCATCCCCCCTTCAAAATGCAGACATGATACAGGCCCCCTCTTGTGTCCTTTTTTTCCGTTCAGTTGCTCCGCTCATCAACAATAACGCCCAGTTTGTCCCAAGCTCTGGTTAAGTAGTGGTTTCCATTACTGCTTGGGGAAGAAAGGAGGGAAAGGGGGAGAGAGGTTGGAAAGAGGGTACATTTGCTGTGAGCTATTTTGAAACGGGTGCTATGCTGCAGGAGTCTCTCTCTCTCTCTCTCGCTCTGCCATGCCACCACCCTCCTCCTCCTCCTGCTCCCTCCTCCTTGCCCTCATTACACCCCACATCCCCCCTTGGACCTTAGTGTTTGGGATGGAGTATGGGAGGTGGGTTGGGATGTGGGGTTGGGGGGGTACAATGAATTCCAGTCATCCAGGAATACCCTCACCAGTCCAGCCAAACACTTGAGAGGCCTTGGAGTGGTAGATCCATTAAGGTATTGTTTTCCAAGCGGGGGAGGGGGGAGAAATGGAGAAAGGGAGAAAGGGGCCGGGCCCTGTTGAGATGATAGGTCACAGCTGTTCCCACAGGATAGTGTGTGTTGTGTGTTGTGTGTTGTGTGTGTGTGTGTGTGTGTGTCTTTGTATGTGCCTGTGCATATTTCTCTATTTTTCTGAGTTCAAAGGGTGGGTGGTGGTGGGGTGGTGTATGAAGGACAGTGGGAGTATCAGTAACATCAGAGAAACCACTAAGGGGTGTAGCCTCACGGGCCCCTCTGACGTTTTTCACAAGGCTGGGGTCTAACACACACACACACTCGTCGCAGCTAGAACCCAAACACAGAGGTGGAAGTGATTAAACACCGTGGCTCGTTTCTGGTGGGACCGATATAGTGGACACACTAAAAGGGGTGGCTAGTGTACATTGAAAGCTAATCAGCGTCTCGATACCATTGTCAACCTTTTTTGACTGAGTGTGAAAACTGTACATGTATAAATTCTAGTGACAATCTCAGGTGTACTTTCAGTGACTATCAGTGCTCAGCATGTGTTGTATGTCAGAAACAACAACTTTGGTTTAGTTTCATTTAGTGATCACACATGTATCCCCAAAGAAACCCAATAGACAGTATGGTACAGTACATACATTACAACAGTAGTTCTGAACACAAAAACATCTACATGTTGTTACTATTGGTCCCATCTCAAAATGCTGCAGTCAAATAAATCAGAGGGTTGAGACGGGAAAAACCTCTCGACGGACAGCTTGGCCTGATTGAACATCTGTGGAGTCGGGTGGAGGAACTACAACGCATAGGGGGATAACTCATTACGCAACACTACAGATCATGGCGCTCTGGGGGATGACTCTGCCTAGTGGAAGTGTGTGTCTGGACTGGACCCCACCCTGTGATGGGGAGAGGAGAAGGGAGACAGGGGGGAGAGAGCGGGAGAAGAGGCATTTCATCACAGGGCTGAGGTATCTAAACATTGGGCTGACAGAAGAAAGGGGGCGAACCGGAAGAGAGAGAGAGAGCGGTGAAGAGGGGAAAACATCAAAACATACTTAGGGAAAGAGAGATAGGATTGGGGAAAGGGAGTGAGACAGGGAAAGAGCCACAGTCCATATGGAGTTATCCAACCTCAAAATGCATTTTGGGAGAAAGAAAATACAGTAAAGATAGATAGAGTTTAGGAAGTATTATTGGAGAGCGTGCAAGAAAGAGAAAGGACAATGACAGGATATTGTTATAGAGAGAGAGACAGAGAGAGATTAGGGGATAATATTATTAGATCTCACAGAGAGAATGAAAGAGAGAGAGGGGGGGGGTTATAAAGAGGATATTACTGTCTCCCAGCGCAAACATTTATCGGGCTATCACCTGTCTGTTTTGAATAACTGGTATGCCCTCCTCTGTTATTCATGCTGGAGAAAGGGATTGCCCTTATAACAGCAGATCTAGATCTAGGATCAGATCATCTGTGGCTGATCCTGAATCAGTGGTTAGGGCCAATTTACCCACTCTGTCATTCATGGTGTGTATCCTGGAGAAATGGGACAGCACACATACACATGCACACACACAGACACAGACACACACACACCTTCACCTGCTGAGTCCAATCTCTGTAATCCTGTCACCTGGTGTCAGCCGTAGAGTGCATTGCAGTGAAGGATTCTGGATAAGATTGGTTGATGTTGGGGATGGAGGGATTTTGGGGGGGGGTGGGTTTTGTTGCTAAGGGTACTATTGACAACCCAGATGGCCCATCCAAGCTGTAGGGTTGCTGTGTTGACAGGTTTATGTAGCCTCAAGGCCAAATCAAACGAAACACGAACGAGCGTGTACACGCTGGAATTACAATGCACGGTAGTGAATGACAGAAAACAGACGAGCCGTGAGCGTCAACCGCGTCAAAAGCGCCATGCACCTTAAATTACAAAGCAAGTCTACTTTTCTCGCGTTTACGCGAAGCAACGCTCGTTCGTGTTTCGTTTGATTTGGCCTTCACACAAACGCAAGACAGTCACACACACACCCCCACACACACTGCACAGACTGTTTGAATCCGTCTATGGACCAGTCGACAAGAGCTGGTGCAGTAAAAATATGCATCATGTTCTCTACAGAGAGACTATACACGGACACTAACTCGTAAGTCTCTGCCCAAAAGAGAAATGTTGATTTTTTTTTAAAAACAACACTTCCTTTTTATTGTATTTTACACACCAACCCAAACCATGCATTCAGTGCACTTAATTCAAAACTCCTCCACTTGCGAATAGGAAAAACTCGAAGACTGTAAAAATGTTTTATACATAGTCGGCCTCTGTAGCTTCTCACATAAACATGCTGGCTCTTGAATATATGGCCTACAGAAGTTATGTCCCCTTGGTATACTAGGCCAAACCAGGCTATTACAGGAGGGTGGAGCCTCTGGGTGTGTCAACCAATAGACCACAGGTGGTGGCTTTGTATGATGGGAAAACATGTGAGAAACCAATAGGGTGTGAGAGTGGCTGATTCCCAAATATAGACTTGGCCATGTTTTTAAAAGTCTGATAAATATCAGAGTAGAAAACCAGAGAACCCCAATGGCTGTGTCCCAAATGGCACCATATTCCCTATATAGTGCACTACTTTCAACCAGGGCCGGTGGGGTTAACCAGGAAGGATGCTGATGCTTTGATTTAAGGGTTTCCATGTTTCAGCTATGGGGGTTGGTGTGTATGTGTGCGCTTGTGTGCGTGCATTCCTGCATGTGTGTGTGGGTGTCTGTGTGGGAGGCTACCAAAGATCTCATAAAATAGGACTATGTCGGGCCATGGTGTGACATGGACGGACACAAGGGCCCGATCAGCAATACTGATCTTCTGTTTTCCCCAATTTAATATTCATGAGGCACATGTAAGTGAATGGGGGGTGGTGTCGAGAGCAAGTAGTCATGCATACTGAAGCTCTCCCCACCACCTCGCTGTGTGGATATATATGAGAGAGAGAGGATGATTTTGCCGTCCATGGACCATAGGAGTGAGGGAGAAGGAGAGTGGGGAGGGAGGATTATTTTGCAGCCCAGTTTGTAACAGGGTGAAGAAGAGGTTAGAAGGACACAGGAAAAAGCACGAGACATCAACAGCAGCTGTCTGGGGGCTGTGTTTATGTGTGTGTGCTTGCGTGCGAGTGTATGACTATTCATCTGTGCATTCAAGTGTAACTGTGCACTCTATCTGTGAGAAACGAATGTGCACGCACTCGAGTGTGTACCATACATGTGTGTGTGAGTAGTGAGTGTGCATTCATGTGTGAGTGTGTGCACTGTGTAATACTATGTGAGTATGTGTGTGTGTATTGTATGCGTGTGCGTTCATGTGTGTACTTTTCTGTAAACGTGTGTGAGAGAGTGTGTGTGTGTGAGTGTGTGTATAACAAAGGCACTTTTTGTGTTGAGGTTTGTTGTATTGTGCCTGCCATTGGTTGAGACAACATGCTCTTGAATACAGGGTGGGTGTCATTTAATTCATAGAAGGAGAGACTCATAGAATGGGCCTAACTCGTCAGACTACTTCAATTTAGTTGGTACACCATTGAAATGTAAATTGAATGGTCATCTCTATTCTATTGACTGTATTTCTATGATTTCAATAGGTTTCCTATGAAGGATTGACAGCATAATTTAAAACAACAGATATTCCCATTCAAGTCAACATTCTCTGATGTGTGGAATTCCAATCATCTTTTGGTACCATTTGAAAGTTGATATTTCAATTCTATTCCAATTTTAGTACATTTATCAGCCAAAACATGACACCCACCTTGTATTCAACCGTTGGCGTGCACAACATAAAAACCTCAGATGACGTAAAATAGAGTCTCAAACACAACATATGTGAATATGAAAATAATCTGAGTTTAAGCATTATTAGATAATTGTATAATTTAAAAAAATATATGTTTCCCCCAGAACTTCTTAAATAGTTAGACCAGGGGTTCCCTAACTTTTTCACTTGGGGCCCCCCTTCCAGCATTAGGGAACATTCCATGCCCCACCTGTGCACGCCACATCTATTGGGGGGCAGAAGGGTAGCCTAGTGGTTAGAGACCGGAAGGTTGCAAGTTCAAACCCACGAGCTGACAAGGTACTAATCTGTCGTTCTGCCCCGTTCTGCCCCCTCTGTAGTTAACCCACTGTTCCTAGGCCGTCATTGAAAATAAGAATTTGTTCTTAACTGACTTGCCTGGTTAAATAAAGGTAAAATAAATAAATACATTCTATGGGCACAACCACTTTTCATGACACAAACTGTTCACACAACTCTTGTTGGTAGAGAGAATTTTGTGGGTTTAAAGATTATTTCCTGCATATCTACACATTTTGTCATGGGTGCTAAGAACATTTAGCAAGTTTTAAAGCACATTTTCTTGCAATTCTATTCATTATGCCATGTTTAAGGTGTATTTATGTGATATTTGAGTGACTAAAAAATTACAATAATCTCTATGGACTAAAATAACGAAACAAAAAATGTTCGCTGACATGGGCTAGTTGATGTGGACATTTCTGAGACGTTGTAAATATTTCTCTAAGGTTTGCAATGACTAACATGACAAGAGGAACTGATGATGCACTACCTCACTTCGAAATTGCACCTTGTATTCTACTATTACAACTTTCAAGAGTAAGTTGAAAGCCAGACTGAGTTCTTTGAAAAAACAAATGTGGACTTCTGCACCCTCCCTGCCGATTCCTCACAGAAACACGCACGCACACACACACACACACACACACACACACACACACACACACACACACACACACACACACACACACACACACACACACACACACACACACACACACACACACACACACACGATTCTAGCTGGTCACATGGAAAAACAGAGGCCTTTCTGGTGACACCATGATGTCGGGCTGCCTCGCTGAGCATGCTCTGTGGGGTAGAATGACACACGCACACACGTACGCACACACACACTAGCTTGTCGCATGATAACAAGAGAGACCTCATCATGTCAGGCTGCCTTACATAGCATGCTAGGTGGGACAGAAACACACACACATACACCCATACAGAAACACACACTGGCGTGCGGGTGCACCACGCTGGCCCGCCCATCTGCTCCAGCACTGCAGGCCCCTCCGGCACATTTCCATTCAGTCTGCTGAGCAGTCCCATCTCCATATAGTACAGTACACACACACACACGCTCGCTCGCTCGCATGCACGCACACACACACACACACACACAACGCACGCACGCACGCACATACACACACACACACACACACACACACACACACACACACACACACACACACACACACACACACACACACACACACACACACACACACACACTTGCAGTACAGTGCACCCTGAGCACATGACCTAACACTGTACAAACACAACACATACAGTACATAAAATATGGACACTCTACACATGAATATGTTATATACTGTAGAACTGTGTGTGGGTAGGGGGGAAGGATTGTGTCTGTGTGTTCATGTGTGTATGTAATTGCACGTGTGAGTGTGTGTGTGTATGTGTGTGTGTTCTACAGGCTCATATTTTCCTCCATTAGCTGTGTCTGGACTGGAGGAGGAACTGTGACACAGTTCTTGGGCTGACGAGCTGTCTGAGCCGTGGGTGTGAAATTCTGATTGGTTTCCTCACAAAGACTTTGCAGTGTGTGTGTGTGTGTGTGTGTGTGTGTGTGTGTGTGTGTGTGTGTGTGTGTGTGTGTGTGTGTGTGTATGTGTGTGTGTGTGTGTGTGTGTGTGTGTGTGTGTGTGCATGTGTTAGTTTGCGTGCACATGCTTCTGTGTATGAATGTGTGTTTGTGTGTCTGTGTGTGTGAGAAACGAGGAAATATCTGCCTCTATTCAGCTGGTCGAGACACCAAACCACAAGGTTTAAATGAAAAGTAAACACCCATCAACACACACACACACACACACACACACACACACACACACACACACACACACACACACACACACTTCCTTGCTTAAGGTAGTTCATCGTATCTGATGATGAATTCCTCTACTGCTTGTGTGTTCGCTGATCAATCAATCAATCAAATGTATTTATAAAAGCCCTTCTTACTCCCTAGAAAGGCCAGAACCTAGGAAGAAACCTAGAGGGGAACCAGGCTATGAGGTGTGGCCAGTCCTCTCCTGGCTGTGCCGGGTGGAGATTATAACAGAACATGGCCAAGATGTTCAAATGTTCATAGATGACCAGCAGGGTCAAATAATAATAATCACAGTGGTTGTAGAGGGTGCAACAGGTCAGCACCTCAGGAGTAAATGTCAGTTGGCTTTTCATAGTCGATCATTCAGAGTATCTCTAGCTCCTGCTGTCTCTATAGAATTGAAAACAGCAGGTCTGGGACAGGTAGCACGTCCGGTGAACAGGTCAGGGTTCCATAGCCGCAGGCAGAACAGTTGAAACTGGAGCAGCAACACAGCCAGGTGATGACTGCGTATTCCGATGCGGGATGCACACCTTCTGCCAGGGACAGAGCACACAAAGGCCTGTCCCATTGAGGCCAGTGCAGCATGTTCATGAGTCTTTTTTTGCACTCCTTGATGCAGAGGCCGCACCAGGTGGAACGGTCCGCAGCAACAGTTTCAAAGGAGGATGAGGTCTGTTTGACCCGATTCTGGATATCCTGGTCGATGTTGCAGTCTTCCGAGAGGATATGCTTCCAAGACATTTAAAGTGTGGTACAATGGCAAGTGATGATTCTGAGATGGAGAACGCGGCTGTTTCAGTTGACCACCTAACATGGGGCCTCTGTTTTTGGGATGTTAGCAGACATTCTGCTATACGCTCTCACAGCCTCTGTGGGGTTGGCTTGTAAGCGCTTCAGGGCAATCATCGGTGTCCTGGAGCTCAAGTATGAGTTCAGATTTGAGCTTTGTGGCAGCTTGGATCCTCTTCATGTTGAAGAGGTTCCCGTCCAATCGGAAGTCCAGGGTCACTCCACTCTCTGTTTCCATAGCCTTGTTGTGACACACCGACCTGGTCTCAGAGCATTTCGTGCAATTCTGTAAGTACATCCGAAATACGTTTCGTATGGTTTGTATTCATTTGTGGATGTCCATCACCCATTTTGTAATGATACACTACATGACCAAAAGTATGTGGACATCTTCTCATTGAACATCTTGTTCAAAAATCATGGGCATTAATATAGAGTTGGTCCCCCCTCTTCTGCTATAACAGCCTCCACTCTTCTGGGAAGGCTTTCCACTAGATGTTGGAACGTGGCTGCGGGGACTTGCTTCCATTCAGCCCCAAGAGCATTATTGTGGTCGGGCACTGAAGTTGGGGAATTAGGCCTGGTTCGCAGCCGGCGCTCCAATTCATCCCAAAGGTGTTGAGATCAGGGCTCTGTGCAACCCGGTTAAGTTCTTCCACACCGATCTCTACAAACCATTTCTGCATGGACCTTGCTTTGTGCACGGGGGCATTGTCCTGCTGACACAGGAGAGGGCTTACCCCAACTGTTGCCACAAAGTTGGAAGCATAGAATCGTCTAGGATGTAATTGTATGCTGTAGCGTTAAGATTTCCCTTCACTGTAACTAAGGGGCCTAGCCCGAAACATGAAAAAAAGCCCCAGACCATTATTCCTCCTCCACCAAACTTTACATTTGGCACTATGCATTCGGGCAGGTAGCGTTCTCCTGGCATCCGCCAAATCCAGATTTGTCCATGTAATTCAGCGCGCTTCCACTGCTCCAGAGTCTTTACACCACTTGTGTGTGGCTGCTCGGACATGCAGTTTGGAACTCAGTAGTGAGTGTTGCAAGTCCCTGAGCTCTTCAGTAAGGCCATTCTACTGCCAATGTTTGTCTATGGAGATTGCATGGCTGTGTGCTTGATTTTATACACCTGTCAGCAACGGATGTGCCTGAAATAGCCGAAACCACTCATTTGAAGGGGTGTACACATACTTTTGTCTATATAGTGTATATGGTCTATACACGCTCTGGCTTTTACTAAAGCCATTCTGTTCATCAGCAAGCTGACCAGACAGTTCTAGATAGTGGGAGAGCCTGTTATTTAGAATGTAAGAATACAATTGCTAGTGAGACTTATCCCTCTATAGTTCAATAGGATTTTAGGGTCGTTTTTGGAGGATTTGGGGATAGGCTTGCTTATGGTTATGTTCCATACAGTTTATCAAAACAAGCCTGGAAGAGTTCAAATAGTATTTGGAACAATTTAAGTGGCTTCAAAACTTCATTAGATAAATCATTAATTCCTGTAGATTTCTTTGGTTTAGCACCCTTGCTGACCTCTTCTAGGGTAAGACTGACATTCAGATACTGGTCAGGGGAGTATGACTTCCGTTGCTTTTCCCCCTCCAACTCATCTTTACGAGAACATGTTTCTTTAAAAAATGATCATCAAACATAGAAGGGCTGTCAATGCCTGAAAATAAAAGTGCAAAATCTCTTTCCCATTTCCCAAAAACAATATCAGTTTAATAGCGAAGTTCTCCATTTTCCAATACCATTTCCACTGGAATTTGCTTGACCTTTTTGGGGCCCAACTTGTTTATCTCACCCCGAAACGATTGTGGGTTGTTGGTCTGTAGCTGCTCCAGTTGTAATGCATGCAATCTACGGTTTGTACACCGTAATCTTTTATAAAATGTATGTTGATATGCTTTAAATTCATTTCTTAGGTCTTCCTTACAACTTTTCTATTTCCTATTTTTAGAAAACTTTTTTTTCTGACAACCTCATCTGTGAACATAACACATCTAGTTCCTTATTCCAGAAGAGTTTACCCACTTTTGGCCCTTTATTTTTTCTGGAAGCATTTACAAATTTAGCCTTGACACAGTCATCCAATTCACTATATAGCACATCACAGAATCTGTCATACCAGGAGTCAATACCATCTTGAGTTTTCTGGTGTATTTCAAGTTGATCAATAAGTTCCAGCAGAACATTACAACACATATTGGATAAAAGGAAATTACCAGGTAGGTTTCTGGGTCTTCGCTTGATACGTACATCAGTCTGGCCTTCAGATATATCATTACAAACATTCTAACAAGATTGAACCCCAGCCAGAAATGTGAGACAACATAGAATGGTCAGGTACAGCGATCTCGATTTAAAGTGATACTCCCATACTCCCACAAGATCATATACACCTTGCTTCTGTTATTTCTGAAGCTACAATGGGACTCTGGTAGCAGGTCTTCAGGGATGATGACGATGAGTCTGCGGAGTATGACCTTCGGCAGGACTTTGCCAGCAACTGGAGGGATATGTTGCCGCAGATGGATTTGTTCCCTTGGTTATTGTATATAGTGACAATGCACCCCTCCATTGATGGCAGATGCTCTCTTGTCTCCATATCTCAGAGATGAACAGATGAACTGCTCTGGTACCCCCCTGTTTTAGGAGCAAGGATGGAGTCCAGTCCAAGAGTTTTGTTGTTCTTCAGTGGGAGACCTGATGGTGGCGCATACCTCTGGAAAGGTAGGTGGGAGATCAAGGTTCTGGATGGTGGGCAGGGTTGGGTGCTCATCCGGGACTGAGAAGTCAACTGGGTTCATCTGGTTTAAGAGGGCTTCAAAGTGTTCACCCCACCTCTGGACTATCTTAGTTCAGTCTTTTATGAGAGTGGATCCATCTGCACTTCTGAGGGGACAGAGGAAGCAACTTCTTGGGCTGTGCGTGGTCTTCAGGGAATCATAAAAGTTGTGAATGTCATATCTGTCCGCACAAGACTGTATTTCTTGTGCATTGGTGACCCACCACTCATTTTTTAGATGTCTTAGAGCACTCTGTGCCTCCCCCGCTGCACTTGCCATTGCTTTTTGAGGGCTCCGGAAGTGGGGTTGTTCAGTGGGGCTTTTTGTGCCTGGTGTATGCTGTCATGTTGGGTGGAGATGTACATGGAGTTTTCATTGAACCAGTCCTAATGTTTCTTTCTTCAGTAGCAGATTGCATGGGCTGCTGACTTATAGAGTGATGTGCTTAGCGAGGACCATTTGTTGTCAATCAGGAGAATCTCAATGCCAGGACAACAACCTCTCCTTCAATGTGAGCAAGACAAAGGAGATGATCGTGGACTACAGGAAAAGGAGGGACGAACATGCCCCCATCCACATTGACGGGGCTATAGTGGAGCAAGTCAAGAGCTTCAAGGTCCTTGGTGTCCAGATCACTAAGGATCTATAATGGTCCAAACACACCAATGCCTCTTCCCCTCAGGAGGCTGAAAACATTTGGCATGAGCCCTCAGATCCTCAAAAGGTTCTACAGCTGCACCATTGAGAATATCTTGACTGGCTACATCCCTACTTGTTATGGCAACTGCTCTGCATCTGACCGAAAGGCGCTACAGAGGGTAGTGAGTATAGCCCTGTACATCACTGGGGCCGAACTCCCTGCCATCCAGAACCTGTATTACAGGGGGTATCAGAGAAAAGCCCTGAAAACTGTCAAAGACTCCAGTCACCCAAGTCATAGACGGTCCTCTCTGCTACTGCATAGAAACGGTACCAGAGTGCTAAGTCAGGGACCAAAAGACTCCTCATGTATTCAGTGCATTCGGAAAGTATTCAGACCCCATTACTTTTCCACAATTTGTTACATTACAGCCTTATTCTAAAATAGACAAAATATATTTTTCCCTAAAATTTACACTCAATACCCCATCATGACAAAGTCGAAAACAGGTTTTCAGAAATTTTTGCAAATTTATATAACAAATAAAACTCAAATATCTTATTTACATAAGTACTCAGACCTGTGTATATAAGGCCCCACAGTTGAAAGTGCATGTCAGAGGAAAAACCAAGCCATGAGGTCGAAGGAACTGTCCCTAGAGCTCCGAGACAGGATTGTGTCAAGGCATAGATCTGGAGAAGGGTACCAACAAATTTCTGCAATATTGAAGTGGCCTCAATCATTCTTAAATGGAAGAAGTTTAGAACCACCAATACTCTTCCAAGAGCTGGTCGCTCTGCCAAACGGAGAAATCGGGGGAGAAGGGCCTTGGTCAAGGTGGTGACCAAGAACCCAATGGTCATTCTGACAGAGCTCCAGAGTATCTCTGTGGAGATCGGAGAACCTTCCAGAAAGACAACTTCTCTGCAGCATTCGACCAATCAGGTCTTTAGGGTAGAGTCGCCAGACGGAAGCCACTCCTCAGCAAAAGGCACATGACAGCCCAGTTGGAGTTTGCCAAGAGGCACCTAAAGGACTCTGACCATGAGAAAGAAGATTCTCTGGTCTGATGAAGTCAAGATGGAATTCTTTGGCCTGAATGCCAAGAATCACGTATGGGGGAAACCTGGAACCATCCCTAAGGTGAAGCATGGTGTTGGCAGCTTCATGCTGTGGGGATGTTTTTCAGCGGCAGGGACTGGGAGACTAGTCAGGATCGAGGGAAAGATGAATTCCACAACGTACAGAGAGATCCTTGATGAAAACCTGCTCCAGAGTGCTCATGACCTCAGAGTGGGGCAAAGGTTCACCTTCCAACAGCACAACAACCCTAAGCACACAGCCAAGACAACGCAGGAGTGGCTTCGGGCCAAGCCTCTGAATGTCCTTGAGTGGCCCAGGCAGAGGCCGGACTTGAACCCGATCGAACATCTCTGAAGAGACTTGAAAATAGCTGTGCAGCGACGCTCCCCATCCAACCTGACAGAGCTTGAGAGGATCTGCAGAGAAGAATGGGAGAAACTCCCCAAATACAGGTATGCCAAGCTTGTAGCGTCATACCCAAGAAGACTCGAGACTGTAATCGCTGCCACGGGTGCATCAACAAAGTACTGAGTAAAGGGTCTGAATACTTTGGTAAATGTGATATTTCAGTTTTTTATTTTTAAGACATTTAAAACATTTCTAAAAAACATTTTTTTCTTTGCCATTATGGTGTATTGTGTGTAGATTTATGAGGGGGAAAACAATTTAATATATTTTATAATAAGGCTGTAACGTAACAAAATGTGGAAAAAGTAAACCGGTCTGAATACTTTCCGAATGCACTGTACCAAGCTATCATTGCTCATTGTTTATTTTTTGTTTTACTATTTGTTTCCTATTATTATTTGATTTGAATCTCTAGTTTTTCTGCTAGAGAGCGACGTACACTCTTAGAACAAAAAGGTGCTATCTAGAACCTAAAAGGGTTCTTCAGCTCTCCATAGGTTCCTTGAAGAACCCTTTTGGTTCCAGGTTTAACCCTTTTGGGTTCCAAGTGAAAAACACTTTCCACAGGGGACAGCTGAAGATCCCTTTTGGAACCCTTTTTTTCTAAGAGTGTAGGTTATTACGTGCCTCTGTTTCCTGAAGTTGAGCACAGTGCAGGCTTTTCTTGGTGGACATCTTAAGGCGGATAGCTGGGCGAACCTTTCTGAGCTTGGTTAAGATCATCTGATGATTTGTCCAGCACCGCTCCTCTCAAGACATCTGTAATGAGGACATCCCTGATATCATCAATCAAAAAGGAAATGAAACTACATTTGTCCCCTTATGACTTGCAACATTGAACATAAGGACGTGCCCAAACGAAGGACTGCACTCATTGCGGCAGAGATGAAGCGATATAACACCGACATTGCTGCTCTCAGTAAGACCACACTCCTGGGTAAAGGGTTGCTCAGGAAGGAAGGAAAGGGCTACACCTTCTTCTGGAAGTACCCAAAAATGTAAAAATCTTGTTTTTGTGTGACATCAAGAGAGATTGTGAGATATGGAGTGGAGACTTTGTGCTGAACATCAACAACACCATGTTCCATATGAACAACAAATAAAAAAACTTCCTGGATGCACCCACGACCAAAGCACTTGCACCTCAAGGACTACATGATTGTCAGGCGCTCTGATATCTTCTACATCTGTTTTAGGCTGGGTTTCTGTGTAGCACCTTGGGACATAGTAGATATTAGTAGATATATGTGTTCCAGAGTAGAAACACCCACAGTAGCCACTATAATTGCGTACTGGTAGTGTCTTCTGTGGCAGGTGGGAAGGTGCAAGTTATCTGAAAAAGATATAATCTCGCAATGTTCTAATCTCTCAATGTTCATCTCAAAGTGCGCCAAATTCATGCATCCTTCTTTTTTTTGCCAGAGGAGGATGCCCTCAGACCCCCCTACTGGCTTTGGACTAAGCACACAATATCTTGAAATCATAGAAACGCCCCTGATCCACAAGCTTTATATTATGGTTCTCTCTGGGAACTGGAGATTAAATATGAAGTGGGTGAATATTTTAGATGTTCCTCCTAGTTTGTGTGCGTGTGTAGCACACAGGGTGCTGTGTTGCATCTAGTGCAGTAGAACATGCCTACTTCCCACCTGCTTGAAAACCTCTCGCTTACAGCTCGCTGGCGCTGGCTAGCCCTTGTGGTGAACCAGGAAGCAGCTACGCGTGTAAGCCTTCCCTTGCCAGTACACAGCCTCTCCTTCACTAAGACTCCTGCCGGGCCTCCTCGTGGCAACACACGGTAACTGGGCGTCCCCCCAGGCTAACTCGGCAGGGGATCTCGGTGCAGCAGTGGTCCCCAGAGGTGTGGTGCGCAGGCCTTGTGGCTAAGTCTGGGAAGACAACGGCTAGGGGAGCACAGCCTGAGAGAAAAGCAATGTGCTGTCGGCAGGAGGTCCTCCAACAGACTGGAGTTCCGACAGTCTCCTGCAGCTGTGGGGATGTGCTGGTAATCTTGGATTTTTATCCAAGTCCATTTTCCAATAGCAAAGAACTGATGTTGGGACACGCGCATCACCATGTCACTCTAAATCATTTCAGCGCACAGGTATCCACCTACATTTCTTGCACCATTAAATTCTATTGGTGACAGGGTGCTAGGTAACGGGGGCAGGACTGAATGACCTGGAAGCTCCTAGCCAGGCCCCTGCACAGTAGTGTCACAGGGCTATTGGTCGTCAGCAGCTGGGATTTGAGTGGCAGCTGATCCTGGCAGACCACTGTATGTCTGAGCAGCCCTATTTAGGAACACCACTTCTCACCCCAGCTGGGGAAAGGCCTAGAAACGGTAGCATAAACATTGCACACTCTAACTCACATGGATTTCGATATCGGTGGCTAGGAAAAACTCCCTAGAAATGCAGGAGCCTAGGAAAAAACCTAGAGAACAACCAGGCTCTGAGGGGTGGCCAGTCCTCTTCTGGCTGTGCCGGGTTGAGATTATAACAGTACATGGCCAAGATTTTAAAATGTTCATAGATGACCAGCAGGGTCAGATAATAATAATCACAGTGGTTGTAGAGGGTGCAACGGGTCAGCACCTCAGGAGTAAATGTCAGTTGGCTTTTCATAGCCGAGCATTCAGAGTTAGAGACAGCAGGTGCAGTATATTGCCATAAACATTCATGCCACTCAACAGCTTCAAACATAGACTGACTTGTCCAATGAGCCAAACTGATTAAGAATCAATCCTACAGTGCCCAAAGACCCTCTCTCGCACCACACACACACACACACACACACACACACACACACACACACACACACACACACACTATGCAGTAATTAGAATCCATAGAGCAGCTTTAAAGGTGAAATATGCAGAAATCACTCCACCATTTCCTAATTGCTAAAATTCTAATAGTTTGCCTAATTTCAAATATCACACCCTCCAAAAAATGCTAACCTCCCTTGTTATTGTAATGGTAAGAGGTTAACATGTCTTGAGGGTGAGACATTTGTGTGTCTGTAACTTTTTCACTCATCATTATTCATGATTTATTCAGGATTATCTGTAATCATGGTAGCATCCAGATTAATGTAGAATTGTTTAGAAATACAGTACCAGTCAAAAGTTTGGACACCTATTCATGGAATCATGTAGTAACCAAAAAAGTGTGAGACAAATCAAAATATATTTTATATTTCAGATTCTTCAAAGTAACCATTAACCACCCTTTACCTTGATGACAGTTTTGCACACTCATGGCATTCTCTCAACCAGCTTCATGAGGTAGTCACCTGAAATGCATTTCAATTAACAGGTGTGCCTTGTTAAATGTTCATTTGTGGAATTTCTTTCCTTCTTAATGCATTTGAGCCAATCAGTTGTGTTGTGACGTGGTAGGGGTGGTATACAGAATATATCCCTATTTGTTAAAATACCAAGTCCATATTATGGCAAGAACAGCTCAAATAAGCAAAGAGAACATTTCTTCATGTGCAGTCGCAAAAATCAAATCAAGTTTATTTGTCACGTGCGCCGAATACAACAGTGAAATGCTTACTTACAGGCTCTAACCAATGGTGTGAAGAAAAAAGGTATGTGTGTGTGTGTGTATAGGTAAGTAAGTAAAGAAATAAAACAACTGTAAAAAGACATTTGAAAAAAGTTAGTCAGGCTTATTGAGGTAGTATGTACATGTAGGTATCGTTAAAGTGACTATGCATATATGATGAACAGAGAGTAGCAGAAGTGTAAAAAGAGGGGTTGGCGGGTGGTGGGACACAATGCAGATAGCCCGGTTAGCCAATGTGCGGGAGCACTGGTTGGTCGGGCCAATTTAGGTAGTATGTACATGAATGTATAGTTAAAGTGACTATGCATATAAGATAAACAGAGAGTAGCAGCAGCATAAAAGAGGTGTTAGGGGGGCACAAAATGCAAATAGTCCGGGTAACCATTTGGTTACCTGTTCAGGAGTCTTATGGCTTGGGGGTAAAAACTGTTGAGAAGCCTTTTTGTCCTAGACTTGGCACTCCGGTACCGCTTGCCATGCGGCAGTAGAAAGAACAGTCTATGACTGGGGTGGCTGGAGTCTTTGACCATTTTTAGGGCCTTCCTCTGATACCGCCAGGTGGAGAGGTCCTGGATGGCAGGCAGCTTTGCCCCAGTGATGTACTGGGTCGTACGTACTACCCTCTGAAGTGACTTGCGGTCGGAGGCTGAGCAATTACCGTACCAGGCAGTGATGCAACCGGTCAGGATGCTCTTGATGTTGCAGCTGTAGAACCTTTTGAGGATCTCAGGACCCATGCCAAATGTTGTTTTGTTTCCTGAGGGGGAATAGGCTTTGTCGTGCCCTCTTCACGACTGTCTTGGTGTGTTTGGACCAATCTAGTTTGTTGTTGATGTGGACACCAAGGAATTTGAAGCTCTCAATCTGCTCCACTACAGCCCCGTCAATGAGAATGGGGACGTGCTCAGTGCTCCTTTTCCTGTAGTCCACAATCCTCTCCTTAGTCTTGGTTACGTTGAGGGATAGGTTGTTATTCTGGCACCACCCGGCCAGGTCTCTGACCTCCTCCTTATAAGCTGTCTCGTTGTTGTCGGTGTTCAGGCCTACCACTGTTGTGTCGTCAGCAAACTTAATGATGGTGTTGGAGTTGTGCCTGGCCATGCAGTCGTGGGTGAACAGGGAGTACAGGAGGGGACTGAGCACACACCCCTGGTGAGCTCCAGTGTTGAGGATCAGCGTGGCAGATGTGTTGCTACCTACCCTCACCACCTGGGTGGCCTGTCAGGAAGTCCAGGATCCAGTTGCAGAGGGAGGTGTTTAGTCCCAGTCACACAGCCTTGTGTATGTTGACCTGTTTAAAGGTCCTACTTATGTCGGCTACGGAGAGCGTGATCACACAGTCATCCGGAACAGCTGATGCTCTCATGCATGCCTCAGTGTTGCTTGCCTCGAATCGAGTATAGAAGTGATTTAGCTCGTCTGGTAGGCTCGTGTCTCTGGGCAGCTCGCGGCTGTGCTTCCCTTTGTAGTCTGTAATAGTTTGCAAGCCCTGCCACATCCAACGTGTGTCGGAGCCGGTGTAGTATGATTCAATCTTAGCCTTGTATTGACGCTTTGCCTGTTTGATGGTTCGTCGCAGGGCATAGCGGGATTTCTTGTAAGCTTCCGGGTTAGAGTCCCACACCTTGAAAGCGGCAGCTCTACCCTTTAGCTCAGTGCGAATGTTGCCTGTAATCCATGGCTTCTGGTTGGGGTATGTACGTACAGTCACTGTGGGGACGACGTCCTCAATGCACTTATTGATAAAGCCAGTGACTGATGTGATGTATTCCTCAATGTCATTGGAAGAATCTCGGAACATGTTCCAGTCTGTGATAGCACAGCAGTCCTGTGGTTTAGCATCTGCTTCATCTGACCATTTTTTTATAGACCGAGTCACTGGTGCTTCCTGCTTTAATTTTTGCTTGTAAGCAGGAATCAGGAGGATAGAGTTGTGGTCGGATTTACCAAATGGAGGGCGAGGGAGAGCTTTGTACGCTTCTCTGTGTGTGGAGAACAGGTGATCTAGAATTTTTTCCCTCTGGTTGCACATTTAACATGTTGACAGAGATTTGGTAGAACTAATTTAAGGTTCCCTGCATTAACGTCTCCGGCCACTAGGAGCGCCGCCTCTTGGTGAGTGGTTTCCTCTTTGCCTTTTTCCTTATACAGCTGACTGAGTGCGGTCTTAGTGCCAGCATCTGTCTGTGGTGGTAAATAATCAGCCACGAAAAGTATAGCTGAGAAATCTCTAGGCAAGTAGAGTGGCCTGCAATTTGTCACAATATACTCTACTTCAGGCGAGCAAAATCTAGAGACTTCCTTAGATTTCGTGCACCAGCTGTTGTTTACAAATATGCACAGACAGCACCCCCCTCGTCTTACCGGAGTGTGCTGTTCTATCCTGCCGGTGCAGCTTGTATCCCGCTAGCTGAATATCCATATCATCATTCAGCCACGATTCCGTGAAGCATATGATATTACAGTTTTTGATGTCCCGTTGGTAGGATATTTGATCGTACCTCGTCTAGTTTATTGTCCAATGATTGCACGTTGGCGAGTAATATTTATGGTAAATGGCAGCTTTCCTCGTTGCCTTCTGCGGGTCCGGACGAGGCATCCAGCTCTTCGTCCTCTACGTCGCTTCCTTTTGCGAATAATTGGGATGTCTGCCCTGTGGGGTGTTTGGAGAATATCGTGTGTGTCCTGTTTGTTGTTGTTGTTGAAGAAATCTTTGTCTAATCCGAGGTGAGTGATCGCTGTCCTGATATCCAGAAGCTCTTTTCTTCCGTAAGATACGGTTGCAGAAACATTGTGCACAAAATAATTTACAAATATCGCAAAAAACCCCACATAATAGCACAATTGGTTAGGAGACCGTAAAACGGCAGCCATCTCCTCCGGCGCCATTAAAAACATCAAACACTTTGATGAAACTGGCTCACATGACAGCCACAGCCACAGGAAAGGAAGACCCAGAGTTACCTCTGCTGCAGAGGATAAGTTCATTCGAGTTAACTGCACCTCATATTGCAGCCCAAAAAAATGCTTCACAGAGTTCAAGTAACAGACACATCTCAACATCAACTGTTCAGAGGAGACTGTGAATCAGGCCTTCATGATCGAATAGCTGCAAAGAAACCACTACTAAAGGACAACAATAATAAGATGAGACTTGTTGGGCCAAGAAACACAAGCAATGGACATTGGACTGGTGAAATCTGTCCTTTGGTCTGATGTCCAAATTTAAGACTTTTGGTTCCAACCAAAACGGATGCATGTGTGGTTCCCACCGTGAAGCATGGAGAAGGAGGAGGTGTGATGGTGACACTGTCTGTGATTTATTTAGAATTCAAGGCAAACTTAACCAGCATGACTACCACAGAATTCTGCAGCAATACGCCATCCCATCTGGTTTGCGCTTAGTGGGACTATCATTTGTTTTTCAACAGAACAATTACCCAAAACACACCTCCAGGCTGTGTAAGGGCTATTTGACTAAGAAGGAGAGTGATGGAGTGCTGCATCAGATGACCTGGCCTCCACAATCACCCAACCTGAATTGGACCACAGAGTGAAGGAAAAGCAGCCAACAAGTGCTCAGCATATGTGGGAACTCCTTCAAGACTGTTGGAAAATAATTACTCATTAAGCTGGTTTAGAGAATTCCAAGAGTGTGCTAAGCTGTCATCAAGGCAAATGGTGGCTACTTTGAAGAATCTAAGATATTTTTTGATTTGTTGAACACTTTTTTGGTTACTACATGATTCCATTTGTGATATTTCATAGTTGTGATGTCTTCACTATTATCCTATTATCCACTATTATCCTATTATCCTACAATTATCCTACAACCCTTGAATGAGTAGGTGTCCAAACTTTTGACTGGTACTGTATATTCAATTCTTATTTACAATAAAAGTGACTCCAAAGTGACACAATACATTATTTACCATTAATTTCTATTTGGCACAAAATCATCTGAAACACATCCAAAACAAACAGCAAATGCATCCAACCAATTTGTAGAGTCACAAGATGACATAATCATTGTGTGCTATGAATATGGGACCAAATAACGTTCTACTACGTCAAAAATGGGAGGACCATGTACAAAAAGTGCTGTAATTTCTAAACAGTTCGATATGGATGAAAATACTCTCAAATTAAAGTTGACAGTCTACACTTTAACAGTATAATTTCAAATCCAAAGTGCTGGAGTACAGAGCCAAAACAAAACAAAACTAAATGTGTCACTGTCCAAATAGAGTTTAGTGAGTGTGCATAGTTCCAGTACAAAAAAAAATGGGTCAATGCAAATAGTCCGGGTAGCCATTTCATTCAGGAGCTGTTCAGGAGCCTTTTGGTCACAGACTTGGCGCTCCGGTGCTTCTTGCCGTGCTGTAGCAGAGAGTCTATGACTTGGGTGGCAGGAGTCTTTGACAATTTTTAGGGTCTTCCTCTGACACCACCTGGTATAGAACTCCTGGATGGCAAGGAGCTCGACTGCCATCCAAGACAACAATAACTAAGTGAATAAAAAGGGTAATAAAAATTAAAGCTCAATCAAATAATTTAATACATTTAATAAAGGGCAGGGTTTTTTTTTTATAGTTTTTTTTTTTACAAATAGTTACATAGCCTAGCATGTTTAGCAGGAGAATGGAATAGATCATAAGCCTTCGATGATTCATTTAATCTGGTCACCTCAACATTGCCCATTTTAAACAGGGTTAAATGTCAATTTGTAGAAAAGATCAGCTTCAGTCCACAGGGGGACACTTCTGACACTGTCAGAAGATACGCGCTTCAGTCATAAAAACGTTTTCTCATCGCTTCGGTCTCAGCTAGCAAAGCTAGATACAGAAACAAAACCCATCAAATACACTGGCGGGAAATAAACCCTTTACCTCATGACTTATTTCAACATACTTACCTTGTCCATTCACTAAATATACTGTTAAATAACTCTGACCAACATCCAATAGCTTAAGGATGCTGAGTGCTAATGCTAGCTTATTAGCATTAGCTAAACCTTATGCCGAGCGAGACTAGCTAGCTCGTTAGCTACCACCAACCCCGCACAAACCTGTGGCTAACTCTGCTGCTGCTGCACTTTGACTTTATGGCTGTTCTGCCCTCTCCACTTCATTCACTGCTGCCTGCTCGTGCTCAACTTGCTCAAACAGATCGCTTTTTTGCTTATCTTTCTGAAGAAACTCAGAATATCGATATTTGCTCTGTGCTATGCTGTAGACTGACTGAGTTACAGGAGTTTTGCTTAGTGATGAAATTGACATCTAATCGGTGTTGTATGGGTGGGGAGGGTTTAAGGGACGTGAGCATCCAGTGCATTGTGAAATCTCGACCAATCACAGCAGGAACTGTGTCACTCCAGAGGCACTTTCCGCAGAGTCGACAGAAAGCAGAGTAACCTGTTTTCAGGGACAAAGTATTTTCAACCTAACGTACATTTCTTTTATATACTGCATAACGCATTTGGTTATGAAAACTAATATCAGACTAAAATTATATATTTTTTTTACATCCAGGGCTGGACCAAAAATCATCCATGGCTGAATCCTGGAAGCCCAGGACTAATGATGCCACTGTTGTGGACGCTATCAATGCTAACATATTCACTCCTAGCCCCAACCTGGCAAATAAGCATATCAATTCGAAAAGGGACCTTATTATTTTACTTTATATTCCCTCTGTTAGTACAAGGGTTAGCTAGAAAACCTGCAGTCTCAGGATAAGTGAACAACACAACAAACAACTCCATTCATTGTCAGTCTGGAGTTAGCGCTATGCAATGCTAAGCTAGTGTTAGCTGGTACACATTTACCCTAGAATGACCCATCCCCATCCCTTCAATGCCCTGTCTATCTACCTCTCTGTGCAAGGGCCTCTCGCCTGTCTCTCCCCATTGTCCTGTCCAATTGGGGAAGACGGTAAACGGACACCGTCGCACTCATTCAGCCAATTCAACATGGCTGTCACCCAATCCCCTGTGAAGTTGTGGGTCAGCTTCTCTCAGCGAGATCAGGTTGCTTCAGCAAGAACAGGGCGATAGATGGGTGGAGAGATCCATTTCACCTGATCATGGGAGATGCCTCATTGTTTTAAACACTGAAGAGAGAGAGAGGGATGAAGGGAGTAGAAGAGAGGACAGGAGAGGACAGAACAAGGTGGTTGAGATTGAGGAAAGCTGAGATAAAAAAAAATATGAATGTCAAGAATAAAATAGATTTTTCAGACAATGGTGTGAAGGTGGTTGAACATGTGAAAGGAAGTTAAGCCTGGTCCTAGAACAGTTCATAGATAAGAGTGAATGAGGCCGTCTGGGAGGATGAGAATAGAGCTTTAACATTGTGAGAAGTCAGTGAACTTGAGCTATACTTTTTTCTTTTTTGCATAGGCCTCAAGATAACGAGGTGAAGAAGATCATTACGTTCAGGAGAAAGTCTATCTGTCTCTCCACAATAGACGTTTCACCCCCTGCTACTGTATAAGCCGTAGAGCGAAGTGAACTATGGCCAAATTAAAAATTTCCATTGGTAGCACTGGTGCTCCCAATTTAAAAAAGTTAGGAGCACCACGTGAAATTTAGGCGAATTGATTAAGATACAGACTATATGAATTTTGAAGCACATGTTGTGCCCTAGAAACTAATATGTAACACTGTGAAGACATCCGTTTATTATAAAAGATAAAATGTTGATATGAATACCTGTCATTGAAATGAGATAGTCTTTTGTGGAATATTAGATTTTACATTATGTAAAAGCACAATTTTCCTATTGAGATGCATTACAATGAATTGTACAATGTCTCTTTAAAAATGTCAGCTTTGTGATGACAAAATGCAAGAGATCTGTCATTCATTCATTGCAATGATTGTTGATCTCCAGAAGAAGCTATCCTTTTCCTTTCTTTTTGTGCCCCCAAATGTTTGGATATACTGGTCAAGTTGCCTGGGCTCGGTTTCCTGAATGCGATGGATTTTAGGCTTATCAGTATTTTAACAATGCATCTTTCCTACAACGGCCGAAGATGTAACATGCGTTTCCTAAAACACCACGCAGATAGAATGTCTGCTAAGTGTGTCGTTGAGGCATGTGTCGATACTAATACGAAAGACAGCTCTGCTCTCAAAATTAAACTCTTGGTCGCACAGCAAAATATTTTGTTGCACTTTAGAGCCTTGACTCTGGCTCGTGTTAATTTAATTCTTCAGAAACTATTCAAATACAGACACTTTGCAGCGAAGCTACAGACAGGTCCATAATTATTGGGACTGTCACGGCCGTCATGGGAAGTAGACCAAGGTGCAGCGTGCTGACCGTACATGATCTTTTTATAAAAAAATGTCGCCAACAATAAACAATACAAAATGACCGTGAAGCTTAACAGGGCATTAGTGCCACTAACAAAGATAACTACCCACACTGAAAGGAGGGAAAAAGGGCTACCTAAGTATGATTCCCAATCAGAGACAACGATAGCTGTCCCTGATTGAGAACCATACCCGGCCAAAACATAGAAATAAAGAAACATAGAAAACAAAACATAGAATGCCCACACCACATCATACCCTGACCTAACCAAATAGAGAAATAAAACGTCTCTCTAAGGTCAGGGCGTGCCAGTATTCCCCCCAGAGGTGCGGACTCCGGCCGCAAAACCTGAACCTATAGGGGAGGGTCTGGGTGGGAATCTATCCGCGGTGGCGGTTCTGGTGCGGGACGTAGACCCCGCTCCACCTCTGGCTCACCCAACTTTGGTAGCGCCTCTGGTGTGGGAACCCTCGCCGCCAACCCCGGACTGGGGACCCTCATCGCGGGCCCCGGACTGGGGACCATTGCTGCGGGCCCCGGACTGAGGACTCTCGTTGCGGGCCCCGGACTGAGGACTCTCGCTGCAGGCCCTGGACTGGGCACCCTCGTTGCGGGCCCCAGACTGGAGGCCGTCGCTGGGGGCTCTGGACTGCAGGCCGTCACTGGAGGCTCCGGACTGGAGGCCGTCGCTGGAGGCTTCGTGCCATGGATCATCCCTGAAAGTTTCGTGCCATGGATCATCACTGGAGGCTCCGGACTGGAGGCCGTCGCTGGAGGCTTCGTGCCATGGATCATCACTGGAGGCTTCGTGCCATGGATCATCACTGGAGGCTTCGTGCCATGGATCATCCCTGAAAGTTTCGTGCCATGACTCCTCACTGGAGGCTTCGTGCCATGGATCATCCCTGAAGGTTTCGTGCCATGGATCATCCCTGGAGGCTTCTTGCCATGGATCATCACTGGAGGCTTCGTGCCATGAATCATCACTGGAGGCTTCTTGCCATGGATCATCACTGGAGGCTTCGTGTCATGGATCATCACTGGAGGCTTCTTGCCATGGATCATCACTGGAGGCTTCGTGTCATGGATCATCACTGGAGGCTTCTTGCCATGGATCATCACTGGAGGCTTCGTGTCATGGATCATCACTGGAGGCTTCGTGCCATGGATCATCACTGGAGGCTTCGTGCCATGGATCATCCCTGAAAGTTTCGTGCCATGGATCATCACTGGAGGCTTCGTGTCATGGATCATCACTGGCCCGGCACATGCGGGGCGCAGGCACAGGACACACTGGGCTGTGCAGACACACCGGAGACACAGTGCGCAGAGCCGGCGCAGGATATCCTGGGCCGTAGAGACGTACTGGCGACCAGATGCGCTGAGCCGGCACCGTCCGACCTGGCTGGATGCCCACTCTAGCCCGGCCGATTCGGGGAGCTGGAAGGTAGCACACCGAGCTGTAAACGCGCACTGGAGACACCGTGCACTCCACCGCATAACATGGTGCCTGACCAGTATGACGCTCGCCACGGTAAGCACAGGGAGTTGGCTCAGGTCTCCAACCTGACTCAACCAAATTCCCGTGTGCCCCCTCCAAAAAGATTTTTGTGGCTGCCTCTCATGCCTGCTCCGTTGCCGTGACTCCTGGTAGCGAAGTCGTTCCTCCCTCGCTACTTCAGCCTGTTTCCATGGCAGGGTCTTGTCCCCTGCCATAACCTCCTCCCATGTCCAAGATGTCCTCCATTCTCTCTTCTCCCAGGCCCAGGATCCCTGTTCCTCCTGGCCACGCTGCTTGGTCCTTTGGGGATGGGTAGTTCTGTCACGGCCGTCATGGGAAGTAGACCAAGGTGCAGCGTGGTGAGCACACATTATCTTTTTATTAAATAATATCGCCAACAAAAACAATACAAAATGACCGTGAAGCTTAACAGGGCATAAGTGCCACTAACAAAGATAACTACCCACACTGAAAGGAGGGAAAAAGGGCTACCTAAGTATGTTTCCCAATCAGAGACAACGATAGACAGCTGTCCCTGATTGAGAACCATACCCGGCCAAAACATAGAAATAAAGAAACATAGAAAACAAAACATAGAATGTCCACCCCACATCACACCCTGACCTAACCAAATAGAGAAATAAAATGGCTCTCTAAGGTCAGGGCGTGAGGGACCTTGGTAAAGATGAGCAAAAAAAGACTGTATAAAATTAATAATAGAAATACTGAGCTACGTAGTATGCAAAAAAATAAGGGAAATCATATTATTTTATACAATACAATTGCTTAGAGAATGAGATTGGCAGCCCTGTTTTCAATACTCTAGCACACTCCCTTTCTGAAGATAATGACACTGAGCCTTTTCCTAAAAAGGTTTTATGAGATTGGAGAACACAGAAGGGATCTTAAACCAATCCTCCAAACAGAATCTTTCCAGAATCTTGATTTCCTTTGTCTGCTTTTATGGACTGACCTCTTCAATTCAAACCACAGGTTTTCAATGGGGTTTAAGTCCGGACACTGAGATGTCCATTGCAAAATGTTTATTTTGTGGTCAATGAACCATTACTTTATGCATTTTGAGTGCTTGGAGTTATTGTTTTGCTGTAAAATCGACTTGAGGCCAAGTGTTAGCCTCCTGGCAGAGGCAACCAGGTTTTTGGCTAAAATGTCCTGGTACTTGGTAAAGTTCATGATGCCGTTGACCTTAACAAGGGCCCCAGGACCAGTGGAAGCAAAATAGCTCAATAACATCAAAGATCCACCACCATGTTTTGCCCTAGGTATGAGGTACCTTTCTACACTGGTGTGCATGGCCAAGAATATATGTTTTCATGGCATCTGAACACACCACTGGTGTGCTGAAGTACTGAAAACAGGGGTGCCAATACTTTTGACCCTTATCTTTTAAATGTTTTATTACTTGTTAAACAAAATGTCTTTCTCTGAGCAATTGTATTAGTATACAATAATATAATGTAATATATAATATAATGCAATATAGCTCAGTATTAGTCATTTTTATTTTATACAGTTTCTTTTGCTCATCTTTCTCAAGGGTGCCAATAATTATGGACTTGATGTATATCGGAGCCATTTACCAAAGTTTGGTCTATTTCTGAAATTTGTGCCACCTCCTCGTCCTCCTCATAGAATTTATTTATGTTTCACTCACTCAGACAATAGTGCTGCGTTTACACATGCTGCCAAAGTCTGATCTTTTGTCACCGATTGGTCTTTTGACCACTTACTATAGAATTCTGTAGTATACTGTAGAATACTATACTACACGCCATAGTACGCAATCATGTCTAGTACATACTATAGAATGTTGATGTATACTCTAGAATACTATAGTAAATACCACAGTATTATCCACAAATAAACACTGTAGTAAATACTACAGTAATGTCCACCAAAACACTAGTCTGTAAAAACACTACATTTTGTAACTATGGTAAATATTACAGTATTTAATTTGCATATTCCATTCCCATTCCCCTCCTCCATATACATACGTGAGAAACCTACATGCCAAGTATAGACCATATATTGTGTTCCCTACAGGTTATAGAAAAGAGCAGAAGCTATCTAAAGAGCTATACTATCTGTTTAGACCCCCTACCTACAGGTTATAAACAATTGTCTCTTTTAGTATTTCTCCAGTAGGTTTCCTCAATGAGAAAGCCTTCACTTCTATGTCAAAGATAATAAAACAAAAACACTATAGTAAATACTACAGTAATGCCCGCAAAAGTATACTACAGTCCGCAAAAAACACTACTGTAAATGCTACAGTGCACTACAATCCGCAAAAACACGACATTAATTGCTATAAAACGACAGTTTTCTTTTAGTACATTATTTATACTGTAGTTGACTGTAAATACTCTAGTATACTACAGTAAATACTACAGTAAAGTCAGCTAAAATACTAGAGTGAATACTATAGTATTTATACCATAGTATTTATTCATGTGCGCTGTTCCAGATAAATCTCATCCACTGGAGTGTTGCGTTACTCACAAAGCAAAACCACTCTATCCTGAGTCCTTTTAAGTCTTTTCTCTGCCTCTTTCCCCCCTCACCCCCCTTTCCCCCCCTCCCTTCATCCCTGCGTGCCATCACATACACAATTGGAGATCTGGGTCAACCCTGTCTGCTCTCCCGCTGTGACGGAAGAGGGGAAAGAACGAAAGAAGGGAAAATTCAAATTCAAATTCAGGGAAGGAAAAGGAAAGGAGAGAAGGGTGAAGTGAATCAAAAGGACATTGAGGTGACATCTGGTTGTGCTTCCAGGATGACAAAAACAACAACTCAAAGCAGCAGCAGGGACAAAGATGGCTGCCATGATTTGATCTTTGACCTGAGCGACTTGTAAACAATCACGACACACAGCAGGCTTTTTTCCCCGCCTTCTTCTGCATGGGGCTGAGGGAAGAAACAATATGTTTTTTTTCGTTCTTGCCAGCTCTCTCTCTCTCTGGCCTCAAGGCCTACTCTCCCCCTCCCCCCTCCTTCCCCCACTCTCTTTCTCTCTCACGCCAAGCTTCCTGCTTTCCTGTCAGGCATATATCAGGCCAGTCAGCTGTGAAGGGTCTGACGCACCTCAGGGCTATTCAGTGGGGCCGGCGCGACGCAATTCATTTAAAAAAAGAGCGATTGAAATAAGCCCTGGCACAGGAGTTGCTGAGTAAGCAGGGGCTGTCTGAGTCTCATCGTTCTGTAAACCACCCTCACTCACTACACAAACACTGCTACACACATGAATGCACACACACAAACAAGCACATACACATACAGACATATACGTACACACACACACTCACCCTGTGGCTAGCCTGGGTCTCCACCCCCATTCTCTCTCTATTGTCCTCAGCACATGGTGTTGATTTAGTGCTATTTTGGGGGTCTGCCATTCATACACTAGTGTGTCTGTGTGTTTTTCCTTTTCTATTTTCTATTCAATGTTTTGAGAGACAACAAAGGTAGGGAGGTTTGTGTTGGGTCACAACTGATGTCACAAGCCTGCATTGTGGGAGTTGGGGTTTTCTGCCTTTTATCAAATGTGTGTGTGTGTGTGTGTGTGTGTGTGTGTGTGTGTGTGTGTGTGTGTGTGTGTGTGTGTGTGTGTGTGTGTGTGTGTGTGTGTGTGTGTGTGTGTGTGTGTGTGTGTGTGTGTGTGTGTGTGTGTGTGTGTGTGTGTGTGTGTGTGTGTGTGCCTATGCATGCATGTGAATTTGCTTGCCAGAAATGAACCATGACTGACAGTTGAGTTGATGCAATTAGGGTCATGCGGGTCCATTTCATGCCAAGCCATGGTACATGACATCTATGACTACCCTTTTATACTGTGTA
The DNA here is from genome assembly GCF_018296145.1 of Oncorhynchus tshawytscha. Taxonomy (NCBI): domain Eukaryota; kingdom Metazoa; phylum Chordata; class Actinopteri; order Salmoniformes; family Salmonidae; genus Oncorhynchus; species Oncorhynchus tshawytscha. The sequence continues at coordinate 61,009,813 of NC_056430.1, forward strand.
ACATGGGCCTTAAAAGGTCACAAACCATCAACAACCCGCACTGTATATAAGCCCTCCTTAGAGAGAGTATGACTGCCCATATTGTTTAAAAAATTAAAATTGACGGTGCACCCTTTTTTTTCTTCCTCCTGCGAATGAAAAAAAAAATTTAAATTACATTTATATATTTTCCTCCTCTTCCCTTTTTCCTAGAAAAAGGAGCTAGCTGCTGATTCAGGTCAAAAGGCAGAACCTTCACACACACACAACAGACCACTAAACCCATTACAATTTCACCGCACTCGAAAAGGGGAGGCCTACGCTCTGAGAGGAAACATCTAAACTCTCACCCACACAGTGGCAGTGAAATATCAAAGTGAAGATCACAACAGGAGCAATGTTCTGCAATGCCTTTAGTCTATAAAAAGAAAGCCAGCTTTGCCTTTCTTGATGGAAAAATCAGGCTAGATATGCGAGTAGCCCTATTCAACTCGTTGCATCATTTCCCATCTCTAGCTGGGGGGCAGCATATGCTAGCAGAGTTGCTAATCTTGCAGAGACGCTGCCAACTGGGGACCTAGCCAAGTGCCTATGGGCACTTCTAGTGGAGTGGAAATGCTGCAGAACTCTCATAACCCAAAATGCAGTATCAGGCCTTGTATTGTGTCTTGCTGACTCTCATTACATGATGCTACTCATCAGTGCTTCAACCAAGCTTGCAAACCTGGTGACTGTTCTGCAGCCGAATGATGATGATGCTCAAGTGTAGAACCTGGAGTTGGATCAGTACATCTTTATCTCCTGAGTTTGGAGTTCTACCTTGTTTCATTTTTTGGGGGGGGGGGACTTTAGATAGACTTTAGGGCCTTTGTATATACACTGGATGCACAAAACCCCTCACATGCTTACACACACACCTCTTTAAGGTTAGGCTACATCATTTCCCAGATAATGTAGGGATGTGAAGGAAATGGTGAGGCATTGTTGTGGTAACATACTATGTTTGTGTATTTTTTCACTGTGTATCCAAAGTCGAGAATATAGCAGGTAGAAATCAGTGTTGGGAAGACCGAAGGCCTTGGAGGGCAGCGGAAGAGCAGAGACGGCCTCTTTTCTCCTGCCTTTTCCTGGAATTGTTCCCCATTGTTAAAAACGCAGAGAGCTCGGACAGAACAATCGAGCAGAAAAACAGCTGGCTACCTGCTGTCAAGATGGCAATAGGCGGAAATCCACCAATAAACACTTGGCTTTGTTTCAACTGTGGTCTCCCTTAGGCTATTCAGCCTTAAGGGCCTCGTCATATTGGCTAATTTTTCAGCCATGAAGTAATCTGCTATGCTAAGCACAGAAAATAATTCCAAAACAAAAGGTAATTTCCGCACCAAAGTCACGTTCAAATTCATCTGTTTTCCAGGTTAGGTGTATGTGTATTCGAGAATTATAGCAGAAATCGATAGACAATCCAAGGTCTTTAGCAAATCTCTCAAAGTGACAACAACCAGTTAGATAACTCTATCGATTGCACTGTTAACCATTGTGAAATGTCCTACTGAGCGTGTTAGATATTTCACTCGGACCATCTAGGCCACACCATAGTATTCCTATTTGCACATCGTAAATACCTTGTCTCGTTGAGATAAAGTCTTGGCCCTTGGACTGGTGGGCTTATGGCATCAATGGGGCAATGTAACTTCGGAAGGCATGTGACCGGTGCACAGCGCCCTTGAACTCGGCATCGCCTAATTGCCCATTGTGACACTCCAAAATTTTACGGGTGGCAATAATTGGTGTTTATCTCTCGTCAGATACGAACCTCTAACTATGACATTAGTCAGGACCTACTAAAGAGTACCACACATAAGGGGCTGTGAACTTTGACGGGTCACTTTGTACAGGGTAGTTGTGCAGGGTAAATCACTAAGGATAAGCTTTTTCGTCTAATGTTTATTCCGTACACTCATTGGACTAGTGCAACCTAGCTACATGTTTACAGGTTTGTTTTTTACTAGGAATTGTTCAATTCCTTTGACAATGGCATTTCAGATTAGTTTATTTTTAGGGGTTCACAGCGAATGTCTTTGATAACTTTTTTATTGACATAGTCAAATAACTCAAGCATAACTTTTTTCCTAATATAGCACACAGAAACTAGTGGCCATGAGTAAATTGGTCAAAAAGAATGGCAAAGATTAGCCTATAGGTGGCACTTTTATAAGCAGTCTCACTTAAACCCTCATATCCACCGCCCTGTTTGACCTAAAGACTTGAACTTTGTATTTAGGTGTCTTTCATTTGCCTCAAGGACCCATGAGTTCCATTAGGATAGATTTTTTTAGAGTGTTTGTGTAACGGCAGATCTCCTCTTCGTCTGAAGAGGAGTAAGGATCAGACCAAGATGCAGCGTGGTAAGTCTTCATAATGTTTTTAATAAAGACAAATGAACACTCGAACGACAACAATAAACGATAACGTGAAATCTACAACAACCGAAACAGTACCGTGTGGCGACAAACACTCACACGGAAACAAACACCCACAAACCAACAGTGAAACCCAGGCTACCTAAGTATGATTCTCAATCAGAGACAACTAACGACACCTGCCTCTGATTGAGAACCATACTAGGCCGAAACAGAAACCAAACATAGAAAAACAAACATAGACTGCCCACCCCAACTCAAGCCCTGACCATACTAAATAAAGACAAAACAAAGGAAATAAAGGTCAGAACGTGACAGCTTGCTTTGTTATTCAACTGATCTTGTGTCCTTTCTGTTATCCTGTGAACCCCGTTTATTGCTGCTCGCAGCTATATTTTGAAAATATAATTTTTAAAGTATTTTGTATGTTCATTGGATAGATAGAGATAAAGGTGAAATGAGGAAGGGTGCTGAAAGAGCAGTGGGATGGATTCAAACCCATGCTGGTAATGGTACATTGTACATGTTGTCCAGAGGCTACGGCTTAGACTGCTAGACAACCCTAGGGCAGGAATAGTTTCCATGTGTGTGTAGCACATCTTTTTCTGAGTAAGTCCCCGTTCTTGGAATCATCTATGACCTTTATACTTGTGTCTATCATTATGTTCTTACTACCTGTAACCTCTAATAGTTTACTTTTGGACCTAACATTGGGTTAATGGCTAACTTTGATGGAGTGAAGTGAACATGGTCTGATGGATCAGTAACTCCCTTATCCAGCACATTGGGCAATCTTGTGACACAGAAACAGTCGCGGTGGGGCGTTACCCATGAGTACTGATTTTGGCATGAAGGTGAAAACAGTGCTTTGTGGTGATGTAATCCAACCTGGGAGTTGGGTGAGCCAATCAGAGTGCAGTTTATTTGACAACACCTTATTGTACGTGTCACTGAGGTTGCCGAAAAAAGGAGACAGACCAAACAATCCGGAAAATTATGAACTTGTCAAGCTTAAGTACACGTCGACTTCTTTTTTATCAATGCAAAAAACATAAAAAGAAAGTAGCAATTGTTTTCCGCCTGTAAAAAGGCTTAAAAAACAATATGACTACACTGCTTCTTGTTTCTAGGGATAAAAACCTCATTGCTTACTTAGTTAACTATTGATAGACAATTACTTGAGCATGTGTATTTACGTATACATGTTTTTAATGCCTCAACATTATAATGTGTCCATGAAATTCACTCAGTGTCTTGCAAAAGGTCACTATTCCCAATATATTGAAAAACTATTAAAACATCTATATGTAAAGGTATATACTGTAAACATGTGAGTTGGAGGATTCTACTGTATATCAATTGCTATTCAGCTTGCTGTCGACCATTTCTCCGCCTGCCTTGAAAATGATTCATCTCTGTTTGACCTCCAAAGAATGACAAATTCATGTTTGGACTTGGCTCCCAATCCTTTCTAACATAGGAGCAGGTTGGCTTGGCACAAATAGGAATTGGCAGGGAGCTGAAGCCACACAAAACTCTCTCTCACACATAGACACACAGACACACATGCACAGGCTTCCCGCCAAGTTGTTCTCCAATAGTCAGACTGAATATGAAGGAACGCTGAGTGTGTGTGTGAGTGTCGAACCACAAGGTCATCCAGTCCAGCCCTGCCCCTCGTACCCACACAAATGGCTTTACACCCCGCTTCGGTCTCTCAGGGTCGCCTGAGATGTGATTCCTTTCCAAATTAATTTCCAAAATGGCTGCCCCGGGCGAAGAGAGGATAAGCCGACCTCTCGCTGTTACTGCCTTGCCAAGTCTAGCCGAGTGCAATCGGCTTTGCAGTCAGGAGGAGTGTTACTCATAGGTTTACTTGCTGAACTCTTACTTGTTGTGAAACTCAAGGCCTTTCTGTAATGAAATCATGACATTTACATAATACAAAACAATCATGTAGATGATTTTGTGTATTTGCCAGTGCAGCATGGTCTTTGATCAGTGTAGGATTTGCCGTTATCAGTCCTGTTGGCCGAACGGCCTTCGCTTTTCATCAAAATGTGCGTCACTCGTGTAAACGAGTAGTAAAAAAAACACGCCACTGCGGTCGGTCCATGCTCCGAGTGTAGGCTTTACCGCCTGTACACCCCCCCTCCCCGAATGCTGACCTGCAAAAGTGCTAACCCTCTCCCTCTTGTCTCTCTCTCTTTCCGCCCACACTAAAACATGCACAAGCGAGCGGCACTGCAATTAAAGCTGAGTGTGAGTCATGGGTTGCACAATAACGCTGCGCCACGTAATCATATAACACCGGTTTATCTGTCTTGCCAAGGGCACCTAGTGTACTCTGCCCCGCCGCCCAGGGCTGTGTTGTGCTCTGTTGTGACAGAAAGAGATGAACGATACAGAGCTAGAGAGAAACCAGAACAATTAAGAGGAAGAAAAGAGAGAGAGAAATGGCTTTGGTGGGTGTGAGAGAGGGAGAATGGAGTTAGAGAGGTGTAGAGACAGAGAGAGGGAGAGGAGGGGTGTCGACAGGTGGGTTGTGGCTGGGGAGACAGCCCAACAGATTGGCTAAAGCCACTGATGTTCTCTAGCCTACTCAGCTCGTCTTAGCTCAGAGAATACAGTCTGCCATGTGCCCTGCCTCACCTCTGGGACACGACATACTAACACACACACTACTCACACACATTCAAGGCTTACACACACAAACACACAACTCATACACATGCTCACGTAAGCCTTGAATGAGTGTGTAAGGCTTACGTTAGTTGTTTATTATTGTGTGTAAGTTGTGTGTATGTGTACATGGGTTGTGTGTCAGTGTGTGAGCTGTTTGTTAGTGTGTGTCATTCAAGGCAGTCGCGGTGGGGCGTTATGTCTGCAGGTTATGGCACAGAGCTTTTAGATGTACTACGTACGTTCAGTCCCAAAGCGGTTAATGCTGTAGCTGAACCTAAATGCTGTAGAATAGACTATAGGAATGGCCTATTATCAAGCACGTTGCAGAGAACAGTTTGAATGTGCACTGACACTCTCCAGCCTTGCTATAGTCTAGACCCGAGGCTATGAACCAAAAGCAAATTAATTGGGACTGATGCATTGTTGCTAAGCGACACTGTCACACTATGAAATGTTTGTTTGGAGATCAATGCGCTCGTTGGTCCGAATCTCAGCTTGAACAGCACAGACGTAAATCCAACATTTGTGTAAACTATGCATTGCTGCTATAGGGAGATATAGGGAGATATGTGTACTTACAAATTGTATATTTGCACAAATCTCAAGCAAGTATTCGGCCCCCGTGCCTATAAAAAGCGTTGTATTCTCTATGAAAAAAAAAACAGAAGCAAACAGACCTAAACGGTGAAGGACTTGCTAAGGTGTTCACGAATGAATACAACCACGGACAATTACCAATTGCATCTATGACCTCTTCAGGACAAGTCAGGACACAGGGGGTGTCGAAAGGTTTAGGCGGTGGCTCAAAATAGGGACGGAAAGTGTAATGGGAACAATGCTATAAAACAGATTACAGGAGGAAGAGGGAACATAAAACAACACAGGTATAAAGTTAATATGTAAATTATCCAGAGAGAGTGAGAAAGAGAGGCCAAGGCAGCAGCTACTCTTCCTGGTATCCGGCACAATTAAGGCAGTTATACAATTTTAAAAACATTACAATACATTCATTACAGAATTCACAACACACTAATTGTGTGCCCTCAGGCCCATACTCCACTACCACATATCTACAACACAAAATCCATGTCTACGTCTGTGTAAAGTGCATATGTTATCATGTGTGTGTATGCATGTGCCTGTGCCCATGTTTGTGTTACTTCATTGTCCCCGCTGTTCCATAAGGTGTTTTTTTTTTACCTGCTTTTTAAATCTGATTCTACTGCTTGCATCAGTTACCTGGTGTGGAATAGAGTTCCATGTAATCATGGCTCTATGTAGTACTGTGCGCCTCCCATAATCTGTTCTGGACTTGGGGACTGTGAAGAGACCTCTGGTGGCATGTCTTGTAGGGTTTGCACGGGTGTCCGAGCTGTGTGCTAGTATTTTAAACAGACAGCTTGGTACCTTCAGCTTGTCAACACCTCTTACAAAAACAAGTAATATGGAAGTCAATCTCTCTTCCACTTTGAGCCATGAGATTGACATGCATGTCATTAATGTTAGCTCTCAGTGTACTTTTAAGGGCCAGCCGTGCTGCCTGTTCTGAGCCAACTGCAATTTGCCCAAGTCCCTCTTTGTGGCACCTGACCACACGACTGAACAATGCGACAAAACTAGGGCCTGTAGGACCTGCCTTGTTGATTGTGTTGTTAAGAAGGCAGAGTAGCACTTTATTATGGACAGACTTCTCCCCATCTTAGCTACTGTTGAATCAATATGTTTTGACGATGACAGTTTACACTCCAGGGTTACTCCAAGCAGTTTAGCCACCTCAACGTAATCAATTTCTACATTATTCATTACGAGGTGTAGTTGAGGTTTAGGATTGAGTGAATGATTTGTCCCAAATAAAAATATTGTAGTTTTGGAAATATTTAGGACTAACTTATTCCTTGCTACCCATTCTGAAACTAACTGCAGCTCTTTGTTAAGTGTTTCAGTAATTTCAGTTGCTGTAGTAGCTGGCATGTATAGTGTTGAGTCATCCGCGTACATAGACACACTGGCCTTACTCAAAGCCAGCGGCATGCCGTTAGTAAAGATTGAAAAAAGCAAGGGGCCTAAACAACTACCCTGGGGAATTCCTGCTTTTACCTGGATTATGTTTGCGAGGCTTCCATTAAATACTTCCTCTGTGTTCTGTTAGACAATATACTCTTTATCCCCATTATAGCAGGGTTTAAAAATATATAATATAATTTAACTAGGCAAGCCAGTCAAGAACAAATTCTTATTTACAATGACGGCCTACCCCAGCCAAACCCGGACGACACTGGGCAAATTGTGCACCACCCAATTACTTCCCAATCACGGCCGGATGTGATACAGCCTGAAAATTGTGATTGACCAGATACAATGCAATTTAACAGTAAACAAATTGACAACAGACTTTCAGCACGCATGTAGGGAAGGACACTCAACAAGCACGGCACTTACACAAATGACTGATGATTGGCTGAGAGAAATGTATGAAAAACTTATTGTGGGGGCTGCCTTGTTAGACTTCAGTGCAGCTTTTGACATGATCTATCATAATCTACTGCTGGAAAAACGTATGTGTTATGGCTTTACACCCGAGTGGTGCAGTGGTCCGAGACACTGCATCTCAGTGCAGGAGACGTTACTGTAGTACCTGGTTCAAATCCAAGCTGCATCACATCCGGCTGTGATTGTGAGTCCCATAGGGCGGTGCACAATTGGCCCAGCATCGTCCGGGTTTGGCCGGGGTAGGCTGTCATTGTAATTAAGAATTTGTTCTTAACTGACTTGCCTAGTTAAAAAAAGGGGGCTTAACTATTCTTGGGTAGGGGAATTACTTCAGCTTCCCTCCAGGCCTCACACTTTCTAGTAGGCTTAAATTGAAGATGTGGCAATATTGTCTGCTATTATCCTCAGTAATTTCCTATCCAGATTGTCAGCCCCCAGTGGTTTGTCATTGTTGATAGACAACAATACTTTTGTCACCGCTTCCACACTGACTTTACGGAATTCAAAGTCTTTCATAATCTGGTCAGATATGCTTGGATGTGTAGTGTCAGCGTTTGTTGCTGGCATGTCATCCCTAAGTTTTTTTTTAATCTTGCCAATGAAAAAGTAATTAATAACCTCTTAAGGATTGGACCCTTTTTTCCCATTTTTGCCTTAAATGACATACCCAAATCTAACTGCCTGTATCTCAGGACCTGAAGCAAGCATGTATGCATATTCTTAATACCATTTGAAAGGAAACACTTTGAAGTTTGTGGAAATGTGAAATTAATGTAGGAGAATATAACACATTAGATCTGGTAAAAGATAATAAAAAGAAAACAATGTGTTTAAAAAAATATGTATATTTGAATCATGTTTGAAATGAAAGGGAATGGCCACAATGTATTATTCCAGTTTAGGGACAATTGAGAATGTGTCCACTAGATGGCAGCAGTGTATGTGCAAAGTTTTACACTGATCCAATGAACCATCACATTTCTGTTCAAAATGTTGTATCAAGTCTGCCCAAATGTGCCGAATTGGTTTATTAATAAATGTTCAAGTTCATAACTGTGCATTCTCCTCAAACAAGAGCATGGTATTATTTCACTGTAATAGCTACAGTAAATTGGACGGTGCAGTTAGATTAACAAAGAATGAAAACTTTCTGCCCATATCAGATATGTCTATATTGAAGATCCTGATTAGTTTATTATTGGAGTCAGGTGTTTTAGCTGGGGCTGGGGCAAAAGTGTGACACCAATAAGGCCCCTTAGGACTGAAGTTGCCCAGGCCTGGTGTAGAAGTTAAAGTAGTTGGCAATATCAGTGGGTTTTGTGATAAATGAGCCATCTGATTCAATGAATGATGGAGCCGAGTTGGCTTGTTCCCCCAAAATGTAATTTATGGTGCTCCAAAGCTTATTACGATAATTCTTTAGATCATTTATCTTTGTTTTATAGTATAGTTTATTTTTATTTAGCTTATTCACATGATTTCTTAATTTGCAGTATGTTGGTCAATCAGTTGGCTGCCAGACTTATTTGACATACTCATCCTCTCAACCATACAATTTTTCAATTCCTCATCAATCCAAGGAGATTTAACAGTTTTTACAGTAATTTTCTTAATGGGTGTGTGCTTATTAACTGGAATAAGCAATTTCATAGCTCAGATAAATAGCTTCTCCGCTGCCGTTGGCGGTTTGAAGGGGATTGATAGTTTTAGTGCGGCAGTGACCACATGGCGAGGCCTCTCGAGGAATATAGCGGCTGAGGCCGGATGACAAAAACAGAGGGGAAGCTGGAAAATGTCTGAAAATGTTGCGCAGATGACGGTTTGATTCATGTGCTAGATGTCGTAAAACCGTTTCCTTGACACAAGAACTAGCGAGGCAGGCTTGTTGTTTTGTTTTTTACGAGTCTCTCATCCAGACCAGGCAGAAATAGATTGACGTGCACATATGGGCTCTGCTAGCAATGAATCTATTACCGGTTAGGATATATAAGTAGCGGAGGTTGTGTGTTAGCTCCCAGAGTAATCTTAGTGACCTAACACAGTCTAGCAGAGAATCTATCACCATTTAGGATAAATATGTAGCAGAGATGGTTCTCTGAAGTATACTTGCATGATGGGTAAAGACTTAAGTGTTACCTCCCCGAGCAAGGATTTAGCTTAGTGGGCTAACATGGTCTTCTGTTGGGTAGACAACCTTTTTTTTAAACCTGCTAGTGTACTCTAGGATACTGGACCCTCTTGCTGCTCAACTTTCAACTTGCTAGGTGGTTTAAAAGGTAACCATGACACAGTTGGTCACATGATCAACATGTTGCATCACATGGGTCCTACCATTCCTTAATCATCATGTTGTGTCATTTCTGAGTGGGTGGGCAGAATGCACCTTTGGAAGGGGCAATGGCCAGCCCAGCACCATCCCCTAGAATCTGCCTTGTTCCTCTGTGAGACACTGAAAAAAGCTTGAGTATCAGGAAAAAATACATCTTCATCTCCTGTCATCCAGGAACCTGACACTTCAGACTGTTAAAGTTTTTGCCCTATTATCTTTTAAAGTCAGAAACTCCCCTTTAATGGGCTTGCTGCCTTGGAGTGGCCTGAAAACACTGTCTGTCTGGACATTACGTAAGCTGTCATTATTTGCAGTTTCTTGCTTCAGGGCTTAGTTACATCACGGTGAACTTTGCTGTGCGACGCTGATGTTATTTCTGGCAGCCCTGTGTTACGTACCTGAATGGAGAATAGCTGGCTTAGCACCCGGGCGAACTAACTGGCGAAGAGGAAAAACAGGGAAAACAGGAACAAAAAAAATGTTTTCTCCCGTAACGGCCCAGACCGTAAAATAATCCGTGACATTTAAGCGGCACTTCGTTGATGAGTTTCCCATTCTCTCCCCCCGAAGATGCATGTGGATATCGGAAAGAGTGAATCGAGGGGAAACTTGCAGAGCGTGTGGCAGAAAATAACCCAAGACACAGGGTTGCATCAGAGTCGGGATAGCCTACATGCAATAAGTATTGTTGCAGATGCTGCTTCTCAAAGATAAGCAAAACTCTGTGGTATTTTGCACCAATGCACAAACATGGTCTCTTTTGGGTTTTGCTTGCCTTTCTCCATCAGGAGAAATGTGCAATGGCCTAATATTAATTTGTTTTGGTTGAGGTACTGTCGAGTTGAGGAACGTTGGCTAGCATGATCTTTGGATCTTCTTTTTCCAAATAAATGAAAGCCTTGTTTTTGCTGGTGTCCACTAGTGTAGCTTCTCAGTTTTCATATCATATGATTTCACTCTTCTATCCTCTTAGGAATGTGTGTCCTCAACTGCTTTGCAATTTTGCTCTCCATATTTTCCCACACTGGAGAAATTGCGGGGGAGATTCGAGCAATTTCCCCACATGCTTGTGAAGAGCATGCGATCATGGGCTCGGTTGTTTGCTATTTTTCTAAATGTTCCCTTACAGTATATTAGTGAATGCAGACTATTATTTTATTAAATGCCCCACGTCCCCCGTTCCTTCTCTCACCCATCCTGCTTAACTGCTAGTCCTCTCCGCCCATCCTCCCCAAACTCCCTCCCCCTTAGTGTGGCGGCTTTGCAGATGTGGCACATCTGGCTCCAGGAGTGACTCATTATTATTCGCTCTGATGTTCCACTCCTCTCCCTCTCTCTCTCCTGCTGCCATGGCAACTGATGAATGTTTGGCAGGAAGCCCTAGTCGAGGGATACAGGGATGAATAAGAGCCTAGCGATGGGTGTTTGTGTGTGTGTATGTGTGTGATAGAGAGAGTGGGAGGAATGGAAAAAGAGAGAGAGAGGGTATAGAGAAAAAAGGGAGGGAGGGAGAAGGGAGTAAGCTCTCAGTAGTTTGGCTTCGATCCAGGGCAACCATAATGCCTGGCTGAAATGAGGCCCTTGGCAGAACACCAGGTCTCAGAGAACAAAGATGTGTGCTTCTAACGCCGGCGACAGGGCCCCGCTTGGCAGCCTCTGCGTTTTCCCAGCAGCCTTTGCCTTGGCAGCCCGCCACCTTTTCCCTCCAGGCCTGCAAAGAGGATTAGGGTGGAGTGAGGGAGGGAGCGAGGGAGAGAGAGCGAGCGAGAGAGGGGAAAAAGAAAGCCTTGTTTTTCTCTTGTCTCCTCACTTTGCCCCTGTGACATCACTGCCTCTCCTCTGTTTCCAGATGCACACCGTCCAAAAGTGTTTTTCCCCTCTCTCTCCAAACGCGCCATTTTATTTGAGTTGGCCTTCCATTTTATAAACAGTGTCGTCAGTCGCTATATTGAGGGTAAGCCTGAGTGCCTAAAATGGCATCTTTCTCTGTAGTCTGACTAGCTGCACTTGTAAGGACTAGAGGACTAGATCTGCACCAAATGCCTATGCAGTTTCCAAGCGTTGACTTGAATGCAAACCCTGCTTTTGTGAAAGTGATGCAAAAACATCACACCCCTTCCTATACAATAAAGTGCTCGTGCTGTGACATTTCCAGGATATTGCATCACTCCATACTGCAACACTGCATCAAAGATCAAAGCACTGCAGTCAACGGCGCTTCTCGAGACTGTCGCCGCTTTAAGAAAGCTGCAAAGTCAATGCTGCAGCACCCAATGTGTTGTTCTTTTTTCAATCAGCATTTGTTACCTCTGCTTATTGATCTGCCAAAGAAGCATTGTGGACAATCAATAGGGTAGTACATTTTCCTTCTACGCCGTCCAAGAAGCTATCTCTTTAAGTGGCATATGCCTCAGCCGTTCGAACCATAACAGGCTGTCAGGGTCAGAGAGTGGATTCATTGCAGCAAAGCAGGAAGTGATTTGGCGATTTAGTGCATGCACACTCAGCGAGCTGTGGGCAGTTGTCTGAAGCGTAGACCACACTATTTATTCACGTCTGTGTGCACACTGTAACCCAGCTTTAAGTGCTATTTAGGGGAGCAGTGAAGAGGGCTTTAAATGTGGGATATGTTTTCTATGTAAGGCAAGGGCTTAGATTGTGTCAAGCTCGGATGATTAAGACGAGAGAAAAAAAACACGTCTGTAAACAGGAAATGGTTCATTACTTAGAATATCCTGATAGGAGTGATCTCCATAGTAACCCTTTCCTTCCTGCACTGACAATAAAAACATGAAAGTATAATGATGATGGTGATGATTTGTTTTCCCTTCCATTGCGCCACATTTAAAGTCAAATGTTGATGACGATAAACTAAAGTGTGATTTCAGGGAATCGGGAATAAGTAATCTTTTGTACATCTTTTTTTAATAATGTTTTTCGGATGAGTTTACACAGCATGTGGATTTTGTGCCTGTCAGAACCAACTGTGACTAAGCAAAATAGCCAATAATGATAGGTCAGTGCTCCAAGCTTAGTAACAACACAATGTCATCGACCCCACTCTAAAATAAGTCCATTAGGTCTATAACTAGCTAATGGTTTTCAGTTAATAACATAGGAATAGGGCCATGTTGCAACAACCTCAGCCCACAAGATGAATTCCCCTAAATGGGAGGTTAGGAGCCACTGTAAGCCTACACTTTCTTGGCATCTACCGAAGTCGTCCTCTGACAAAAATACTACGAATTTTTTAGAATGCATGTCAATTAAATGCACACATTCAATCAATTACCTTGGAAAGGAAATTCCCTTTGGTACTATAAAGCTAATCATTTATAAGCTTTGGGAGCCAAACAGCTATTTATTTGGAACTGTCAGTTGCTTCCCGACAGAGGCAAAAGTAAAAGGCCATTTGTTTTCTTTTTGCTCTCGAGAGCAACATGCAGCAGCATGCGCTCATAACTTCAAAGTACGTGTGCTGTGTACAGTAATGCTTAATTCACGAAAAGTACTGTTTAAAAATTGAAAGGCTTAAACACATCAAAGAGAAGCCACTACAAAGGCATTTGTTCAATTATTAAACGACTTCCATGCTGTTAATTTGCCTCAGTCACATACTGGAAGGCTTGCACATATAACCACCTAGTTACCGAGTCTGTCTACTGACAGATTACAGAGGAACAAAAGTCCATTGACTGAGTCATAAGGGGGGTTTGCCGAACCGTAAACATTCCTGGTCAAGGGCAAATTGATAAGATTCATTATTTTTTTTAATCAAACATATCCTCCCTCCCTAGCTTTGGCAAGCAAATGCATGGAGTCATGTGGTTCAGTTATTGTCTTTATTTGTTTTTGCCATCATTGGATACTTTTGCGAATGACCAGGAGTCCATCTGAAAAAAAGCTGGACACAGTGCTACAGTGTGACCTCAATGTCACCTTCTCCAGTCTGCTTTTCCTGGGTTTCTTTCCCATCGAGCAGACTTCCTCCCATGTGAAACGGCTAAGCTGAATAAACTGACTCCTTTGACCCTCTTCCTCGCCATGAGGCCATGTCTGCAAATATCACATCTGACTAACTCCAACCAACTGGGAAACTTTTCAAGGGCCCAAGAGTCATGCAGGCAAGGAATGGCTGACTTGAAAGAACTGACACTTGACTTTAAACCAGCAGGTATAATGCATTTATGACATGGTCATAATGCACGGTAGGACTTGTCATATGACACTCTTATTCACGGGTTGCACGTTTCATCACAATATTGATTTGAACGTTAGTTTTAGGATTGATGCCCAGCTGAGTGTTCTACTCATTGCAGTCTCATTGAATGCTGATGAAGATTTAATCTAAAGTGCATTACTGTGGCTTGGTAACCCCATGACATTTCAAAAGGAGGCAAAGACTTAGTAGGACAAGCTTTTGTCATCATTGTGACATTGGCAGATTTACTTTAGATACAGTATAACTTTGGCTAGCTAAGACTGAGAGGAGAGCACCGACATTTTAGCTAGCTAATGTTAGCATTGCTATCTATTTTTAATGAACAAGTCAACTTGACAACATCATAATGATGGCAACGTTGTTTTCTACTAATTATTTGTCTACTTTAGCAATGTCATCGTATTTCCAAGCCACTATAGTGTAACATTGACGAAACCGTCATTAGGCCCCTGTTCAGAAAGACATGACTAACCATTAGTCAGACATTAATATGCTGCGGCATCTGTAAAACATTGATAAGAATGGCAACGATGCAAGTGACGGATGTGCAACCGATGAATAATGTCTTAGTATCATATGTCATAATGAGATGTTGCCAAAAACAATACATAAAAAAGACATACAGTAAGATATTAGTTAATAATCACATATTATAAGGGTAGCTTTAAGTTACCCTAATTTCTCTTTAACCACTCTTGCCACTCTCTTCCTCGAACCATTAAGAAGGAAGATTAAAAGTAACAATAGCAGGCTCATGTCAAGACACTGTGGCAACCTCTGATTGCGTGACTTGTAGTCCTCTGTGTTTGTGTGTTAGCCGCTGTTCAAGCTGCCACCAAGTTGGAGCACCTGGGGACGCTGAGCGATACCAGCGTGCCACATAAGCCACCAGAGTGCCCTCACCCCCCTCCTTCATCCCTCCCTCCCTCTCCATCCCATCAGCAGATCAGCAGGTCTTAAGGTCTTCCAAACTTTGTGACAAGCCACAATTGATGCTCAAGTGGATTGTTATGCATGTGTGTGTGTGTGCATGTGTCTGTTACTTTGTGTTTGTGTCTGACTTTGTGTATGTGTGTGTAAACTGTAATCACACCACATAAGGGGGAATGTTTGTCTTCACGCCGGCCCAGCTCAAGACAAGGCCACCAGCGTAAGTGATGTTTCAACTCTAATTAACCAGCTCACTAAAGAGCCTTAATTGAAACGAGGGTTACCTTGCTGCTCTGTAGATGTCTTGGCATGGTAGCGGGGTAATGTCTAAGCTGAATGGCATCCATGATGATGAGACACAATATTGTGTTAGCTTGAGTATGTATTTTGTTAGTCTAGATACACACACACACACACACACACACGTGCGCATGTGCACACTCACATTGTGTGTGTGTGCTCTATTATTAAATACATACTCAAATGTACAAATCACAATGCAAACTGCACCACATCCAACCTATCTGACCTCCAAGTACATTCTTATTTTGGGTCAAAACTTTTCCTTTCTATTTTAATAACTACAGTATCTCTCCCAGCCATCGCTTGGGATTTGCTTATACACCGTTCACATGGGCACATTGTCCTGGATGCAAATAGCCCACACTGCTATTACTGCTCAGTGCTCATTTGCCTCTTCTGCCTTAGGCTGCAGAGAAATAGGACACATTGTTCACTGGTGCACCTACAGTAGCCTACGTGTCCCCCTTGTGTGTCTCTCTCTCTCTTTCATTCTCTCTCCACACAGCTGACTGGGCGAGCGAGACAGGGCATGTGTGTTGCAGCCAAGAGAGAAGGACGAGACAAGATGGGCCACGGCCACATCAAGTCAGCTGTCTGGTCGATGCAGATCCACACCGACGTGATACAGTCATACAAACCATTGAGTAAGAGATGACTGTGTAGCTACTGTTAATGCTGAGTCATTGTCAGTGGTTCACTGCTCTCCTGTTGGCCAGTCATCATTCCACAGCTAGTTTTTTTACATTCAGGGGCGTCATGCACCCCAAAAATCTGAGGTGGCATAAAGTACACGAGGATGGCTGGGGTATGGTCCGGAGAAGGGCTATCCGTAAATTTGATAATTTAGCATTTTTCAAACACCTGAAACAGCTTTTCTCTGCAATCTATAACCATAATCATTATGCTTAATTTGATGTTCAAATATGTTTATTTTTCGTGAGTATTATTCCACATTTAGTTATTGCTTTCTTAACAAACATGCAAGTAGTTATGCCAGCTAAGATAGTTAGACATGATAGCTACTGTTAAATTGATTGATAGCCTGGAGATTGAGAACCTGGTTGGGATAGCTCAGTGGTGTAAAGTACTTAAGTAAAATACTTTAAAGTACTACTTAGTCGTTTTTGGGGGTATCTGTACTTTACTATTTATATTTTTGACAACTTTTACTTCTCTACATTCCTAAAGAAAATAATGTACTTTTTACTCCATTCATATTCTCTGACATTCAAAAGTACACTTTGCATTTTGAATGCTTAAAATGGTCCAATTCACACACTTATCAAGAGAACATCCCTGGTCATCTCTACTGCCTCTGATCTACTTCATTATGTGTTGGAGTGTGCCCCTGGCTATCCATACATTTTAAAAACAAGAAATTGGTGCAGTCTCATTTGCTTTATATAATGAATTTGAAATGATTTATACTTTTACTTTTGATACTTAAGTATATTTTAGCAATAACATTTACTTTTGATACTTAAGTATATTTATAAACAAATACTTTTAAAGTTTTACTCAAGTAATATTTTACTGGATGACTTCCACTTTTACTTGAGTCCTTTTCTATTAAAGTATCTTTACTTTTACTCAAGTATGACAATGTGGTACTTTTTCCACCACTGGGATAGCTAAAGCCAACTTCATACAATTGCTAAGTGGCTAGTAGTATTACAGAGTAGAGGTGGCACCACAGGTCCAGGAGTCCCCAAAATTCTGGGGTCTGTAGTTTTTCCTGATCTGGTAACCAACCTAACCAACTAAAATTCTGGACCTTAGATGTTATGATTACTCTGTTGTAAAATGATTTGATATGGGCTATGATGGGACAAGAGTTTTTCTAATCAGGTAATATGTTTGTTTTTTTATCCTGGGAAAAATTTCTGGCCTTGTTCATATGAATTATATTTTCAAGGGAAGGGAAAGGGTATATTTAGTCAGTTGCACAGTGGGGTTTTGTATACACAGAGAAAGTAACATGATTGGACAATAAGACTCACAGGGCTGAGCTTACTTTATGCAGGTATGCATCATGTAGTCCTGTCATATGCAACTGTAGGCCTAATTAAAAATGTACTCAGTCTCTGTCAGCTTTTGTGTTTATTGATTAATTCCAGTGAATCATTTTGGATTGAAAAAGTCTAGGTAGCCTAGACCGCTGCACCACTCAGGAGCCCACTATACAATGAATAGCTGCCATTTCCCATGTCTAGCCTATTGGAAACAAATAGGTGTAGCCAAAAATGAAACTATTCATCACATTTAGGCAACTGTCTATTTAACAAAGAGCATGCTTTCTTTCAGAAACCATTTCCTTTGGTATTTGGCTTTAGCTTGCTGTGACTCGCTCGTCCTACCCCTCATGTCTGTGATCTTTGGCAGCGAGCCAGGATGGGTAGTTTGTTTTTCCACGGATGGGCGAGTTAAGAGGCGAGTACGTGACTAAAAACCACTTCCTGTTTGGAACGTCATCATAAAGTAGGCTACATGCTTGCAAAAAAAAAACTGCTTTGTATCCGCAGGTCTCCTAAGCGGTATTGCCTCACACTCTACAATTGTGTGGCTAACCCTAACAAAGAGAGAAAGTAAATTACGGAAAACTCTTCGGTCGGTTGGCAATGAAGACATCGTTTTTTGTCAAATCTTACAGTGAGCTATATAGGCTACAAACACCGTTCATGCAATAGCAACACTTTTTTTATTAGGCCTAAGGCAATTTTGTTGACCTTCCTCACAGTCTAACAAGACCAGACCGGAGTGACATTTAGGCTATGTGGAATTATTATCAAAGTAAATGAACTATCCACACGAATAGCCTCTAGACTTAAGAATTGAAGGAGCTGTAATTGAAAAAAGTGCAAACGATGTGTCGGTTTGTGACTTTGATCTGGGGGTTTCCGTATTCGCCAGTCAGACAGGCTGTGAGTTGTCGAGTTTACTGAATCACGAGGCGTCGATTGGTGTGAGTTAGTCATGCTGAACTTCATCCAATATTTGGACGATGAGGGAATTCACAGTCGCTCTTTGTGATAACGACGGAGAACATCGCTATCAAACGGTGGTTAGGCGCTATATTCTCAAATTTCGAAATACAACAATGTTGCAGGCACGCGCCACGTCATAGTATGACTGCAACAAGGTATCAACTACCTCGTTATGTGATACATTGTTGCTTAGAATAAGGGGCGTGTGTAACAAGCGATTGACAAAGTAGCCCAAACACAGTTGATCATGGATATTTCTAAAATGATAAATATTTCGACGTTAGTTTTCATCATGCAACTATTCTAATCTATTTTTATGTCTAAACAAGCCGAGTGTGCAAGGCTGAAATCGTAAACTATGGATTGGAAAGAGGCTATCCCATTTTAAAAGGACGAAGGAAGGGGGGGTATAATCTGCCATAGTAACACAGAGTCGAATTGTATGGTTGGGTGAAAGCTATCTGCCTCGTGACGTTGTGCTGGCAGTGTGACTGGAATGAGGATTTGCTAAATAGGGCTCTAGTGCCAGCCCGGGAGAGCATACATAGGCTAACTAAAGGCGCAAGATAGGTGACGCCACTTGTTGAGTTGCATGCAAAGGCATTATATATTCGTGAGACAATTTAGGAGCCGCAATAATTGTTGCTTTGAAATCTTTGGATGTTGATTCTCAGTAATCAGAAGCCTATCATCAACATCTGATACAATTTACCTTGACGTTAAATAACTACTTTTAGCAGCAGGGCTCAACTGCATCTAACCAGTTTCTCTTTAGGGCTTGCTGGCAGTTTAACTCCTTGTACAAGTGGTGGGGCCTACGGATAGAGGGAGAAAAAAAGGTGAGCATGCGCTGGAGGGGCTGTCGAGGAATCAAGTAAATAGAATTGGAGCTGCTGGAGGCACTCGTGGTGTGTCGTCGGTGACGTCACCGCCCTACATTGAGTTCGAGCTGTGAGTTGTAGTGCGAGATAGATAGAGGCGCGCCGTAGTAAAGTACACAACTGCAATGAACTTCTCAGTGTAACTTGGCTGTTTTAAGGCTGCTTGGCTAGAGGGAAAATACACAATTATTCGCGATTCCTTTTTTTTCTGCAGAATAAAACGAATCACAGGGAGATTTGGAGAATTTGGTATCCACTTTTCACGAAAACTATGTCGTCCGCGGCTGTAGCTGCTTCGAGGAGGCAGTCATGTTATTTGTGTGACTTGCCCCGCATGCCATGGGCGATGATCTGGGATTTTACCGAACCCGTTTGCAGGGGATGTGTCAACTACGAGGGAGCCGACCGGATTGAGTTTGTAATTGAGACTGCCCGACAGCTGAAGAGGGCTCATGGATTCCAGGACGGGAGATCTCCGGGTCCAGGCAAACCTCAGCACTCAGGGAAGGAAATTCAGTCCCACAACCATTCGGCTGGAGACCCCGGCTCGCGTCCGCCTCAGCCTCTGGATCGCTATCCCCTCTCTGACCGACCGCCAAGGTTGGGACCGGAGTACCAACCGGGGAGGCAAGTTAACGGCATCCCTGTGCCAAATGGATTTCCAAAACCTGACGACCCACCGGAGCTGAACCGCCAGAGCCCCAACCCTCGCAGGACTAGCACGGTTCCTCCCAATCTGGTGCCTTTAGTGAACGGAAACATGGGTCCAGTACACACACTCAATGGTCGGCCAGCTCAAATGGGTATGCCGGGCGCGTTGAATGTTCCTGGTCAAGGCGACCACGGCAAGCGCGGGGAGGATATGAAAGACAAGCATAGACCGGATAGCATGTCGGACATGTCTGAGAGCCACAAGCGGGCGGAGGAGTGGATGGGCAAGGGCAAAACAGTGAGGGATTTGATGGCTCTCCACACATTCGACAGCAGGTTCAAGAAAGACCACGCGGCGATGCAGCGCGTCATGGGATATGAGACAAGTGCAACTTCTTCAAAACCAGGTAGGATTGTATATATTTTTTCACACAGGAATACATTCATTTGGAAGACTAAAACAGGAACTGGCAGTGTTCTTAGTCAGCTACTTTTCCACTGTTGACGTGGGTTTTCAGTTGAATGGTTGTTTATGCATGTTTACATTTCCCCTAGTCAGATCCCCAGCAGGCTTCCGACTAGACAACTTGTTTTGTTTTACATATGAAATAACATAACTTTCTGAGATTTTTCATTTAATGTACAGTGCATGCACATTTGCTGCTGTGGTGGTTGGAATGTTTGTTAACCCTTAACTCCTCTCTCTCTACCCCCTACCCCTCCTTCTTCTCCAACAGACAGAGGGAAGCACCCGCGGAGCATGAAGAGGAAAGCCTCCCCAGAGCCCGACGGCGAGGGCTCCACCCCCAAGATGAATGGCGGTGAGGGCCAGCCTTGGTTGCCGTCGCCCTCAGAGGTCCTCAAGATGCCCCCGGCCTCCCTGCCAGGCTTCTCTGCCGCTCCACCCTCCACCATCTCCCCCCACAGTCGCACCACCCCACCGGAGGCGGCCACGGCACAGAACGGCCAGTCGCCCATGGCAGCACTCATCCTCGCCGCTGACAATGCCGGCAACACTGGCTCGCCCAAGGACGCCAACCAGGTGCACTCCACCACGGCAGCAGGCCGGCGCAACAGCGGGAGCCCACTGTCCCCGTCCTCTGCAGGCCAGCGGCGGCTGACCCAGAGGGAGGTGGTGGCCACGGCCCATTCGCAGGGCATGGACCCTCACGGGGCGCCGCCGCAGAGCATTCCAGACTCGTCGGTGCCGGGCAGCGTGCCACTGTGCTGCACCCTGTGCCACGAGAGGCTGGAGGACACACACTTTGTCCAGTGTCCGTCAGTGCCCTCGCACAAGTTCTGCTTCCCCTGCTCCCGGGAGAGTATCAAACAGCAGGGGGCCACGGGAGAGGTGTACTGCCCCAGCGGGGAGAAATGCCCACTGGTGGGCTCCAACGTACCATGGGCCTTCATGCAGGGTGAAATAGCCACCATCTTGGCAGGGGACGTGAAAGTAAAAAAGGAGAGAGACCCTTGATTTTACCAGCGTTTTTTTTTTTTTAACTACCACAACAACAAACAAAAACCAACATGTACACCATTACAACTGAATATAGATCCTCGTACCATGCATACCATCCAAAAGAAACTGATGGACGTGTACATATTGGACACAAGGGAAGTTGTATGCTTCGTAAACATGGCTGTATAATTTTTTTATTTTTATTATTTTGTTTTTGTTTTTCAATACATTGTGTTTCTATATATTTTTTTTTTTTGAAGATAAAGGTATGTACTCATCATAACAGACTACTTTCCTCCTCCCCCTTTTTTTCGATGTACTTTTAGTTCTGGTGGCAGTCCCTGTTAAACATAGAATGTGACTAACTAATATGACTCTACGAGCACTTGGCAAACTGAATTGCTTCTAGCTGTACTTGTATGCACTTGTTTAAAAAAAACTTGCCAAATACAATTTCTGACCTTGTAATAATAACTAGTGTCTGGTTTGCTTATTTCCCTGCAATTAGTAATGAGTGAAGCCATAGGGAGAGAGAGAGAGACATGTCCCGATTATGAATCACTCATGGGCAGTGATGCAATACCTTTGACAAGAACAAAATGGGACCCGGGGAGGATTGGGGGGTGGGGTAGCAAAGCGAGGGAGTAGAGGGAGGAAAAGAAGTGAGGGGAGATTTTCTATACAGCAGTAAACATACAGTTGAATATGCCAGCATGAAAAATTCCTCAGATGGTTTTAATACTCGTGATTTACTTTGCTTACAGCAGTTATGAGGCTATTGTACATTTAATGACCACTAAGTTAGTCAAATCTACCGCATGTCTCCTATGCTGGTAAAAACAAAAGTATTCTTAGTATGTCATACTAATAAGTACAGGTACGGTTAACCCAAAAGGGCTTAAATGTTAATTTAATCTGTTCACTAAGGTAATTCCACACCACTGTTTATTGGGGATGTTGATTGTAGAGTGATTCTGCACAATTGAAACAGCCTCTACTGTGCATTATCTCTTGCTAAGTCAGCCTGAATGTAGGGAGTTGTTTCAGTTCTTGTTCAAAGCTAGCGATGGAGCTAAAATGTACGGGAGTCATGTTGATCAATAAGATCGACACAATATTCAGTTAAATCTCTTTCAGATCTATTCTCTTGTCACTTCGCCCCCAGGGCCATTGCCTTTGACACATTGCATCCACGCCCTAATACAAAACAAAACATAGTAAGGATGTGAAGTCACAAATGATTACGTCATGTGACTACTTGTGAGCTCAGCACATGTGATCTTTGATTGGAGGTATTGGCTTTTTCCTCAACTCAACGCTGCATGCTTGTCAAGAAGTTATGAATGCAATCCAGAGAAATAGTTTTGACGACATTCGTTGAGGCTACTGTAGAAGCAAACATGTAGCGTGCACTGTGTGAAAGGGATTCTTCCATTCGAGCCGGGTTAACCAGTTTTGGAGATAATCTCTTATTCATCTGCAAGCCACAGCCAATGTCGACTGCATACATATTTCATTTGGTGATAACCTAGATATCTCCCTAGTAACCCAACAGCATAAACAACAATGCATTATTTGTAGATGCTGATTTTTGTTAATTTCCCCTCTGGATCAATTGTTTATTGGCAACTATCTGAAAATTAATATATAATCATCCCCTCTCTAGGCTACAGTGCACACATGAACAAAACACACACGGGCGTTTGACATGGTTCGCCATCAGAACCCCATTGAGTCAATGGCTGCATTGTAGTCCTCAGGAATATCATCCTCCACAAAAGAGGGCATAAAAGAGGTGCTTGGTCATGTGTACGCCTCAGTGGAATTCCTGAGTCACCGTCCCCCCCTCCGTCCCCCTCTCATCTCTGCTGCTGCCTGCCCGGGACCTCCGGTGCAATAACACGCCTTCCACTGTTCAAGGTTGGTCACACGGTGACGAGATGAATGGAAGGCTTGTTTTTCTGCGGCCTCGCCTCGCATTCACCCACCATTCAGGGGAGCGGCCAAATCCAGACTTAACCCTTTACTGACCCAGTTTGACGACAACACGGTCCAAGGTTGGTATAGAGAGCAATAGTAGTGCCGTTCTTTCATAGGCACTAACTCCGCCATGGTTCGTTGGACACCGTCAATAGGAAAATGGAGTTTTTGGATAAACGCCAAAAATAAGGTCTGTTGTAAACACAGGTTTAGGAGATTTGTATACATTTTGTTCTATGAGATAATCTTCATCAGTTAATGTCATTTTTCATGAATTTTGAAGCATTTATGTTACACATTTTTCTTCATAAAAGTCCAGTTAAATCGCTGATATTATCTCATAGAACAAAACGTATAAGATACTTTACGCCTGCGATAGCCTCAGCCCTTTATCTTCTGCGTTTATCCCAAAACCATATTCTTTCCCCATAGGATGGCTGAATTTACCACAGGTAAACTAATTTCTAGTTTTTATAGACTACAAGCGAGCAAGCTCTATTTTGGAAGGAAATAGGTCTAGATATAGCCCTACATAGCACACCTTGCAGCTGTACTTTCAATTCATGTCATTTTTCAGAGACTTAGCAAATTCAACATAAATCAAACATTAGCCCACTGTTGTTTTTGTAGAATTACATTTTATTGGTCAGTAAATGGAAATCATTCACTGATAATGAGTAGGCTAGGCCTACATTGCTAAAAAATATTTGCACATATTTTGTATGTTCTCTCTTTCCCCTCCAATGTTGTGGCGAGCACTTTAGGCTCATGTAATAAAATGACAGTGATTCACCCAATGTGCACTGTAGCTATTTCACAGTAGACCTACACAGACTTGGCCGCAGCCGATTTGTCAGGTTCCATTTTGTGCGGATCGATGTTGATTCATTTGATGTCTAGGGAGGGAGGGGAGCAGACGGTTCGTACCTGACCCGGGCTTTCTGTTACATTGGTGCCAGCTCATCTGCAACGCTGGCTGGTGCTCAGCTCTCTGCTTCGAATTCCAGCCGTGCCAGTTCATTCCTTTTCATGTGTCACCGAAACTCAACACCCTGAGGGTGAAAAAGGAGCCAGTCGTCCGAGATTAATAGGTTTGCTCAAATTACGGGGCACACTCAGAAAGAATTTAAGACTTTTCCCTCCTCTCTCACTCCCTTTGTTTGCTCAGCTGCACCCCCCCAACCCCCCACCAATCAGCCTCCCCTACTCTTCCTGACTCCAAAATACATGATGGTTCCTGTGAAGGAAACAGTAGATGAAGTTGGAAGGCCGCATGATAATAAACACACAAGGAGTGTGCGCACAGGGTCGGCCATGTGGAATTTGCAACAGTGAACTTTCCAATACAGGTTTGTTGAACGAATGTTACCTAGCTCTGTATTAAAATAGCCTCAGAAGCCTAAACTTTTTTGATCTGTACCACACAGCTTTCAACATAGATCCTGTGGGAGTTATCAAATAACAACATAAATTAAAAGCGCATGGCCTACATTCAATTGAATGAGACCTAGGGAATGGTGGGTGTTTTGGAGGAATATAACTACATGTATTTTACATCCACAATTTGGTTTTGAATGACACAAATGTAATATCAAACTAAAAGCCAAAGCTGTTCCACAAAACAGTTTCAAAATGACTTTGAGGGTGTTCGTCATTCCATGTAGCCTACAGTAGTAGGCCTAGTTAATCTGGAGCAATTTCCAAACAGAGCAGCAGACTGTATCCTCCCTTTTAACACTTTTATAGTAACTCATTTTTAACCATTGCCATGTCAATGTTTGTCTCTGGAGGTTATATGAGCCTCTGCTGCTTATAAGTCTCCCACAAATTCTCTTAAAACATTCACCCCTGTATTTTTAGACCTGAAATGTCAGGGCTTGTCTGAAAGGACGGACGCGTCGGACAAATCGCTAACAACAAGTGCCACTAACATTTCCATATTTTTGTTTGTAAGGCCCCGAGGTTGTTTAAGGTTGTGTTTGCCATGTGCATTTTAAAAGTGATCGCTGTGTCCAAACGACCTGCCTAGGCTAACTAGGATAGCATAATCTCATCTGGAGGTAATCCAAATCCAAACTCTGCCCAAAAGGTCACCCAACAGCCCCGCATGACAAATGGCTGCCGGTCGTGGCACATGCACAATGGTCTGGGCCCTGGCCTGCCACAACAGCGATTTAAAAGATCTCGACTTTTGGATTTTGAAAATCCAGTGTGGGGGCCACTGTGCTTTGCCGGGTGTGTTATACGGCTGCAAGGGGGGCCCGTGCTGACATTCCAGGGTCCTTTGCTGTCCCAGTAAAAAAAAAAAAAAGAAGGTGTGTGGGGGAACGCTGGGGAGTGGGGGAGGTGAGAGGGAAAGAAGGAAGGGTCAAATCCAGCAGCTGCTCTCACTATAATTAGACAGAAAACAGGCAAGCTTCTGCTGCCATTAATCACCCAGCAGCCAACACCAAGAAAGGAACGCGTGTTCTGTTGACTCTCCCAAAGCCTTTATCTGGAAAATAGGTTTTATGGACGGTCCAAATATAGAGATCGACACACAGAGAGTGAACTTTGTGTGTATCGTGAAAGTGGGCCCCGCTGCCTAGTTACCGCTCTCTGGCGAAAAGTAAACACCAGGCAATGTGGATGTGCCACGTCAATCTGCATGCGGAGGAAATAGCTACCCGCTAAGTGGGGCCCATATTGGGCGTTTATGACCTAACTGCTGCAGGAAAATGTTGAATTGCTTACTGGGCGAGTGTTCACAATGGTTAGGAGGAAAGGTAAATTGAAGCAAGTACACAAAATTGGCCTTCTACAGTTCTAGACCTTGTTTTATTGAAGGCAAAGTTGTTGTTTTTTGTCCAAGTACCAGATTGATTCTGCTATAGCTCATATGTCATTGACTTGTTGGCAAGACGACGATATCGGAGAAGCAGACTGGTCTGGAACATACTTTTATTGTCCGTTGGAAATGTTTTATTGAAGTGACTATCAACAGTTGGATGCCTAGTATCTGATGTTACCAATTTAAGTGAGATTTGGCCTCGCAAAAAAAGGAAACAAAAACCTAAATAAGCATTTGAAACCACTTTTTACAGTTTCTTTTGAAATATATTTTATGCAGGACAATTTAATCAAATTGCGAGACGATTTTCCATTAGGCGATTTTCCATCAGACAATTTTCTGTATTATGTTTTAAATATAACTTTTCCCTATCCCATATTTCAGAGCCAAGTTTTTTTCTCAACTTCTATCAATTCTTAATTTGTGGATGCTTTAATGTTGGCCTTGATGTTCTGCTTTTCAAATAACCACTTTGATTAGTCGTCTTCTAAAGGGACGAGGAGGGCCGTCTTGTCTTATACTGCTTCAAGAAAGAGGGTGCTCGGATTTGGAGTGGCAAGTCTCGTCCGTTGTTTTCATCTTCTGCTCTCTGGCAACGTTGAAATGGGGATCCCAGCCCCCCAGCCCTCCAGCCCCAAGGGTTGTAATCTCTGAGATTCTGACTCTTTAATGTAGATATTTCACATCCTTCCTGTTCCTCTGTGTTGTGTTCGGCTTTGAAAAAGCTTTAAATACAGAGCGGCTTTGGCGCCACATGGGTTTTGCTCCTGATAGGGGGGCATGTATTATCTCCCTCAGGTCTGTGAAATGAACTGCTTTGTAATTAAATATCCCTACACAGCATGGCACGCGGATGGCTCGTCCCCTTTAAGAAAGGAGAGCCCACTTCCAACCCCGAACCTCCTTTGGTAAATGTGTTACAGACTTGTTGGCGTTTGACGAGCGTTGCACAACCTTTTGTTGTGAAACCAAAGTAGGCCCTTGAAATCCACCCCACCTCTTTTCAGTTTGAGCCAATGATCCAGGGATTTTGGTTGTGTGTGAGTTTGTGAGTATTACATTTTTTGAGTGGGGGGCTATTTAGGTTTTTCTGTTGTCTAAATCTTCCACATTATTGTTGGGGCAGAGAAAGCTCTCTGGCCATTGGACTTATTTCTCTTCTGTATCATTTTTATTGCAAACTATTAAACTTTGTCCATGCAAGTCGGCAAAGTAAAAGAATACATATGTTATCTATGAAATTCCGACATTCAACGTCGGGCAATGTACACTGGGGATGATGAGTGTGAGTGGAATGGATCGCTGCAGAGACAAAGTCTGTTCTCATTTGTTTATGTGTGTTGTCAGTACACTGTAGAACACACATACACACACACACACACACACACACACACACACACACACACACACACACACACACACACACACACACACACACACACACACACACACACACACACACACACACACACACACATACACACACACACACAGACACACACACACACACACACACACACACACACACACACACACATTCAATTAATCTCCTCAGTACTTAGAGAGTAGAGACAGTTCCATTCTGTGTGTGGTTCAGTATTCAGTGAAGCGCATTTTGTCAGTCGTCCAACTGTTTATGCCACGTGATTCATCCGTTCTTACATGATGTACTCAGACAAATGAATGTGACTGCAAATGAGTAGGTGGCATATGGCCGGAGCAGCATTATGCATCGGCTACAATCCAGCATTGTTGTGTAAGACCTATAGTAACAAGTGGTTTAGCCAGAAAGAGGGGCGGACAAGACAACAAATCCAAATGACCTATGACCTGTGTATCCCATCCATGGCGGGATGGCGTGGAAGAGATTCCCTCATCCCTGTCCATCTGATCCAGAGTCAGCTGATAAGGGCGCTGGGATAATGGTCACCACTGCCAGACAAGCTGAGCGAAATCAGGTCATCACTGTTCGGAAAACAAGAACACAGTTTCTCTTTTTTTTCTTCTCTCCGCTTTAAAAAAATAATGGAAAACAGGGATTTATAGATTGGGCTATTTTCATTGGAGTCATGCAGTTCCTGTCAGCGGTGTGGTTATTCTTACTCTGATTCCAGCAGTGTGTCACCTATTAGGTTCCAAGGGACAAAGACGGATGTCACAGAAGTGCTTTGAGGACCTTGAATTGTAACGACCAGAATGAGAAGTCCTATGTTTTCAATCTTGTAATAGTATAAGCAATATGACATTGTTGGGTTAGGTAAACACATTTTTTGTGATTTTTAGTGAGAAACAGAGTCGGGCAAAGTGCACGGCCAGCTATCTCTTCATGACCTTGTCTTGAGGGTCATTAAGACAGTTTCGTATCAGCCCCAGCCGGTATCACAGCTTTCCTGTTTCTCTTATCAAATGGGATAACGTGATACTCTAAACACCAAGCTCTCGCCAACACGATAAGTGAGAGGAAGCCATTTTGCGCCACCATCAGTGCCAAAAAGCGTCCATCTCTTGACGATTGGATCGTTTAATACGTGGCATCCAACTTAGTCAATTGCTTTGTAAATCCCCCTGTCATCCAACCTCTCCATTATTTCCTCCTCTCTTCTTCTCTGGTGCTGGAGGTACCTAATTAAGATGGAAGCGGAACTGGGAGGGCTCATTCCTCCACTACCCCTGTTTCTTCTTCTACTGCATGATTAATGTCCTGCAGCGCTGCCACGGCGACGTCTATTTTTAGACAGTGATGTCAAGGGGTGTCAGGATCCTTTGTTGGCCACGATTCACATGATGGATGAAATCATTTCAAAATCCTATCCCTCTCTCCCACTCTCTCTCCCAGACTCTCCTTTGCTCCCTCTCTCTCTCTCTCTCTCTCTCTCTCTCTCTCTCTCTCTCTCGCTCGCTCGCTCGCTCGCTCGCTGATATTGGAGTGAATCGAAGCTGTGAAATTCACATTTTCTTTCTCCCCCACATGAAAAACGACACTGCCTCCACGCCTCAGAATGTTTTTCTCTCAGATGTTGGAGCGCCGTCCAATCACAAAACTGGAGCAAGTTGTGAGAGCAGAGATGAAGGGAGCGAGAGAGAGAGAGAGATAAAAGAGAGCAAGAGACAAGGGAGGAAAAATGAAGGAGACAGCTAAAACAGGTTTAAACAAGAGAAAGGGAGAAGAAAGCGGAGAAAAAGCTAACCACGGCTGACAGGAGTGCCTTTTGTTGTGCAACAGACATTACTCAGGATTTGCAGCCAGATTGGAATCAGCTGATAGAGTGTGTCAATAAGGTAAAAGCTAGAAGCTTCAGTGTCCCCTGTAAGCCAGACAAAAGCAAAGCAAAGGGGCATGGGGCTTTTTCGCCTGGAGCAGTTTCCACGTATATGCTGATCTTGGGTCAGTGTTGTATTTCCCCCTCTAATGGTTAAGGATAGGGTTGGGGAGTGGAAGCTGATCCTAGACCTGCGCCTAGGGGAAACTTCAACCAGGAGAGCACAACACAGGAAGTTGAGCAGCAGCAGCCCGCTGACTGCAGTGTGATCCTGGCGTCATTCCAGGACGTTGATGTGTCATTGATTGTGTCACCACTCTCTCTCTCTCAACAGCCATGCCTCAGGGTGTCTGCAGCTCACTGTGCAGTCTTTGGTGCAGCAGCTAGCTATAGCCCCGGAATGCCTGACTCTACAGTTTACTCACACCTCCAAATTAGCCCTGATTCACCACTCCTTACTTAGACACACAGACAGACATACATATAGACACATAGACACAAAGAGGACACACAGTCGCATGCAGAGGAGTAGGACATACATGCACACAAACACAGTGTACAGGAACACACATACTCCAGATATCAAATCAAATGTTATTTGTCACATACACATGGTTAGCAGATGTTAATGTGAGTGTAGCGAAATGCTTCTAGTTCCAACCATGCAGTAATATCTAACAAGTATTCTAACCTAACCTAACAATTTCACAACAACTACCTTATACACACAAGCGTAAAGAATATGAATTAGATGAATAAGAATATGTACATAAAAATATATGAACGAGTGATGGCCGAACGGCATAGGCAAGATGCAGTAGATGGTATAGAGTACAGTATATACATATGAGATGAGTAATGTAGGATATGTAAACATTATATAAAGTGCCGTTGTTTAAAGTGGCACACATTCAGAGAAGGATACACGCAATCACAAGCACACAAACACACGCACAGACAGATCAGCTTCGCCTGCCGGGCCCCCAAAATAGTTTTCTAAGCTGCAGCTCCCTGCCTCTCGGGTGTCCATTATAACACATGCCATGTGGCACCAAGACCCTGTATCAAATCCACGTTCATTTTCAACACACACTTTTTACTTGTCACGCAGGACAGCTCGCAAATGAAAGTGAAACGGACATGTGTTTCAAGAGGGAGACTCGTTTGAAAAAATAAAATGAAAACAGACATGTTCCTAAATCCAACAGCAGGTTTAAGAGGTGCAATCGTTTGGCTTCACTTTGTTCATTTCAAAAGGGATCGGCAGCAGTAAACACACATCGCAAAATGAAGCAAATGTTGAAATGTTTGCCCTCCAGCTCTCTTTTCTTCTTGCTGTTTTGGCCTCTCCTTGTTTTGTCTGGGTTGTGTCAAAGGAAGTAAAAAAAAAAAAAGGGGTCCAAGGACTGTGTCCCAAATGGCACCCTGCTCCCTATATAGTGGACTACTTTTTAAAAATGTTTATATCAGGGCCCATAGGGCTCTGGTCCAAAGTAGTGCACTACATAGGGAATAGGGTGCCATTTGGGAAGCAGCCTGGATTCAAACGAATCCAGGCATTAAGGCAACATGCTGTTGCAACAACTGCTGTCTTCGGGAAAAACCTTCTTACCTCCTCCTATATTGTTCTCAAGCCAATTGACTGGATTTTTTCCACCGGTGACCTTTGACCTTGCATTTCCCGCCCGGGACAGCTATGACCTATTACAGCCAGCCTAGACTCTTCGATCTCCTTTTATGGAAACACATTAATTTTAGACCTTCCAGACCAAGATATTTGAATATTCGGGTTTTTTCGAAACTTTTTTATTCACCAATGGCTGAAACTAAGTTAAAGTATTGCATTGAACAGTTAATAGTATAGACAGATCTGAATATAAATATTTTATTTCCTGCAAAAACGGTGGATTGCCTTGCTGAGAGAGAGAGAGAGAGAGAGAGAGAGAGAGAGAGAGA
Source organism: Oncorhynchus tshawytscha (assembly GCF_018296145.1). Lineage (NCBI taxonomy): Eukaryota > Metazoa > Chordata > Actinopteri > Salmoniformes > Salmonidae > Oncorhynchus > Oncorhynchus tshawytscha. The sequence continues at coordinate 61,041,175 of NC_056430.1, forward strand.
GAGAGAGAGAGAGAGAGAGAGAGAGAGAGAGAGAGACAGGCATGCACTCATTGTTCACTCACCGCTCCTGCAGTTACGTAACCCTGACTGTGAATAATGCTGCTGATTTCTAAAATCCCAGCAGATCAAAGGGCCTTCCCTTTCTTTCAAGGCGTCTGCTGCTCTGCCTGTTAGAAATACGACTTTATTTTTCTGTGTTCCTGGCAGCTAGTGTGTATACAATTGCCAGCACTTACTGTAAGTGATTTATCCCCCCACAAAAATTAAGTTAATATGTTGCAATACAGGCCCACACAAAATGCCCACCAGAAGTACAAAGAAAGAATCCCCCGGGGTATGGATGTGACACCAGAAAATGAAGGAAGAAAGTAGAGACACACAACCACAGTACATTTTTATTGCTTGCCCTCAAATAGAACACTTACAAACACACATATGCAGACATATACATAACACACACAACCACCCACCCACACGCACCCACTGATGCGCTGATGCACTCACACACACACACACACACACACACAAAAACTCACTCCCCACACCGGATCTCTTTGAACCCTGGCTATTCATTCCAGGGGTGGGGCAGGCAGGCTGGATCTCAACCCCAAATCACCTCACCCTCTCTCCCTTCATTCCCAAGCCAGGGATTTTTTTTAATGATAGCTTTTGCATGGTAGCTAAAAACACAGGGAACATGGGAACATTCTCTTTCTCGTCTCTATTATTCTTAATGGAGCATATCTGGTACACTCTTAGAAAAAAGGAACTATCCAGAACCTGAAAGAGTTGTTCAGCTGTCCCCATAGGATAACCCTTTGAAGAACCCCGTTTGGATCCAGGTAGAACCCTTTTGGTTCCAGGTAGAAACCTTTTGAGTTCTATGTAGAACCCTTTACACAGAGGGTTCTACATGGAACCCAAAATACTTCTACCTGAAACCAAAAACGGTTCTACTTGGAACCAAAAAAGGACAACCTATGGGGACAGCCGAAGAACTCTTTTGGAAACCCTTCCTTCTAAGAGTGTACACAGTCATGATTCAAGTAGGAAAGAGAAGGTCTTCTCCCTTTGTCTCTCCCCTCTTCCTCCCTCCATCTTGTCTGTACCATTCCACTGGCAGTCAGGCAGGGCTGGGGTTTTTGGGAAGAGAAAAGTATCCAAAGTCATCCGAAGCCACATGGAAAGTTGTCCACTGGACCAAGCAGGATATGTTAAGATGGGAGAGTGGAGGGAGGAGGGAGGATGAGGGGGAGAGGGGATGTTTGAGTCTGCCGGGCTAGCTGCCAAGTGGGAGGATGAGGGAGGATGAGATTGAGGGCGTTGGTTATTGTTCTGAATGTGGACTGGCAGTATTTCAGCTCAGCCAGCATGCAGGCAGCAGCCAGCAGGAACCAGCAGCACCTGTTTCTGGAAACTTCTGCTCTTTGGCCCACTTATAGACATCAGGCATGGCTTGAATGTCAAGGATTGCCGAACTGTCAATGTCTGAGTGCTTTTCAAGAGAGGTGTCCAAAAAGGTGGTGTGTGTGTGTGTGTGTGTGTGTGTGTGTGTGTGTGTGTGTGTGTGTGTGTGTGTGTGTGTGTGTTTGACAGGATATAATTGACAGGATATATCTATAGTGACAAAAGCTTTGATGTCAATGTGGTATAAAGGGAAGCTACATGTCAAGAAACACCAAGAATCACCAAGAATCATCAAGAGTTCACAAGAGCATTTCCGAGGTTAATTTCCCCCAGACATGCGGTAAAACCTCCCCAAGATAGAGGTAACAACCAAAACAGTTGTCGTTTCCAAACTGAACTCTGATCCTAATGACATGCAGGCTATTTACGGGTTGAAAGACGTGTACACAGAGAAGTGGAGAGTTAAAGACAGAGATTGGGAGAGACTGAGAGAGAGAGAGAGAGAGAGAGAGGAGAGAGAGAGAGAGAGAGAGAGAGAGAGAGCGAGAGAGAGAGAGAGATCGGGAGAGAGAGACAGAGAGAGAGTGAACGGCTTCCTTCATTGATCTTCATCAATGTTCTCTCGTCCACTTAAGTCACTGGAGCATCACAATCAATCTCTGATTGGTGTATTCCTGGCCAGTACACTTGTGGAAATTACAGGGATACGGAATTATTTTTAATCTGGAATTTTTGGAAAATAAAATTTACGAAATTCATAGGTATTAGAGAATTGGTGGTAACACTACATTAAAGTACCCTTAAGGTACCTTAATATAAAGTGTTAACGAATTATAAATATTTAGTATTTGTAGTATTTACAGTAAAGACTTGTGAATTTTAGAATACTTAGATAATCAATCAAGAAAAAGTATGTGAACCCTTTGGAATTACCTGGATTTTTGCATAAATGAATCATCAAATTTGATCTGATCTTCATCTAAGTCACAACAATAGACAAACATAGTGTGCTTAAATAACACACAAATTACAAATAATTGTATTTTTCTTGTCTATATTGAATACATCATACATTCACAGTGTAGGTTGGAAAAAGTATGTGAACCCCTAGGCTAATGACTTCTCCAAAAGCTGATTGGAGTCAGGAGTCAACTAACCTGGAGTCCAATCAATGAGACGAGATTAGAGATGTTGGTTAGAGCTGCCTTGCCCTATAAAAAAACACTAACAAAATTGGAGTTTGCTATTCACAAGAAGCATTGCCTGATGTGAACCATGCCTCGAACGAAAGAGATCTCAGAAGCCTTAAGATTAATAATTGTTGACTTGCATAAAGCTGGAAAGGGTTACAAAAGTATCTCTAAAAACCATGATGTCCATTAGTCCACGGTAAGACAAATTGTCTATAAATGGAGAAAGTTCAGCACTGTTGCTACTCTCCCTAGGAGTGGCCGTCCTGCAAAGATGACAGCAAGAGCACAGCACAGAATGCTCAATGAAGTTAAGAAGAATCCTAGAGGGTCAGCTAAAGACTTACAGAAATCTCTGGAACATGTTAACATCGCTGTTGACGAGTCTATGATACACTAAACAATTATGGTTTTTATGGGAGGACAGATTGCTGCACATTTGATGTTTGCAAAAGTCCACTTGGATGTTCCACAGCACTATTGGCAAAATATTCTGTGGACATATGAAACTATAGTTGAGTTGTTTGGAGGGAACACACAACACTGTAACTGACAATTAACCTGTACGTCTATGACGTTTTTTGTTTGAATTGTTTACGTGTTCGCTATGTGGGGGAAATGATAAAACAAGCGGAACTACGTAGCTAATAACTGTTGTAACGGGGACAGTATTGTAGCAACACACCTTTGGAGGGAAGGCAATCCCGCGCTGTGTTAGCTAAGTTTTCATGTCATCAGGTGTAGTTCGTAATAGTTGAAGCGTGTACGTTATGATGGAAACGTTATAATAATTAAGGATGAAGTGTCAGGAATAATAAGGGTGAAGTTTGATTTCCTCCCTTCTGTAATAAGCAGCCAATGAGGTATTTTTCCTTTATTCATGTGTTTAATCTGATACTGTTAAAGCTCTGGCTAAACTGTTTATGTATGTAAGCACTTCAGAGTTATACCAAGCTAATAAGTCACTCGTAAGATAAGAAGGTTGTAAGAGTGTGCTTAACTGTATTTTCATTTACTTTCTCACGGAAGGTGATAATTCTGACTAAAACTACAGAATAAAGCCGCCAGTTAAAATCAAGGAACGGTTGTGCTCGTGGTTACTGAAGGGAGCTACAACACTATGTGTGGAGAAAAAAAGGCACAGCACAACAACATCAAAACAGGGCCTGAACAGCTTGCTATCATCGGCGGGAAAATGAATTCCCAAGTTTATTAAGACATTTTGCAGGAGAATGTAAGGCTATCTGTCCACCAATTGAAGCTCAACAGAAGTTGGGTGATGCAACAGAACAACGACCTAAAACACAGAAGTAAATCAACAGCAGAAGAAAATACGCCTTCTGGAGAGTCCTGACTTCAACCCGATTGAGATGCTGTGGCATGACCTCGAGAGCAGCTCATAGCAGCCATCCCGAGAGTATTGTTGAACTGAAACAGTTTTGTAAAGAGGAATGGTCCAAAATTCTTCCTGACCATTGTGCAGGTCTGATATGCAACTACAGAAAACGTTTGGTTGAGGTTATTACTGCCAAAGGAGGGTCAATCAGTTTATGAATCCAAGTGTTCGCATACTTTTCCCACCCTGCATTGGGAATGTTTACAGGGTGTGTTCAATAAAGACATGAAAACATATAATTGTTTGTGTGTTATTAGTTTAAGCAGACTGTATTTGTCTATTGTTGTGACTTAGATGAAGATCAGATCAAATTTTATGACCAATTTATGCAGAAATCCAAGCATTTCCAAAGGGTTCACATACTTTTTCTTGCCACTGTATGTATTTAAAGGATACTTCTTGGCACTAGGGCCATCTGTATTCCAGATAAATCACAGACTATTCCAGAACTGTCTTTGACCCTCTCAGTCTTAACCCGATCTTCATTAACGTGATATTCATCGACATCAGAAGTCCCCCTTATCTGGACTGTGGGACAGGTGCTCCGGGTTGCTATGGTAAGCGAGGGAGAAGGACGGACGGCCTGTTCATTGGGCCGGACGCCAGTTTGAAAATGTGCTGACTGGCCCCTCCAGAATTCTAACCTGGACAGATGTGTGGCCTGTTAGTTGTGTTTGACCCCCTCAAATTCGCTCACTATTTGCTCCCTTGCCCACCTGGGAGGGCAGGTGGGTGTTGGGAGGGGGGCAGAGGGTGTTATGTTCTTACAAAAAGCATGGCAGGTCGTATAAATAGACCCGGAGACCATTCGGACTCCAACACGCACCGCCACTGGCCCGCGACACCTAACATTTCCAAAGTTGACCCCTTCTGAGAGACCAACGGGGGGGGGGAGGGGGCATTTTTGGCAAGTGGGGCGAGGTCCTTTTTTTGGAATACATGGCACTTTATATTTAAACTAGGCTCTGAGAACCCCCTACAGCCCCTTCACCACCAATAACACTCTGTAACTCCGACCACCCCTCTGCTAATTAAATACCAACACCCCACACTTTGTTTATTTGTATTTTTAAACAGGACACCCTGGTTTGTAAACGCTATTTTCAGGGGGGACTGTCCACATTAATATTGCATGGCATGGCATCCTTAATGTATTTTTCAGTTTTTGGGGGCTAAACACAAGGCCAATTTTTCACCCAAACACTGGAATTAAGCCTTATAATGAAAATACACTACATAATAAAAAAGTATCTCGATAAAATCCTCTTATTAATATCACATTTGTAAAGTGAATTCAAGAGATTTTCCCCATTTTGACTCAGGCTGTCTGTGTCAGAATGCGGGATATTTGTGCTGGGAAAGTTTCAGATGATGTATGTATCTATCTATCACTCTTCGCCAAGTAAATGACATATTTATACTTGCTTTTCTCTCTGGGAACACGTGTGTAAAATTGCAATGAGTAAGAAGATAGATTTGGCAAACCATGCAGAAAGATGGGGAAATATTGAGAGGATCAACGATGCTATTGCATGCAAAGGTTGAATGGAATGGGTTTATCAGTTCATACATTTCTCGAAACAAAAGTATCTGAAAAGACACGTTTATTTAATCAGCAACATAAAGTATCAAGATACACATTTCAGTATTTATTAATTGTTATAATGCACTTATAAACGATTAAATAAACATTAATTACGTACTTACTTTTATAAACGTTACCTAAATGTAAAGTGTTACCCACTCTTCTTCTGTAGCACGCCACACACACTGTTTACTGCATGCAGTAACAAACAAATAGAGAAGGTTGCACCAGTTCACATGGAAATGTACAGTGAAACTGGATGTGACCGATTGCATGTAATGAAGTGGAGAAATAGGACGAGGATGGAGGGTGTCAGTTGCATGCCCTGACATGGAGTAAACCACCCTTGGCCTTTAGGCCAGCTGCCTCTGCCAAGTGTGTGTGTTACGTGACTGAGACCCAAATAGAGGACCCAGCTGTTATTTTAAGGCCTTTTGGAGGTGAGTCACCTTGGAGTGGGGGGAATTCCATTGGCAAACTATTGTGCAAACATCGCACTGCACTTGACTTTAAAGGCAGTTTCCCTGACGTTCAGAGGTAAACTCTGCAGATGTCGGCTCAAAGGTAAACTACCTTTAAAAGTCAAGCACTCAAATGTCTACAAATTGTGTGTTGTTGTTTTTAGAAATATTTGTTTGCAACCAGGCATGAAAGTAAAACTAGCAAAGAAATTCACTTTTTGTCCTGAAATGTTTGGGGCAAATCCCACACAACACATCACTGAGTACCACTCTTCATATTTTCAAGCATGGTGTTGGCTGCATTGTGTTATGGGTATGCTTGTCACCGGCAAGGACTAGTAAGTTTTTTATGGTTTGAAAGAAACAGAATAAAGCTAAACACAAGCAGTGTGGGGCGGCAGGGTAGCCTAGTGGTTAGAGCGTTGGACTAGTAACCGGAAGTTTGCAAGTTCAAACCCCCGAGCTGACAAGGTACAAATCTGTTGTTCTGCCCTTGAACAGGCAATTAACCCACTGTTCCTAGGCAGTCATTGAAAATAAGAATTTGTTCTTAACTGACTTGCCTGGTTAAATATAGGTTAAATAAAATAAACAAGCAAAATCTTAGAGGAAGACCTGGTTCAGTCTGCTTTCCAACAGACACAAATTCACCTTTCAGCATAAGGCCTAATACACACTTGCTTACCAAGATGACATTGTGTGTGGCCTAGTTACAGTTTTGACTTAAATCGTCTTGAAAATCTATGGCAAGACTTGAAAATTACTGTTTAGCAATTATCAACAACCACCTTTACGGACCTTGAAGAATTGTAAAAAATAGTGTGCAAATATTGTACAATCCAGGTGTGCAAAGCTCTTAGCTCTTGACTACCGGGTATGATGACTCCTTGCTGTCCCCAGTCCACCTGGCCGTGCTGCTGCTCCAGTTTCAACTGTTCTGCCTGTGATTATTATTATTTGACCATGCTGGTCATTTATGAACATTTGAACATCTTGGCCATGTTCTGTTATAATCTCCACCCGGCACAGCCAGAAGAGGACTGGCCACCCCACATAGCCTGGTTCCTCTCTAGGTTTCTTCCTAGGTTTTGACCTTTCTAGGGAGTTTTTCCTAGCCACCGTGCTTCTACACCTGCATTGCTTGCTGTTTGGGGTTTTAGGCTGGGTTTCTGTACAGCACTTTGAGATATCAGCTGATGTACGAAGGGCTATATAAATAAATTTGATTTGATTTGATTTAGAGACTTACCCAGAAAGATTCACAGCTGTAATTGCTGCCAAAGGTGATTCTAACATGTATTGACTCAGGGGGGGTTGAATACTTATCTAATCAAGATATATTAGTGTATTTTAAAATATGTATATACATATATATTCATTTTTTGGGAGGGGAGGTGAATACTTTCTGAAGTCACTGTATGTGTATTCGTCCATAGCCGTAACCTTATCTACACGTGGTTCCCAGCATGTCCATGGGTTTGGTCTCTGTGTATTTGCGTAAAGCGAGATGGCCCCAGTGCTCATGTAAGACAGTGAAAGTCAACCCCAGCTATCATGAATCAGTTATATTTAGACACGCCGCAACAGTAACCCCATCTGGGCACAACGTACGTACAGCATTGTATTCTCTTACACGGGGTAGGAGTTTAGCGTTAAGCGCTTCACACCCCTCAAGTACACTCATAGAGAAAGAGGTGCTATCTAGATCCAAGAAGGGTTCTTCGACTGTCCCCATAGGAGAACCCTTTGAAGAGCCCCTTTTGGTTCCGGGAAGAACCCTTTTGGTTCCAGGTAGAACCATTTTGGGTATCATGTAGAACCCGTTAGCGGTTAGAGCATTGGGACAGTAACCAAAAGGTTGCTTGTTCGAATCCCCGAACCAGCAAGGTGGAGCAACACAGTTAACCCCCACAACAACTTCCCCCCAGAGTGCCGATGAGGCAGCCTCCTACAGTTCTCTAATTAAGACACTTTGGGTTAAATGTGGAAGACTGAATGCATTCAGTTGCGCAACTGACTAAATATACCCTTTCCCTTCCCAAAAAAGGTTATCCTATGGGGACAGCCGCAGAACCCTTTTGGAACCCATTTTCCTAAGAATGTAGATGACGATTTATGGCGAGTGCTCAGAGTAGCAATCGGACGTCACACTGTGTTGAACAAATCAAGGACAACCTCCTCACCCGTCTGACACTCTCACTCCCCTGTCGTAGACCTAAAAAGAGGGAAGGAGGAAAACCAATCGGCATGGATGGAGGCGTTGGAACAAAGCCAACACCTTGACTAAGCAGAGAGAGAGAAAGCTGCCCTAGGTGATGGATATCGCTGGCCTGACACCCTATCCTACCTCTGTAGTGTACATGCGGTGTACACACACACACACACACACACACACACACACACACACACACACACACACACACACACACACATGGCACATGAACACATGATGAAAGCCCCTTGACCAACACAGCTGTTACCAGCACAGCCTATACACACACACACTGGCACACGCAGCCACACTTCGACAGATAAGACACCCATCATCAATCAGTTCCAAACAGACACACTATGATACATACTGTGACTTGTAATTTCAAACACCCACCTCATTCTATAGTAGCTACTCTCAATCTGTCCATCTCTTTTCTTCCCATTGCTACTAGCCTGGTTGCCAGATCCATTACGGCTCCAGCCAACAGTCAAACCTGACTACAACAACAAACACCGGTGTTTGCTAGAGCAGAAACAGAACTGGTAACCCAGCTACCCTGCTCCCATCTCAAAGGGAACATCGTATCTTACCACTCAAAGAGATATGGCAGCACATTTCACCTTCCTTAATTGTGTCTACACTGGCTCTCACAGTGACACTGTTCGGGGGCCAATGGAAAGGGTGGATAGAAGTGGACAAGTTTGTGTGTGTTTGTGTGTGTGTGTGTGTGTGTGTGTGTGTGTGTGTGTGTGTGTGTGTGTGTGTGTGTGTGTGTGTGTGTGTGTGTGTGTGTGTGTGTGTGTGGTGTGCGTGTGTGTGCGTGTGTGTGTGTGTCTGAGTTTCCTGGAAACCTCCTGCCATGTGCTCTAACAGGAACTCTGTCTGACTGTCAGCTCAGCAGATCTCTGTGCCATGAGCAGGGAGCAGGGGGGCTATGGAGTCTAAACCAGCTACTGTACATAGTCTGTCCAGCACCCTCTTAGCACTAGAGGCCAGACTGACTGACGGACAACCAGGAGGGCAAGGAAACAAGTTAATAATAAAAACATGTTCTAATTAGTTTGCACTGAAGGTTAAAAAAGACTGCATACTGCCATGTGCTTTATTGACAAGGTATCAACCCTTAGGTTGGGACGGCAGGGTAGCCTAGTGGTTAGAGCGGTGGACTAGCAACTGGAAGGTTGCAAGTTCAAACCCCTGAGCTGACAAGGTACAAATCTGTCATTCTGCCCCTGAACAGACAGTTAACCCACTGTCCTAGGTGGTCATTGAAAATAAAAATTTGTTCTTAACTGACTTGCCTAGTTAGATAAAATTTTAAAAAAAGGTCTTCATCAGGTTTCTCCAATTGGTTTGCAAACAATCGCCAAGTTGAACGCACCTCTGATGTAATGTAACATAGCGACAATGTCTTTGAGACATGGCGTAAAAACAGGGTGGGACGTTGAAAGAACCTGAGAGTTGACAGTTTTAAGATTAAACAGTCCATTCTTGATTAATAAAAAGGAAATCTGTGGCATTGGATGCGACTCAGGTTGTGTGTGTGTTTTCTACCCAGAAAGACCCTGATTCTGATAACAAGTTGAAAATCCACTGACAGAACTTCCTACCATACATTCCCTTTTATCTCCCTGGTGACAATGTGCTGCAATCAGTCCTGGAGATCTACAGAACCAATCAATGGTTTGGTTCAAGGGTTATCCAACAGAGTTTGTTTACGTCCCCAAAAGCACCCTATTCCCTAAATAGTGCAACACTTTCCACCAGAGACTTACGGGAGAGCCCTATGGGCCCTGATCAAAAGTAGTGCACTATAAAAGGAGAAAGGTGCCATTTGGGAAGCAGTCTTTTCCTTTGCTTCTCGCTAATGAAAAACAGGAGTGAGCTGGACCGCCATTGATCTCTGCGTCGGCTAAAGTGCAAGTCATCAGTGTTTGATTAGTGTGGCTGTACACTCTCTTACCCTAGCACTGTGTCTTCTTATCCCACCTCCTATCCGTTCTCGCAAAGGCTAGTGATGCGGTGCCTAGCAAAGTCTACCTCTTAGCTTGGTGTGATATGCAGGCAGAGTGTACTAAATCGCACACTAGCATGTCGGGGACACACAGCTCTAAACCTTTGGCTGAGTGTGACTTTCCTTTAATCTCCTAAATGAGGAAGCGGCATCATGGCGGTGACGTTGATGTCATCCCGAAAGAAACAAAAGAGTCTTACACCTCTCTGGATTGCCTCTGCCATTACTTTAATTAAAATGGTGCGGAGAGAAAGAAAGAAAGAGGGAGAGAGAGAAAGAGAGAGAGGGAGAAAGCAAGAGAGAAAGGGCCCCTTCCCTCTACATAGGGAGAACAAAACAAAGAGGATTAATGTTGAAATGCTGAACCTTTTCCTGATTAAACCCACCAGGGGAGATCACAGCGAGGTCCAGAGCAAAGCAGCAGGATTGCTGCCTTCTCTGTGTTGTTGTCAGTGGCGGCTATTGTTGCAGGTTGCAGTGAAAAATGTGTAAATTGTGGTCGAACACTGAAAAGACAACACAACTGCAGCCACGGTTGTATATGAGATAAACTTAACATGTGAATGAAATTGAAGAGAAAAGGAGAGAGATGAACAAGAAATGTCACAAAATAGAGGGATATTGTAGCCTACTTGTTAGCATTGTCACTGTTTTGTAATGGTATTTTTAGCACTGTTAGCATTGTCACTGTTTTGTAATGGTATTTTTAGCACTGTTAGCATTGTCTTCATCCAATGCTTATATGACGTCAGCCATAATGGTTTTTGGGAGGAAGTTAGCAAGTCCTGTCCCAAGCTTTCATACAATACAAAGTGAGAATACTGTATGTCATGCATTCTACCAGGTACTTTTTGTTGGGTAGCCTCGGTGAGCTAGTGACGTGGGCCGTTGCTAGCAACATGGCCCATCACCATGACTTCTCCCTTTGTTTTCTCCATAGTGTTTACTTGGGACTCTGGCGTTTGCAGGTTTTCCTTGAACGGCCATGAATCGCTCACTTTGTTTAAGCTTCATGTCTGGAACAGTGCATTCGTGCCAGAGTTGAAATGTCGAGGAGGGACACTTTGTAGCATTTGTTGGGGGACAATGACCAAGGCCAAATACCTGGACCACTGCCCCCATCTGGAAGAGATGGTTGCCTGGGAGAGATCAGCTGGAGGGAGCCTGGATACAAGTTGCCGTGGCTGGTATGCTTTTAGGGGGTGAAGGGGGAGGGTGTTGCTGGGGGGTGATGACTGGTTAGGCATCTTTCCCCGATAATAGCCTGCGTCGTCGCTACGGGAGGGGGCGGATACACAACCATGGTAACGGGGACTTGTTTACGCACAAACACCTCTCGGTGCCTGACGATGACCTTTAAGTCCCCTCTTGGTGAGTGCACCGAAATAGTTTTGGACGCGCTCCCATTTGCACGCATTCTCACGTACACACACACACACACACACACACACACACACACACACACACACACACACACACACACACACACACACACACACACACACACACACACACACACACACACACACACACACACACACACACACACACACACACACACACACGCAGCAGCAGCACAGACATGCATGTATTCAAAATGAAAGCTACCCATTCACATGTCCACATCCAGATATGTAAACATAAACACTTTCCCACGTGTAACTTGAAGCTGTCTTATACACAGACCCATTCACGTAAACAAAAAAATATCACACTCGCCAACGCAGTCGGAAAAGATGACTACACACACTGAAGACCAAACACGACACTCAATATTCACAAACAGACCGCTCTCTTATCCCCTTGTAGGACCATCTCCGTATCTGACACCTCCTCAAGATAAGATCTTCAGCAGAAGCTCCTCTAGGGGAGAGTGTCGCGGTTGGCCCTCTGCGACACAGCAATCACCCACCACCACCATAGCAGGAGTGTGACAATTGCCCACGAGGTGTCATAACAGCTGCTTCGGTTGTGGCGACATAAATAACCATGGCGACCCGATGAACTGTCTCCCCAACAATGCACTCTTCCCCCAGCTGCCTCATGGCCCAATGGAAGTCTGCCTGGCTGCCTCTGTTGTGTGGAAGCCCCTCAATATGGAGGAAATCGTACTGTCAGACAGACGACCAAAGACAGGAGATAACACTGTACATGAACCAACTGCGCCACATAGCATACTTTACACGGACATTAGCAAGGTATTACAGAGCTCGTAGGTTGTCACCATAGCTGGCATCGGTAGGCAATATGTGAAATAATGGGACTACCATCATTTTGCATGGACTTAACCATGGCTAGCTCATCTGATAGCATCCTAAATTGCAGCAAATGTCAACTTTAGCTTAGGACAATTGATGTCATGCTATATTTTGGACAAGGTAAACTGAGCTTCATGGTGAGATTTTGGAAATGAGGTGACAGGTCAGAGGTCAGCTCAAGCCTTATAACTCCTATACCGGTCAGCACCCCTCTTTTGATGATCCTGGGATGGGCTCTGGCCTCTGACCTCTAGTTTAGACCACTGAAGGAACCGGTCAATCAATCAAACCTCTGTTATAAAATGGGCGGAGAAGTGTGCTAAGTTGAGGCCAGAGAAAGACACCAAAATATACTTTATTTTTTCCAATATTAAATTATATAACATGTTCAAAACTGCTTTTTCCCACATCTTTGATATCTGGCTTATATTGGACACAAACAAAACAGAGCAAGATTGTTTGCTAGTCATGTCATTCAATTGAATAAGACTCGAAGCTTTCATTATAAAAGCCCTTTTTCGCAAGTCATTTTTATAACTAGGCCAGATCCTAAGCCTGTCCTGAAGCAAGCATTGGCTGGCACAGCAAGGCCATAAGAAACTCCCTCGGGTAACTAGAGACGAAGATGGGAACCTTGAGTCGTTCCAAACTCCTGAGTTTGAGATGGAAACCTGGATTTGGCTTATGAAGAGGTCTTAATGTCCCCCAGGGGACTGCTAGCTTGAGCATTAAGCCAGCCCTCTCCTCCACTAACCCTCCCTCTCTCGCCCCCCTTCCTCTCCCTTGCTTCTGTCATCCATCCTGGGCTCTCCATCCGACTACTCCTTATCTCCTCCCCACATCGTAGACGTTCATACAGTGCTGCTTGTCTTCCTGGTGGTTCAGATAAGAGAATTTGTGATCCTTAATGGCACCAATGTTCCCTATATAGTGCAATACCTTTGACCAGAGCTCTATGGGCCCTTGTCAAAAATAGTGCATTATATAGGGAATAGGGTGCCATTTGGGACGCAGGAGGAATCTATTCTCGGTTAGAGCTGCCAACAGCCGCAGCTAGCTCCTCTCAAAACAACAGCCCTCGTGTAATCGTCCCGCGTTACCCATGCTCTTTATCACCACCATCCAATCTCCCTGCGTCAGATACTAGTCAGACTGTTTCACGTGCGACTGACATTTGTTTAGACATAAGTGGACCGCGACGGTGCTTCCAAAAACAATGACAGTTGTCGCAGCCAATCGACAAGTGTTGAAGTTGCGGCTGGTGGTGTTATCTCGGACAAGCATAACGTCTGAGCTATTGAGCACCAGTCATTTATGCTCGTGCAGCCCAAAAAGTTGGGTTTAGGGTGGACGGGTGTCTGATGCGTTGAGAGTGACAGCCAAATCAGTTTACAGTCTCAGATGAAACAGTTCTCCAATCTGGATAAGCATGAAGATAAAAAGACAGATATAATTTAGAACTCTTGCTAACTCCCTCCTCAATCTCTCTCCATCTATCCATTCGCTGAAACACTTGCTGGAGGAGTGGACTTGTGCAGTGTTTTCAGTAAATGTTTTCTCTCTTTCTCTCTCTCTCTCGCTCTCTCTTAAAACTTTGTGGCCTACTTTCGGGGAGCCTTTGAAAAATTGTGTTTGGCGCATGGCGGATAAATGTTAGCGGGGAAGAGGGGAGGGAAGCAGCAAGGGAGAGCTGGGCAGAGGAAGCTTGTGAAGGCTTGCCCCTTTATCTTCCAGCCCAGACCATGTCTGACTTCAGTCTCCTCTCTTCTCTCTCTCTCTCTCTTTGTTCTCTTCAAATACGGCTTCTCGGTGCTAGCTTGTCATCTGAAGTACTAAAACAAGCTGTTATTTTATGAACAGCTCTCAAAAATGTAAACATTTTTACATGACAGGGTGCCATTTGTCGCAGTGTTGCCATCTGATGCAGTTAAGTTGAAGCTGCTCTCTGAAATGTAGAAATATGCTAATTGTCGGCATAGTCAACAGTTAAATCACACTGAAGTTAAATCACACTGAATTTCTTGAAATTAATCTCATTGGTGGAAATTTCTCAAAACAGTTTGGAGCATTGTCTGATTTAAAGGTACATAACAAGTCCAGCCTTCTGTAGACCAAGCTGTTTAACACTCTAGGCCACAGATGAACTGTTGTTGAGGCTAAGAAGCTAATGCTAAACCCTGAGAATAGGCTAATCTAAACCTAGATGGTCACAAACACAAGACAAGATACGGGAAAACAGAAAGTTTATTAAAAACAACAGAATAGGGAATCCATATGAAAGGGCAGAAATGTCAGTCCTTCTACCCGGGGGATTAACCGAAAGGTCGCTGGTTTGAATCCCTGAGCCAACAAGGTGACAAATCTGTTGATGTGCCCTTGAGCAAGTTGCTCCTTTAAGCTGCTCTGGATAAGACTATCTGTGCCCTATCGGCCCAAAACTTTAGCTGAGGGATTGCGCCTCAGCCTGTTCCCATAACAGAGTGACCCGAAGCTACTAAGGTGATGAATGTGGCTCGTATCTGTTTTTAGCAGCGGCGGAGTACAAATCTCTCCGCATCACTTTTCTATGTGACAGGCCCGGGTCTCTGTGAATCCACGTGCTGCCTCGTTTATTTTCAGGCTCAGCCTTGTTGAGCGGCGCTCAGTGACAGGAAGGGGGAGGGAGAAGGGGAGAGGGTGGGGTGTGGAGAGATTTGCCCCTATGTCTTGTGAGACGCTGTCTCATCAAGCGGGTGAGAGAGGGAGAAGGGAGGGGGAGGTTGATGTTTGTGCGGATTACCCAATCACTACAGCCATGTGTTGGATTGTGTGTGTGTGTGCGCATGCCTGTATCCTCTACAGGCCATTTGAAGGGATTAAGGGTTGCCGCGACAGAAGGGTGTCAAAGGTGGCGGGGGGTTTAAAGGCTAGAGAAGAGAGGAGGGTTGGCCATGGCACTCACTCACTGTTGTATCCCAAATGACACCCTATTCCCTATATAGTACACTACTAAATACTGGATATCCCTATATAGCGCACTAGTAGTGCACTATTTAGGGAATAGGGTGCCATTTGGGATGCAGAACTCACTCACTCACTCACTCACTCACTCTGGCCTTGGTCTGGACGGGTGAGGTTGAGGGGGAGGGAGGATCTGACTGGTGGGCAGATAAGCCGCCAGTGATTAGGCTGTGACCGCGTCCTAAATAGCTCGGCCCGTCACTTTCTGTCGAGCTGTGTGTTTCAGTGGGAGAGGGTGAACCCGTGTCTCATGCGATCAGCCACCGGCTTTACTCACTAAGTTCTCTCTCATAGAAGGGGGGGAGGAGGAAAAACAGGCGCAGCAGTTTAACCCTTTGACCGGAGTGTCACCAGAATATTTGTAATGGGTTTATGAGTCACGCACTAAGTCCCCTAAGACAGGGGCATGTAAACATTACCTCACCACACCGTCCACCTCCCAGGGACTAGCTTGGGTTGAGTGTGTGTCTGTGTGTGAGTATTTACTCAGTGTGTGTGTATCTCTGTGTATGTTTCTGGGTGAGTGTGTGTGCATCCGCTTAACCAGTCAGTACTTGCAAAGGGCCAAAGTGAGCGATCAGCTCCTTTGGCCTCCCGTGACACTCCACTCTTGCCCGTCTGTTCTTAAAGGTCACTTGTCACTTTGGCAAAAAATTGTTTTTAAGTCAATCTTTTGTCCCAACCAATCACCTGGTTGGGTTTTTAACTTCAACTTAAGTCGTACAGGAAGATACTACGTGAAAGTCTAAGTGAGATTGTGAAATCTTTGAAGGAACTAAGAAGCCTTGACGGTAAATCAAGGTACAGCTATTCCTCTGTAGCCAGTCAGATCAGCATTCAAAACTGGGGTGTCACATGTGCTCCCTCTCCGGCCTCTAGGTCACCAGGCTTCTCGTTATGGTGCACACCAGTCACCATTGTTACACGCACCTGCGTGTCGTCAGACTCACCTGGACTCCATCACATCCCTGATTACCTTCCCTACGTATGTCACTCCCTTTGGTTCCTTCCCCAGGCGTCATTGTTTCTGTTTCCGTGTCATGTCTGTGCGTTGTTCGTGTTTGCTTGTTTTATGTTATGTTATGCTACGTTTTATTTATTAACACACTCACACCCTGGACTTGCTTCCCGACGCTCAGTGCACATCGTTGCAAGGGGCTACATATACTGCCACTATTATGCTTTACTATAACCAACTGTTTGGTACAAGCATTAGAGGTTTTCTGACATTGAGTATAACAACCAAATAAATAATATCCATGCTTTTTATTCAATTAATTTGTATATTCAGAAAATGCTTATGTTGGATGTCTTAACATTCTGTAAGTACAGCAGTACTCGGATCTGCTCGTACTTGCCGTCACGATTGTCACTGTCTCACCCATAGGATACTAGTGTGTCCTCCTACTCTTTCCACTGTCCCTCTGTGTGTGGGCTCTTATCACACAGACAAAACCCAAGAGATATCTGTCCCCAATTCCAACTCTCTCTCTCTCTTTTCTATTTTCTCTCTCTCTCTATCATGGTATTTTTGGACGGAGGCCTATCTCAAACCCACTGCAGGTGGGCAAAGGCATCATGGAGAGAGGAGAGAGAAAAAAAGAGGAGAGGGAGTTTGTTTTGGGTCAAGGAGTGCTTGAGCATGTAGAGAGAGAGAGTGGAATGAGGCAGATGGGTAAAGGGTGCGCTAGTAGGAAGTTGGTTACAGACACTGATCTAAGGTAAGTTTGGTGTTTTCCCCTCTTAGACCTAAATGTTAGGCTTCAGGGAGGGGAAGCTGCTCGTAGATCTGTGCCTAAGGGCAACTTCTACCCGGAGATAAGATGTTGAGGCTGAGGCACAAAGGGAAAAGGATGACATCACTGTCTAGGGTTGCCTGCTGTGGGTTAAACTGGAAAAACACAGAGGGAAAAAAAGGCTAGACCCAAGGACATCCAGACAGTAAGTTGTGTCCAAATGGCACCCTATTCCCTATATAGTGTAATGCTTGGACCCTGTTCAAAAAAAGTACACTATGTAGGGAATAGGGTGCCATTTGGGATGCAGAAAGTGTTATAGCCTACAGTGTGGGAGATGGCAAGATGAATATAATAAGTGATTTCACTTTAGCAGTGATAAATTCATGAACTTCTTTGAGGAAAAGATTATGATTATTAGAAAGCAAATTACGGACTCCTCTTTAAATCTGCGTATTCCTTCAAAGCTCAGTTGTCCTGAGTCTGCACAACTTTGCCAGGACCTAGGATCAAGAGAGACGCTCAAGTGTTTTAGTACTATATCTCTTGACACAATGATGAAAATAATCAAGGCCTCTAAACCTTCAAGCTGCATACTGGACCCTATTCCAACTAAACTACTGAAAGAGCTGCTTCCTGTGCTTGGCCCTCCTATGTTGAACATAATAAACGGCTCTCTATCCACCGGATGTGTACCAAACTCACTAAAAGTGGCAGTAATAAAGCCTCTCTTGAAGAAGCCAAACCTTGACCCAGAAAATATAAAAAACTATCGGCCTATATCGAATCTTCCATTCCTCTCAAAAATTTTAGAAAAGGCTGTTGCGCAACAACTCACTGCCTTCCTGAAGACAAACAATGTATACGAAATGCTTCAGTCTGGTTTTAGACCCCATCATAGCACTGAGACGGCACTTGTGAAGGTGGTAAATGACATTTTAATGGCATCGGACCGAGGCTCTGCATCTGTCCTCGTGCTCCTAGACCTTAGTGCTGCTTTTGATACCATCGATCACCACATTCTTTTGGAGAGATTGGAAACCCAAATTGGTCTACACGGACAAGTTCTGGCCTGGTTTAGATCTTATCTGTCGGAAAGATATCAGTTTGTCTCTGTGAATGGTTTGTCCTCTGACAAATCAACTGTAAATTTCGGTGTTCCTCAAGGTTCCGTTTTAGGACCACTATTGTTTTCACTATATATTTTACCTCTTGGGGATGTTATTCGAAAACATAATGTCAACTTTCACTGCTATGCGGATGACACACAGCTGTACATTTCAATGAAACATGGTGAAGCCCCAAAATTACCCTTGCTAGAAGAATGTGTTTCAGACATAAGGAAGTGGATGGCTGCAAACTTTCTACTTTTAAACTCGGACAAAACAGAGATGCTTGTTCTAGGTCCCAAGAAACAAAGAGATCTTCTGTTGAATCTGACAATTAATCTTAATGGTTGTACAGTCGTCTCAAATAAAACTGTGAAGGACCTCGGCGTTACTCTGGATCCTGATCTCTCTTTTGAAGAACATATCAAGACCATTTCAAGGACAGCTTTTTTCCATCTACGTAACATTGCAAAAATCAGAAACTTTCTGTCCAAAAATGATGCAGAAAAATTAATCCATGCTTTTGTCACTTCTAGGTTAAACTACTGCAATGCTCTACTTTCCGGCTACCCGGATAAAGCACTAAATAAACTTCAGTTAGTGCTAAATACGGCTGCTAGAATCCTGACTAACCAAAAAATTTGATCATATTACTCCAGTGCTAGCCTCTCTACACTGGCTTCCTGTCAAAGCAAGGGCTGATTTCAAGGTTTTACTGCTAACCTACAAAGCATTACATGGGCTTGCTCCTACCTATCTCTCTGATTTGGTCCTGCCGTACATACCTACACGTACGCTACGGTTACATGACGCAGGCCTCCTAATTGTCCCTAGAATTTCTAAGCAAACAGCTGGCGGAGGTCTTTGTGGGCTATACTCAGCCTTGTCTCAGGATGGTAAGTTGGTGGTTGAAGATATCCCTCTAGTGGTGTGGGGGCTGTGCTTTGGCAAAGTGGGTGGGGTTATATCCTTCCTGTTTGGCCCTGTCCGGGGGTGTCCTCGGATGGGGCCACAGTGTCTCCTGACCCCTCCTGTCTCAGCCTCCAGTATTTATGCTGCAGTAGTCTGTGTCGGGGGGCTAGGGTCAGTTTGTTATATCTGGAGTACTTCTCCTGTCCTATTCAGTGTCCTGTGTGAATCTAAGTGTGCGTTCTCTAATTCTCTCCTTCTCTCGTTTTCTCTCTCGGAGGACCTGAGCCCTAGGACCATGCCCCAGGACTACCTGACATGATGACTCCTTGCTGTCCCCAGTCCACCTGGTCGTGCTGCTGCTCCAGTTTCAACTGTTCTGCCTTATTATTATTCGACCATGCATTTATGAACATTTGAACATCTTGGCCATGTTCTGTTATAATCTCCACCCGGCACAGCCAGAAGAGGACTGGCCATCCCACATATGCTCTCTCTAATTCTCTCTTTCTTTCTCTCTCTCGGAGGACCTGAGCCCTAGGACCATGCCCCAGGAATACCTGACATGATGACTCCTTGCTGTCCCCAGTCCACCTGACTGTGCTGCTGCTCCAGTTTCAACTGTTCTGCCTTATTATTATTCGACCATGCTGGTCATTTATGAACATTTGAACATCTTGACCATGTTCTGTTATAATCTCCACCCGGCACAGCCAGGAGAGGACTGGCCACCCCACATAGCCTGGTTCCTCTCTAGGTTTCTTCCTAGGTTTTGGCCATTCTAGGGAGTTTTTCCTAGCCACCGTGCTTCTACACCTGCATTGCTTGCTGTTTGGGGTTTTAGGCTGGGTTTCTGTACAGCACTTTGAGATATCAGCTGATGTACGAAGGGCTATATAAATACATTTGATTTGATTTGATTTGATTTGAATACAGACTTTCCTCAACCACCACCTTTCAATATACTGTAAATAGGAAAGAATAGTCAGCCATTACAATTTTAAGACCATGTGGGTCACCTTCAAAATCTTGGCCTGATAGTATATTTCTTAGACTAACTTTCAAGTACAATCCTAACTACCGGTACTAACATTCTCTTTTCAAAAGGGCTATTTTCCATACAGGGCCTTTTGTCAGGGAAACTGTTTGTGTGTCTTCTCGGGCTCTTACAAACAGAAACCAAATGCCGGCTGCAGTGTTGTGTTCTTCTGCTCTATACCCCTGTGACCTCTGGCCAGAGTCAATTTCAAATGAATGTCAGAAGAAATGTTGAAAAAAATGCGGGAGGCTGTGCAACATCACACATTGCAAAAAACAAACAACCGCCACTTCCTCCACAGACAAAATGTGTGTGTGTGTGTGTGTGTGTTTGTGTGTGTGGGAGGGAGGGAGGGAGGGAGGGGGAGGGGTGTATGTTTGTTTGAGGTGAGCTCAGCTTTTGTCATGCTGGCGGTTTGAAAACCGACTCTTTTCTCACTTCCTGCAGTAAGTGCACATGTATAACCGTCATGTGGCCTGAAGAAAGATTTGAAAAATAGTATGCAAAGAGGCAGCTATATATGTGCAGTATAGTATGACACAGCATGTTGATGGTGCTGCTTGTCACCTTGCATGATACTGATATACTGTAGCTAGCTGGTTATTCTGAAATTACTTTAGTCAAAAAACAATATGATGTAAATTGTGACTGAAATATCACATCGAACAATTGTAACGCAAAAACCATGGTGACAATAATATGTCGCTATCAATCTCTTCCCTTTTAAGTAATCTTACATTTTTCATCCGCACCATAAATTTTGTTTATAGGTAATTGGCTGATTGGTTGATTTATTGGTCAGTGCGTCATTTGGTTGGTTGGTTGATTGATTGGTTGATCTGAGGTCCTAGCGTTAGCATGTATGCATGTGTACTCTAGGGTCTGTCCCAAATGGCACCCTATTTCTTATATAGTGTACTACCTTTGACCAAGTCCCATAAAGCTGAAGTCAAAAGTAGTGCACTATGTAGGAATAGGGTGCCATTTGGGACTCAGGCTATCACAATGTGATTGCGATAAAGGGCATGGATGTGGTCCACATCACTAGTGTCCATCCAGGGAGCACGGGGTTAACGAAACAAAGTGACTGTTTAGTGTTAACGTGCAGATAGTCGTGCAACAGTGACGCATGCTGTTGACCATTGATTGATCACTTTGTTGACCCCTCTCTCTCGCTCTCTGTCTCTCACCCATGCGCGCGCACACACACACTGGGCATCTATTTCTCCAGACATGGCTGCAGAGCATCTGTTGGAGTGGCTAATGATGCGTGTTAGTACTTCAGTGCAGACAGGGTGTTTTGTCTCCCCTGATGAAGGTGAACACAAACAGAAAGAAGGCCATAGCACGCACACACCTCTGAAAAACAGCCCCAGCTACGACAGTGTGGGCGGCACATGTTCCAGGTGGATCATGGGAAAAAACAAGACTGGATGAGTTTAGCCGTTACCATGGTGACGCAGGTGGACAGCTGATCATGCACCTAAGACACAGGGTTTAAAGTTGTTAAATGTTGCCGAGGTAAGAATAAGGTTAAACATGTTGTTACCTCAATGGGGAACAGACCGTAACGTTCGAAGAACGGTCCCAAAATGTACAGCGGTGGGTTTGAGATAAAATGATCCCAAACCTCATGTACAGTTGAAGTCAGAAGTTTACATACACCTTAGCCAAATACATTTCAACTCAGTTTTTCACAATTCCTGTATTTAATCCTTGTAAAAAATTCCCTGTCTTAGGTCAGTTAGGATCACCACTTTGTTTTGAGAATGTGAAATTTCAGAATAATAGTAGAGAGAATGATTTATTTCAGCTTTTATTTCTTTCATCACATTCCCAGTGTGTCAGAAGTTTACATACACTCAATTAGTATTTGGTAGCATTGCCTTTAAATTGTTAACTTGGGTCAAAAGTTTTGGGTAGCCTTCCACAAGCTTCCCACAATAAGTTGGGTGAATTTTGACCCATTCCTCCTGACAGAGTTGGTGTAACTGAGTCAGGTTTGTAGGCCTCCTTTGCTCGCACACGCTTTTTCAGTTCTGCCCACAAATTGTCTATAGGATTGAGGTCAGGGCTTTGTGATGGCTACTCCGATACCTTGACTTTATTGTCCTTAAGCCATTTTGCCACATCATTGGATGTATGCTTGTAGTCATTGTCCATTTGGAAGACCCATTTGCGACCAAGCTTTAACTTCCTGACTGATGTCTTGAGATGTTGCTTCAATATATCCACATTATTTTCCTGACTCATGATGCCATCTATTTTGTGAAGTGCACCAGTCACTCCTGCAGCAAAGCACCCCCACAACATGATCCTGCCACCCTTGTGCTTCACGGTTGGGATGGTGTTCTTCGGCTTGCAAGCCTCCCCCTTTTTCCTCCAAACATAACGATGGTCATTATGGCCAAAAAGTTATATTTTTGTTTCATCAGCCTAGAGGACATTTCTCCAAAACTTACTATCTTTGTCCCCATGTGCAGTTACAAACCATAGTCTGGCTTTTTTATGGTGGTTTTGGAGCAGTGGCTTCTTCCTTGCTGAGCGGCCTTTCAGGTTATGTTCTCATTTTACTGTGGATATAGATACGTTTGTACCTGTTTCCTCCAGCATCTTCACAAGGTCCTTTGCTGTTGTTCTGGGATTGATTTGCACTTTTCGCACCAAAGTATGTTCATCTCTAGGAGACAGAACACGTCTCCTTCCTGGGCGGCATGACGGCTGCGTGGTCCCGTGGTGTTTATACTTGAGTACTATTGTTTGTACAGATGAAAGTGGTACCTTCAGGTGTTTGGAAAGGATGAACCAAACTTGTGGAGGTCTACAATTTATTTTCTGAGGTCTTGGCTGATTTCTTTTGATTTTCCCATGATGTCAAGCAAAGAGGCACTGAGTTTGAAGGTAGGCCTTGAAATACATCCAAAGGTACACCTCCAATTGATTAAGATGATGTCAATTAGCCTATTAGAAGCTTCTAAAGCCATGACATAATTTTCTGGAATTTTCCAAGCTGTTTAAAAGCACAGTCAACTTAGTGTATGTAAACTTCTGACACACTGGAATTGTGATACAGTGCATTATAAGTGAAATAATCTGTCTGTAAACAATTGTTGGAAAAATTACTTGTGTCATGCACAAAGTAGATGCCCTAACCAACTTGCCAAAACTATAGTTTGTTAACAAGACATTTGTGTAGTGGTTGAAAAACGAGTTTTAATGACTCCAACCTAAGTGTATGTAAACTTCCGACTTCAACTGTGTATAACCACTGGTCTCCATGACAACTGAGATGATCGAAGGGCATCGGATACTACTTTGTCGTTGCATCCATGGAAATAATTGGAGGTAGTAAATTCTGCTTAGAATATGGCTCAATACTACTAACTAATATACTAAGCTCGTCAAACACTTTAGACAAATGTACCTCTCATCTGTGCCAGATCTGTTGATTGGTTTGTGATAGTAATGTAAATAATGGTATTTCATAAAATTTCAGTAACACTTCAATAAACATGGTCTGTCATAACCAGGAACAGCTTTTCCTGACCACGTGAACTGACCAGGAAAATGTCAGGGTTCAAATCAAATCAAACCAAATGTTATTTGTATATTTATTAACAAGAAGCTGTTCAGAGTCCTGTCGGTTCTAGACTTGGTGCATCGGAACCGCTTGACATGCTGTTGCAGAGAGAACCGTCTTTGACCTGGGTGGCTGGAGTCCTTCGGGACATGGAAGAAGGAGGCCTCTGGGCGACTCACCAAAAGACATGGGGAGTTATAAGCTTTGAAAGGAGTTTATCAGAGTTCTCCACAGATCGTCGGGTTTTCAAAGGGATCGCTCCTCTTCCCTTTTGTGTTACATCAACATTCAAATGGATTCTCTCTCGCCTGGAGCGTGTTTCGGATATTCATGAGAGGTCGACATTTTAATCACAGGAAAAATGTCACGAGAGATTGTTTGTGGTAGTTGGCCAACCAGGCAAATAAAGTGGCCATCTTAACTATGAGTTTGCTGTGTGGTGGTTTTGGAGGTACACTGGACATTTATGTTTATGATTCATGTTTTGAGCTGATATTGACCATGTGCTTAAATGGTTGGCGTACCATTGAAGAGTATGTAATAATGTTACTTGTTTGGTGTAACGTTCAAAACAAGATAAGGTTACATGAACTGAAATGTGGAAGAACTGAATTTATTTCCATGATTTTGTCTAATATTGCAGAAAACATTGTCCAGCCTCACTGTTTCTATATTAGATTCCATCTCCGTGTTTATATCAGATTTTTTTGTTCAGCTGTAACTGATAAACATCATAGCACAAGTAATGAACGTTTATTTTTAAATTCAAAGACAAATAGCAGTAAATCTTATTATTTCCAAACATTTGACAATGACAATTTCTAATGAGCCATGAAATTATTTTCTCCAAATGAATTGAGCAGAACTGGCTTGCAGCACTCATCTACGTGTGTTTTGAACAAGTTTTTCAGTGGCATAATACTGTTCCATATTGTTTTCGTTGTAGCCTTTCAAATAGAGTTAAGACAAAAAAAATGACTGGTTTCTTTGTGTTTCTTGGTTGTCATTTGGAGAGAAAAAAAATGTATTCACATGGTTTTGACTCAAGAGAAATCACATAGCTAGACCTACGTCTTCAGATTTTGACGTGTTCTTGTATTGTACCTATTAGTACATTACGTTTGGATGTCGCATTTTATTGTTTTATGTTTCTTGTTTAAATTCTCACAGATAGTATTTTAAGTGTGAGAAACAGTAGTATTTCGGTAATGTATTATCATTCTCAGTGACAGGGCAGCACGTTTTTAGGGTTGTATTCATTAGTGCACACCATGAAACGAAACGAGAGTTTCTAATTGTACAAGTTCAGATCGTCCCTCTCCATTTGCTTCCTAGTAAATACACCCCAGATTTCACTCAGTTGTAGGTCACACACAATCCCCCTTCCAGACATGAGACTCATATCCATACAACTATCAATCAATCAAATGTATACCCCTTACAACTATCAATCAATCAAATTTATTTGTAAAGCCCTTCTTACATCAGCTGATGTCACAAAGTGCTGTACAGAAGCCCAGCCTAAAACCCCAAACAGTAAGCAATGCAGGTGTAGAAGCACGGTCGCAGCACGACCAGGTGGACTGGGGACAGCAAGGAGTCATCAGGCCAGGTAGTCCTGAGGCATGGTCCTAGGGCTCAGGTCCTCCGAGAGAAAAAAAGAAAGAAACAGAGAGAGAAAAAGAGAGAGAGAGAATTAGAGAGAGCATACTTAAATTCACACAGGACACCGGATAAGACAGGAGAAATGCTTCAGATATAACAGACTGACCCTAGCACCCCGACACAAACTATTGCAGCATAAATACTGGAGGCTGAGACAGGAGGGGTCGGGAGACACTGTGACCCCGTCCGATGATACCCCTGAACAGGGCCAAACAGGCAGGATATAACCCCAGCCACTTTGCCAAAGCACAGCCCCCACACCACTAGAACGTTATCAACCACCAACTTACTATCCTGAGACAAAGCCGAGTATAGCCCACAAAGATCTCCCCCACGGCACGAACCCAAGGGGAGACTACCCACACAGCACATCCTTTTTCACTGTGTGACATTGTCATTACAGGCAGGTGTTTAAATTCTCTCCTCTCACCGTTACTGTACAAAGACAGAGAAGGAAAGGGAAGTGAGAGTCATGCGTAAGAAGTGAAAGTGTTCTTAAGGGGAATTTTTATGCCGTTAGGCAGTTTGAGATGTTTTTCCCTGCCACTTATAAAGTCACATGGCGACCATTGCTGCAGTACACTCTGAGGGTTTGTGGGTGTCAGAAATGTGGCTTCTTCCAAATGCAGAAGGAAACATCAACATTGGCTGACAAAAACCATGTGGTTGAAATGTGTTACTCATGTTGTTATGGTGTTTAACAAGCCATTTATTCTAGAACAGCAGTAAAGTAGTAGTACTACTAAAGTACTTTTAAAGTTCACTTTCACTACTTGTTTACTTATCATCTGTTCTAGTTCTACGCCAGTGGTCAGTGAAATAAATAATGAGCATGACCTTATTTCTATTACAGCCTTATTGAATGACTCTCATTAATATTCCATTCACACAGTTCAATGTAACATCGATAGATTTAGGCTACTACATAATACTTACATTTTCCCTAGGCTACAACCTAGCCTATTAATGAAAGTTTACAATGTAGGTGCACACAGGTCAAGAGACAAATTTGAGGCGACAGACAGTGACATATGGACAGACATTCAATACCGCCTTGAACACTCTTGCCTGCATCTAGCTGATATAGGGTGTAATCATTAGTCCAACAGTTGCAAACGAGAGTTTCTATTGGACAAATTCAGGTATGTTTCTCCCCGTTTTGTTCCAGTTGCGTCCGTTTAATAAATGTTTTTCAACAGAAACGGTGAAATGAATACACCCCTGATCACGCGTTCTTCACAGTTCACTTTCATAGCAGCCACGTTGTATTCCTTCTATGCGCTCTACTCCTCTTATCTTTTCCTTTTGCTTGTGGACTTCAATGCACAACACATCAGCTGAATGTGACCAGGGGCCAAAAATCTTTCAAAGCCAAACCACTACACACAGCCTACATCGTTGTCACCATATTAGCTAAAGTAACATCATAGTCAGCATAACTTTCAGAACTAACGCTTTAGTAATCATGCTACAGTCATGCAGTAACGTTACTGTACAGTCATTAAGCATTTACACCGGCGGGCCCTGGTGCCAATAAATTAGTAGTACCAAAAGCTTGACTTGAAAGAGTTCCAGTGTTTTGTAGGATAGTCATAACCAGCTAGCTAACATAACATCCCTCTGTTTGTGTTTCAGTAGGCAGAACTAACTAGCTGCATTTGCTAGCTAAGTAAGTGAAACTAAAAGTGAAAAAAAATGACAATCTCTATTTCTCTTTTGCTTCTCCTTCATTTCAGAAGAAATTGATTTGTTCAAAACTGTTCAACTATTGTCTTTCTCTCTCTTTGAGTCAACTATTCACCACATTTTATACACTGCAGTGCTAGCTAGCTGTAGCTTAAGCTTTCAATACTAGATTAATTCTCTGACCCTTTGATTGGGTGGACAACATGTCAGTTCATGCTGCAAGAGGCTGGAAGACATCCTCCGGAAGTAGTCGTAATTACTGTGTAAGTCTATGGAAGGGGGTGAGAACCATGAGCCTCCTGGGTGTATTTGTATTGAAGTCAATGTACCCAGAGGCGGACGGAAGCTAGTTGTCCTCCGGCTACACCATGGTGCTACCCTACAGTGGAGTGTTGTTGAGGCTGCTGTAGACGTTCTTTGCAAAATAGTTTGTTTTAATCAATTGTTTGGTGACGTGTTTATATTTAGTATAGTTATATCTAAAAAGGATATATTTTAAAATTATTTACAATTTACTTTTTTTAATCACCCCCAAAAACATGTGTCAAAAAAATACAAACATTATTTTCTCTTTTGATAGGCTTTCTTTCTTCAATCTTTTTTAATCAAGGTAAAAAAAAATGTCAGTATAGCCTACAAAATAGCCTAGAGAGGGATGGGTGGATGAGACAACATTAGCATTCACCCACACGAGTGGTGTCTTCAATGTTATGCTAATGAACGCTCTGCTGGACAAAATGATCCGTAATTAGCAACTCATCAACCACTCCATCAACCATGGAAATTCAGATTTTTGTGTGTGTGTTTTTAACTGGGCGGTGATTAGTATGTTCCACCATATCAAATGTAACTTTTGAGGCACAACTCAAATTAGATACATTTTTACATTTGACAACTTGAGTAGGCTAAATGGGATTGAGAAATCATTTGTGTGCATATTGAATCATCATATTTGTATGTTTTTGCTTCAGCACAAATAGCAACATTTAGCAACTGACATAAGCTGTCATAGCAAACTATGCATGCCAAATGACTCCTAATGACAGTCTTATTACAACCTTATGTAGGGAGGGTTCAAGTAAACTGTTACCGATTTGCCTTTCAGAACTCTATGATATTGACAGGACATTTTGCCCTGTTTGCCCTTGGTCTTTCTGTGTCAAGGGGCTCGGATGCCAAAGTGATCGTTGTCGCCAAAATAGGCTATAACCCAAGATGGATACAAGAGACGCCTTGGCCTTTGGGGAAATGGACAGAGTCCCTGGCAACTCTATCTGCCTCATGTGGCTTTCAAAAGCGTTTATGGCTTGGGCGTTAGTGCTCCTGGGGGGCTGGGAACCTAGAGGGGGGGGATTCGGTGGCAACAAACTGGGGTAATCCTAGCCTAGTTACTGGGAGTGGATTTCACTGGCCCAGCAGAAAACCCAACCCCAGGCTCCCTCAGTTCCAGTCGTCCCCAACAATGGGACGAGAGGAAGGGAAGATGGAGGACGGTGCTTTTTCTGGGATGATGTATAGAGAAATACATGAGTGGGCTGATGAAAAATCTGGTCACAACACAGGAAGTATCAAAACTGCTGTCATGAAATTAACAAAAACAATACTGTAATTGAATGGTTGCTGGTTTGCCTACCCGAGCCGTGAAAAACCTGTCGATGTGCCCTTGAGCAAGTCACTTAACCCTAATTTGCTACAGGGGCTCCGTACCACTATAGTTGAACCTGTAAATCAACACATTTCAATGCACATATGTGAGAATATAACATATTTCTATTTATTTTTGGAAACTCTTGGGCTGCAGCCCCAAAACTCATCTGAATTTTCCTATTCTGATCATGCCAGATTTAGTACTTTTCTATTCACAAAATAGGAAGAATGCTTGCAGCAAAGGGTTTGTTGACAAACACAGACTGAAATGAAAGTGCATACTGTATCATTTTGAGATGTCATTTATTTGTGATGTTTCCTATTTTGAGTTGTCAGAAAGCAAACTGGGACACGGCATCCATTTGATTTGAACAAAATAGTTGACCCAGACTTGACACACAAGTATGCTTGTGATGTTTGTTCTGTGACTCACATCAGTTGAGAAATGTTTCATAATTAATATTAATTAATGATTAATGTTCTACTGCAAGGATCACTTGCTTTCAAACAATAGAGTAAGTCTATATGCACAGTCACACTATATCCCCTTATCAGGTAGGGTTTCAGCGACCATTCTTATCAATACTATTAAACCAAATGTACTTGCTTAGAAATGTTCACCAACAGCAAAAAGTCTTGTCTTGCCTATACATTGTAAAAAAAATAGATAATAATAATAATAATTAAAAAAAATATATATATATATATATATATATATATATTCAACGTGCAATTGAAGGCAACCAGCTGCCATAGAATTGTGAGTTTGCTCAACAAAAGAGCATTCATGCTGATTCAACACACAATTGTGACACAAGCAGCTGCAATAGGATTGTGAGTTTTCTCAACATTTGGACATATAGCTGAACAAACATACATTCTCAAGTTGAATGTTCTGTAAACTCAACTTAAATGTTTAGGTTGAGTGAACAGACAATTCAACTCGTGTGTAGTCAATGTGTTCTACCTTATCTGCATATTTCCCAGAGTGCCTTGACTTTTGAGTGAATTGTAGTTACCACCCATGATTGTATTTGTTAGTGACAGAGACATGGTTGTTATATTCAATTGTTTTCAGTATTGTAGCCTTCTCTAAATGAATGTTATCTTTAAAATTAAACTATTTATGACATTACATGTAGTATAAGGTGGGTCTTAGTTACACCCTCATGCTGTGGTCTGAAGCTCCTGGTACATTAATCCT
The DNA here is from genome assembly GCF_018296145.1 of Oncorhynchus tshawytscha. Classification (NCBI taxonomy): domain Eukaryota; kingdom Metazoa; phylum Chordata; class Actinopteri; order Salmoniformes; family Salmonidae; genus Oncorhynchus; species Oncorhynchus tshawytscha. Next base: position 61,071,276 of record NC_056430.1, read on the forward strand.
GCAAATATAGCATAAGGCCTTTCTTTAGGGCTTAATACAGTGGTCTGAAACTCTGTGTACATCAAGCCTCCAATTCACATTATGCAGAACTGCAAATTCCTATTGGAATCCAGCGAGAGGGAGGATATCCAGAATTTGGAACTTTGAATCAGTTTAGAAAAATATATGTTATTTATGTCTGTGTAGCAATAGATTAATCAACCAATCACATACAAGTACATACAAAAACACAGGTATTGAAACAAACTAGTCTGAAAATCAACCTGCAAGAGAGCATGCTGGGAAATATGATAATGTAGCGTGTGGTTTTGAGTTGTGTTGAGCAAACAAGAGTCTGTCATTTCACTCAACAAGCTTGTTGAAATTCAGCTGACTTCGAGCAGAGTTTGTTGAGTCAACACACTTTAACATATTCAAATTGTTGTACGAAAGTCCACTCAAATCGCATAATGACACTGATTAATCAGTGTAGGTATATAGGAGGGAGGGGTGTGGGAAAAAAACAGTGAAAGTTGTCTACCCTTCTTCCCTCTTGGGTTCGAAGACAGCCGTTCCATTCTGTGCTGTCATGCTGCGGCGTATCCCATGCTAAATGAGCACCCTAAGCAGTATAACAGCTCCCTGCCTGCCCCCTGTCTAACCTCCCTCTCTCTCCACACACACACACACACACACACACACACACACACACACACACACACACACACACACACACACACACACACACACACACACACACACACCCCATCCCCATCTCCAAACAAAGCCTGAGTGACTCACAAGTCTGCAATTCCACCACTCTGACTTCCCACGCCAAAATCACAACAACAAGGTTCCGGGAACAAAATGGCCGCCCTCTCTTGACGCCGTCACTTGAGGCCAATTCCTTTCCCCTGATTGCCTCATTTTCAAAGTCTCTTTTTTTCCGAACCATATAATCAGCCCCAGCTACATTCTGCTTTCGATTTTGCTCCAAGTGCTCAGAGCGCAATAGTAGTAAGACAGAATGTGGAGCATTAGCATACTTTTGAAGCGCTATCATTTGAAGTAGAACATTATGCGTAGCTACAATTGGTTTACCTGGCACGCCGCAAGGGTCTGTTTTAGTCACTCATATTTTGGGTTTGAATCAACTAGGATTTTACAGAAGGTTATGCCAAGGACATCAGGATTGCTGGAGTGGTTTAGTGGGCATATTGCTTGTCGCGCAATATTGTGCACATCCATACAACAATATGCTTTTGACATTGCAGAGCCTTTCTCACAGTTAGATATAAAATGACTCCTGTGCACCAGAGGCACAGATAAATACAGTATTCATCACTCTGCAGGGTTATCTTAGGAGACTAATGGCAAAAACAATGAGAAACACTTCAGGAAGCTAACATTAAAACTATGAGAAACACTTTAGGAGGCTAACGCTAAAAACAATGAGAAACACTTCAGGAAGTTAACATTAAAACTATGAGAAACACTTCAGGATGCTAATGCTAAAAACAACAAGTAAGCTAACACTTGTTATCGGTTGATTTCTGTCTGTCCGATCAATAACAGAGCAGAGCTAGAGAAACCACATTGATGCTGTATCATATCCTAATCCTGCCCCTTGTCACAAGATAAATGGCCTCTTCCCCCATTTCCCCAGTTAAGTGTGCATGACAGCGCTAAAATAAATGTAGAGTAGGCTATAGGGAGGGATGAAGCCTAAATAGAGATGGGATGAGGTCATCATCGTGCTGTCAGCCTGTTCATTAGCCATGCTTAATATAGTCCGTCAGAGAGAGGAAGCCATCTGGTCCGTCCTGTTCTCAGCCAGAATATGACATGCCACATCATTTTCAAATCTTTCTGCTCTCACTTTAAAAGGCTTTGCTTGTTTCCTGTTTTGGAATGGGATCACATGTGCTATAGAGGCTTCCTAGTGGATATGGGATAACATCATTGTTGTGAGTGGGGGGCAAATGGGAAGACTGCATTAAAAACATATCTGACTTGTATAGAGCTGAGTTTTCCACAAATTGAGTTAGGGCAGGAAGCTAATGCACAGGGCGATCATGACCTCACTCGGTTATCCACAAGGCCTCTGTCCACCACTCCCATGTTGAAAATGATAACTGCAAGAGTGTGGCAGAGGTATGCCATAGCTATGCAATATTCTGCAACCCATGCAATATTGATAACACTATGTATGCCTTATGCATGCTCTATTTTATGCATGCTCCATTCATGTCTCTATTCATATCCTATAGGGCGGCGCACAATTGGCCCAGTGTCGTCCGGGTTAAGGGAGGGGTTGGCCCGGGGTAGGCCGTCATTGTAACATAAGAATTTGTTCTTAACTGAGTTCCCTAGATAAATAAAGGTTAAAGTCGGATGCATGCTCTATTCATCCTTTGCATTCTTCTTTCAAGCCTTATGCACACTCTATTCAAGCCTTATGTATTCTTTAGTCATGCCTCCTTATGCATGCTCTATTCATGCCTTATGCATGCTCTATTCATGCCGTATGCATGCTTCATTCATTCTATATCGTTGCTTTATAATAGGTCAAACTGCACAGATGGGGCCATGTGCTCCTCAGAAACCCGCTTGTCTAAACAGTCAGTGTATGGGGGAAACATAAAGCGAAATTGAGAGCAGAGGGTTCACACCCCTTGCACAACCACTCTGTCGACGACCCTGACACAGCTTGTTGTTGTTAAACCAGTTTTTCCTGGAAGAGCTCTTCAAGGGAAATTGTGATTGTCCTTGACACGGTACACAATGTTTGCTTTTTTCTCTGGGAGGAACAACAAGCAATTCATGTCTCAGAGAAAGGAGATGGCTGCAAGGGTGGAGGCGCTGGGGGTGGAGTCTTAAGAATCAGGTGATGGGTTACGTGTCCAAATACGGGCATGCTTCACTTTCAAATTAAAGGATGACTCTGGGATTTATTATTTGCTCTGTTTGGCTGTGTTCCAGATGAAGATGTGGGGAGAGCCAGCACATTCAGTGAAGGGCAATACCATAAAGAATGTTAATGTCATTTTTTGTATATATTTTTGGGGGAATCACGATGCCCCCAGATATAGTGGATTAATGAATGTGTCACTTTTGTTAGTTTATTGCTTTGATTCTCACTAACATTTTGGATGCTCATTCTGGTAAGGATGTACGGTACAGGCACCCACTGGCACGTACCCCACACCAGCCATAACTCACCAAACCAAAACTGAGTAAGACATAAAAGAAACAGAGAGCAGAAATGAAGAGAGAGAGAGTGCCAGCAGGCCAGTCTAAGCATTGAGTCACTGATGAAGACACATGTTCACAAAACCTAAATGAGTTCCATGTATACCCACTTTGCCTCAGCAGGAGCCCCGCTTCCCAGAAATGTTTGTTGTTGTGTGTGACTGCTAGCGTTTTTTCTATAAGGTTTGCATTGGGTAACCTGTCGAGCGTCCGTGCTGGTCTGGTCATCAACCCATACTGTTTCTGCTGAGTCACAAAGCAACATCTCTCTCTCTCTCTCTTTCCCTCTTTTTCACTCTCTGACTTTTCCCCAAATGACACCCTATTCCCTAAATAGTGCACTACTTTTGTCCAGAGCCCTAAAGGCCCTTGTCAAAAGTAGTGCACTATGTAGGAAATAGGGTACCATTTGTAACATAACCACTCTCTTTTCTTCCACCAAGTTGTTTTCTTCTTTTGCCTCCTCTCCCACTCCTCCGTTTCACCCCGAGCCCAGGAGTGGGGTCAGAGTCTGTTTGTTCAGATGGTCAGTGTGAAGGGGACTTGAAAAGCCGGACATCACATTGAACCCTTGACAGGGACTTGTGATTCTCGCCCTCCACTTCACAGCATCTGACTGGTCCAATAAGTCGATGTGTGCATCCCAAATGACAACCTCTTCCCTATATAGTGCACAATCTTTAATGTCAAAAGTAGTGAACTATATAGGAAATATGGTGCCATTTGAGACACAGACTTTGTAACAGGGAGATATGTGGGACATGTTTCACTTAAAAAGTGACCCATTTATGACAGGTCACGACAACTTAAAGTGCACCATATGACGTCCAACGTATCCGTCTTAGGAAGCCATTGAGATTAAATCTCATTTTACAGTTCTTAGTGTAATAATGACGTTATTACTAAGTAATAGTTGTGTCAAGCGGGCACAACACAGTTATTACAGTTATACTACTGTCCGTTGAGCTGAAGTTTTATTTTTTTATTACTTATTACAGAGTGTGATGTCAGTTGAAGTGTTTTATCGTAATCTATCATGGCTAATCTGATGATAATGGTGGCGACACCTGTGTTGGAAACTATTCTGGGTGATAAGGAGCGGTCGCGGGCTACTTGTCTGATGCGGTTGCAGTCTTAAAGAGCATGGTTGTTCTTCAGTGTCCTCTGCCCGTCTGGCTGTTCATCAAATGAAATGAGCTCATAAATCTCAATGACACGCCGCTCGGCAGGAAGTGGCAAGAAGCGAGGGGCCAAAATGTCAGGCTCTCAATACGGGGCATATATACTGAGTTAGCCCAGGTAAAGGAATCCATCTAGGGTTTTTGGAGCACTCAACTTGCCTCAACATATTTATGGGTTGTGTAGCGGCAACCTTCTGTTAGAAGTCTTGCGTCTCCGTATGGGATTGACTATCCAGGCAATATTATTTACCACTCAATGTGGTTACAGTCGGTAACTTTTGGCAAAAGTATAATTTGGTTATTATCCCATCTGTGTCCAGATTTTTCAAACTCAAGAAAGTCCAGTTTCCACAATCCCCATTAGCTCTATTCAAACGTGATTGACGGTTTCAGTGATGGAAAACGGCCATTTCATTATGCATACAAAGCCAGAAATAATAGCATGTTCTCTGAAAGAAACTTAAAATAACAACTCTATTTGTCATTTTTATGATGAATAAGGAGGAACCTTAGCTCCTGAAAAATGAACATCTATTTCCATCTGTCTCTTGTTTGTGGTTTCAATAAAAACCTCTTATCTTTACTGGGGGGAACCTTTGACCCCGCTGTTTGCTGGAACCTCTTCAATTTCTACCCGCAACAAAAACAAAATAACAGCTGTGTCGTATTTCTTAAACCCCGCAAAGCCCGACATTCTTGCAGTATTTATCTGTAGGGTGTATCCAAAGGTTGGAAACATTTCAAAGAAACCTATCATTTTCTCAGAGAACTAAAAATAGTTTGAGGCACAGAGATTGGGGATATTTGTCCAAACGCCTATTATATAAACAGTCTAAAACCTTCTCTGTCACACATGTCCCTGTTCTTGTATACAGCATATGTGTCGGAGTAAATATTTCCATAATGTTTTTTTTACTCAAAATGTACCTTGGAGCGATGCGATTTGCCCAACATACCGTAAAATCAACACATACTTGTTTTTAATCAAGGACAACCATTCAACATTGTAACTCCTCATGAACACAAATGGTTACTTGAGATGGGGAGAACGACTGCCCCCTCTCATTGAAGTCATGGAAGTTCAAGGCCGACTACTGTACTGCAAGTATTGTTAGCAGAAAACTGGATCCCCCATTATAGTGAATGGGAAAATGGCAATCTTCACGGTCAATCTTTTTGTAAAAACAAAAAATGTCTTGAAGACAGTCATGGTACCAATAATTGCTTTTAATTCCACAGATGTATGTCCTAGAACCGATGTATTTTAAAATCGCACACAGAAATAGTTATTAGCATAATTTAGTTGCTAATGGCAGCCTGCAGTACACCGGTCAGCCTTCACCTTGAGTTACTCAATAAGAGGGGACAGCACTGAGCTAGCCTAAAAACTTCACTTCCTGGAATAGGGAAAGAGAAAAGGAAAGGGAGATACCTAGTCACTGAATGCATTCAACTGAAATGTGTCTTCCGCATTTAACCCAACCCCTCTGAATCAGAGAGGTGCCATAGTCGACATCCACGTCTTCGACGCCCAGGGAACAGTGGGTTAACTGCCTTGCTCAGGGGCAGAACAATTCGATTTTTACGTTGCCAGCTCAGGCATTCGATCCAGCAACCTTTTGGTTACTGGCCCAGCAAGTACCTCAAACTCTGCATGTTATGTCATCTTAACCAACTTAATTTGGCTTCAATGCGCTATTTAGTCTTCACATAGGAATGAATGGTGTCACGTGATCGAAGGCTTTGTCCATTCATATATATATACAGTCATTGGCTCAGAGTCAATACACATCAGCCAGTTTACCCATGGATGCACAGCAACCCATTTACAACAGGTTATCATAGAGATGGCATTGATTTCATCATAATGGACAATAAATTGGTCTCGTTCAGGTGACAGGGCTTCACAACACAGAGATAAATCAAATCAAATCTTATTTGTCACATACACATTGTTAGCAGATGTTAATGCGAGTGTAGCGAAATGCTTGTGCTTCTAGTTCCGACAATGCAGTAATAACCAACGAGTAATCTAGCTAACAATTCCAAAACTACTACCTTATACACAGTGTAAAGGGATAAAGAATATGTACATAAAGATATATGATGGTACAGAGCGGCATAGGCAAGATGCAGTAGATGGTATCGAGTGCAGTATATACATATGAGATGAGTATGTAAACAAAGTGGCATAGTTTAAAGTGGCTAGTGATACTTGTATCACATAAAGATGCAGTAGATGATATAGAGTACAGTATATACGTATACATATGAGATAAATAATGTAGGGTATGTAAACATTATATTAAGTAGCATTGTTTAAAGTGGCTAGTGATATATTTTACATCAATTCCCATCAATTCCCATTATTAAAGTGGCTGGAGTTGAGTCAGTGTGTTGGCAGCAGCCACTCAATGTTAGTGGTGGCTGTTTAACAGTCTGATGGCCTTGAGAGAGAAGCTGTTTTTCAGTCTCTCGGTCCCAGCTTTGATGCACCTGTACTGACCTCGCCTTCTGGATGATAGCGGGGTGAACAGGCAGTGGCTCGGGTGGTTGTTGTCCTTGATGATCTTTATGGCCTTCCTGTGACATCTGGTGGTGTAGGTGTCCTGGAGGGCAGGTAGTTTGCCCCCGGTGATGCGTTGTGCAGACCTCACTACCCTCTGGAGAGCCTTACGGTTGTGGGCGGAGCAGTTGTCGTACCAGGCGGTGATACAGCCCGACAGGATGCTCTTGATTGTGCATCTGTAGAAGTTTGTGAGTGCTTTTGGTGACAAGCCGAATTTCTTCAGCCTCCTGAGGTTGAAGAGGCGCTAACAACACCTGTACAGGATCGGTACATCCGAACATCACACCTGCAGGACAGGTACAGGATGACAACAACAACTGCCCGAGTTACACCAGGAACACACAATCCCTCCATCAGTGCTCAGACTGTCCGCAATAGGCTGAGAGAAGCTGGACTGAGGGCTTGTAGGCTTGTTGTAAGGCGGGTCCTCACCAGACATCACCGGCAACAACGTCGCCTATAGGCATAAACCCACCATTGCTGGACCAGACAAGAATGGCAAAAAGTACTTTTCACTGAGTCTCACCAGAGGTGATGGTCAGATTGCACTTATCGTCGAAGGAATGAGCATTACACCGAGGCTTATACTCTGGAGCGGGATCGATCGGGAGGTGAGGGGTCCATCGTGGTCTGGGGCAGTGTGTCACAGCATCATCGGACTGAGCTTGTTGTCATTGCAGGCAATCTCAATGCTGTGCGTTACAGGGAAAACATCTTCCTCCCTCATGTGGTACCCTTCCTGCAGGCTTATCTGGACATGACCCTCCAGCATGACAATGCCACCAGCCATACTGCTCATTCTGTGCGTGATTTCCTGCAAGACAAGAATGTCAGTGTTCTGCCATGGCCAACGAAGAGCCCAGATCTCAATCCCATTAAGCACATCTGGGACCTGTTGGATCGAAGGGTGAGGGCTAGGGCCATTCCCCCCAGAAATGTCCGGCAACTTGCAGGTGCCTTGGTGGAAGAGAGGGGTAACATCTCACAGCAAGAAGTGGAGAGATGAGGAGGACTGAGGAGATGCACTGCAGTACTTAATGCAGCTGGTGGCCACACCAGATACTGACTGTTACCTTTGACTTTGACCCCCCCCCCTTTGTTCAGCGACACATTGTTCAATTTCTGTTAGTCACATATCTGTGGAACTTGTTCAGCTTATGTCTCAGTTGTTGAATCTTGTTCATACAAATATGTTCATACAAATATTTACACATGTTAAGTTTGCTGAAAATAAACTCAGTGAGAGGACGTTTCTTTTTTTTACTGAGTTTATATGTTGAATAATGTTTTGCATTAATCAGAACGGATTTTGTCATTGCTTGTTTGCGTTGGTTGAAGCTGTTGCCAACGTACATGCTGACATTGGTGTCAAAACATCTCTTCAATTCAAGAAACTGACATTGACTCAAAACATAATAGGTATCAATAAACTTAGCATTGGCTAATTCAATATCCCGAAAGTGCTGACTAATTCACCAATCTCTCAATGGTCATTAAGTGCCGCCTATACAGGATCATTACATTGGACGACAGGACCCCTTGTAGGCCAGATGGAAATCCATAATTATCCTGCCTTATGGCGAGATATAGCTATTAGCCTAATTTCCTATAGTTACCTGACATCTGACCAAGACATTTTCAATCAGGCAATCTTTCAGTCAGCGGTTATGTTTTGATGGCAGATGTGCCATTCCGCTAGTAAATTGAGCACCATCTTGTCTTTGACCCTTTACACTATTTTGAACCTTTTCAAATGATAAAAACAGCATTAGATATTAACCCCTTCAACTCTTCTTTTTCCCTCTAAGATAGTGACAGAGGACGTAAATGTCCTATGTGTATGATATGATTCATCCTTCGGGCTTCAGGGACCCATCTCCAGGGTGTCGACCGCCTCGCGATTAGGTGTGATTCTGGTCAGTAACCATGACGACGGGGCCGGCTGGTGAGGAGCACCTGGTGAGTGGCTCACTCAAAGTCAGGACTCCTGAAGGACAGTGGGAAGAGGAGGAGGGGGGAAGGGAGAGGGAGGGAGGGAGGGGAGTTATTCACAAAAAAGGATGTAAGCCAGCAGGGGTAGAAGAGAAGAAAAAGGGGGATGATAGAGGAGAGGAGAGGTGGCGGATTGCCAGCTGTGTCCACAAACGTGTTAGGATGGGCCCGAATGAGATAAAGCATAGGAATTTCTCTCTGTGTCATTTTCATAACATCTACTAGTGAGGCAGTCAGTGGAGGAGAGGCGGTTTATTTTGAGGGACCCGTGTGATGTTGCCAGCCAAGTGACAGAACAGAGTGGATTCTCAAAGCGACAAAACTAAAGCACTGCTCCGAGTGCTCTGTTTGACTTTGACCGCTCAAATACATCTGGCGATCCAGCTAATGCTCCTGGGGGTAGGAGCATTAAAAAATATATAATTGGAACAACGATGCAAGGGCAATCTAAAGTACAACACTTTTGTCTATAGTTATACCTAAATAAGGCAACCGAATATCTGCTTGTTTCGATCGAGGGTGTATGAATTAACAAATATGTGTAGATGTTGCGATAGCTTTTTTGCATCGAACTGAGAATGCTGACCAAAAGATGTTGCAAAATGTTCGTTGTTACGTGTCCTCATTTGAGCCATTTCATAAATAGGAGACTATAACTGATTCTGTTCCAATACTGTCCGTAGATATATTAGAGACATATGATACTGTATCACAGTAGATATATTAGAGACATATGATACTGTATCACAGTACATTATCTCAAATGGACAGTTGTATGTCTCCGGGAAAAGGGGGGGGGAAGCAGGACCCTTACAGAACGTATGAAGCCTCCCGTCTGAATCGCCCCATTTCCATTGGCAGAAATCTCCATCTGATTAAAGGGTTAAAGGGTGGCCATGCCACTTTTTGACAGTGGCGATTCAACATGGTGCCAAAGCCCTAAGCCCTTCTAATGTGATAGAGCGTGTCCAAGTCAAGCAGTATCTTCACAGACGTCAGTGTAGCGGGTCTTCCAAGACACCCATAAAAGCAACATCTGAAGTGCATACTGGCCCATCGTGGGGGGATGTCAGCATGGGGAGGGTGGGATTGCTGATCTCCTGAATGTATTGCCTGAAAGCTATCTAACATGGATGCCGTAACAGACAGCTTTGAAGTCAAAGGGAGGCTGGTGATATGGTAAGCCTTGCTTAAATCTCTCATTTATTTTTGGTGTCATGGAGATTTTGATAGTGTCTCTTTAATATGGGCTCATCATACACTTGCCAAAAAGGAAATATTGAGTACAACTGTAGGGGTTTTCATTTCATTTGGGATATGTCTAAGGACAGCCAATGATTCGAATGCAAATAAATATATTCCCTTGGTTTATCCCAAACGCCCAGCTATCGGAAGACGTGGGTTGTCTTTCGCTGTGGCCTTGGTGGAGATCGACCAGTGCCAAGGAAAGCTAGAGCTTTACTGTTGCCATGGAAATGACTCGTGTCCACAGGCAGAGAGCAACAGTGCCTGTCTGTCAGCAGATCATGCCAACTGCTGGCTGAGCATTCAAAATGGCTGCCTGTTTGATTGATCAATGTCAGGGTGTAGAGCAGGCCTGGGCAATTCCAGTCCTCGGGGGCCTGATTGGTGTCACACTTGTCCTCCATCCATAGCAGACACACCTGATTTAAACTAATTGCATTTTTAACTGAAGATCATGATTAGTTGATTATTGGAGTCAGGTGGGGCCGGGGTAAAAGTGTGACACCAATCAGGCCCCAGAGGACTGGAGTTGCCCAGGCCTGGTCTAGAGGGACATTTGTCTCGCTTGAAAAAGACAGGTCAAGCAATGAACAGTATTGTGAGATAATTTTGTTTTTATGGTTTGTTCTGGTGCTCATTTTTACGTAGTTTTACTAATGTGTGAAAATAGAAACAGCTACCACCAAATGTCATTGTATTTTGATTTGATGGCAAAGTTGCAGCTGCAATATGTAACTTTTTGGGTGACCTGACCAAGTTCACATAGAAATGTGAGTGTTATAGAACGTAAGTCTAAAATGCGGTAGATCTGCTCTATGTGAGCTATTTCTATGCTTTCGGTCTTAAGATTAGTTTTTGCTTCTTTAACTTTTGGTTTTGTACACCAGCTTCAAACAGCTGAAAATACAACATGTTTGGTTTTATTTCACAGAGGTGTAGATGGTCCAATGATTTTCTGCGCTATACTTGCTTGTTTTGTCACATAAATGAAATTAGGCGAACCATCGAATTTTAGCAACCAGGAAATGGCGGAACGATTTCTGCATTAGTGCATCTTTAACTCAGAGGTTAGCATAAAATGCTAAAGAACTTGAATGAGATGTTAGTTCGGTAGAGCAAATTGTTACTGGGCCGTTTTACATGAAGCCAAACATTTTGATGATATAATCATTGCAGGTGAGATGTAATCTTTGGAACAACAACATACCTGATGCTATCTCATCATGACACTGCCCTGTGTAAACCATGTGAGAACCTCCAGTGGGCGTCCATGATAGAATTTCACACTGGCCTTTGTGTCCGTTACGTATAACACTCACCACTTGAAACCCTCCGACTGCCACCTCAGCTCTATCTCTCCCAAGCTACTGTACCATTGCTGCATACATATTTTTTTCTGGTAGGACTAAACAAAGCATTTGAAACAATAATGGGCACTCCTATATGGCATAGTTGGTTCAAAGGAATTTAAAAATAGGCACTTGTTGTGTTTGAGTCGGAAATTGGATCTGGGAACTGCTCATTGTTTTGGTTCGGCTTTGTCTTACTTCAACTAAAGAGAAGAATTAAGGTTTTTGAAATGGAGCTACAGCTACTCTAATCCCCAAGATAATTTCAAACATTACCGACATGTGAAAGATTCTTCCTATCCCATTTGTAGGCCACACACACAGACACGGATCCACACACTTATGCACACACACACACACCTCCACCACTTTCTCTGACAACAAAGTACGCTCAAAGCGTATGATCACTTTGAAATCATCTATTGTCCAAAACACCCGAGCCAACAGACTGTCACTAACAACTGCTCTAAATATGTCACGGATCATCTTCTATCTCATCACTTATTAAACATTTAGAGTGGAAAAAAAGAGACCACAGAGATGATGTCTTATTCATGCGCCACGTTACGCACCACTGGCGTGGACTGATTATGTCAGACTTGTAGGGGGAAAAGAAGAGACAACAGTAATAACCTCTCCTTACACGACTGGCTGCCCAGCTGAAGCGAGGGGATGTGGAAAAGTGAGTGGATGTGGAATACGTCATCGCTGCCTGGTGGAGGGATCAGGTGACCTCGCTTGCCGTCTCGGCAGGAAGGGAGGAAAAGTTCATGTGTTCACGCGACGACGTCTAAGTCCCCCCCCCCGATCCGTCTCGCCTTTCATTGGTTAATTATTAAGTGTGGGAAAAAGAGGCTTGTATATCAAAGGGCATAGTAAGGTCTATAAATGTGTGTTCGGGACCCATTATGTTGCCGGGGAAGATTTGGGTTTCGCTCAGGGTTTGTTTGTGAAGGAGGGTGCCCTATGTGGATCATTGTGTGTCCATAGCCCTGTACACACTCAGGTTGTACAACTGATGTACAACGCATTTGATGGTTGTGATACAACAGAGTTTGTCTGCTCAAAAGTGTTTATAAAACTATTGTACGGTATCTCCAATGGTCTTTGTGCAGAAAAACTCTCAGCTTTATCACAACCCGATGTGTCAAATGTGTTGTACATTAGTTGTACAACCTGAGTGTGCACGGGCCCCATGTGCGTGAGAGAGTGCATGCCTAGGGTTTCTATCGAAACAATGCCTCAGTGATGACGGTGCGAATTGTACTGTACTGTCTCTGGGAGGCGTTGGGTATTGCTGTCCACATTGTTCGAGACAACTATGCTTCTTGTAACTCAACTACACTCCCATTGAGCATGAGAGCCACACCTCTCACACTTGATCTCAGCTTCCCAAAGCTATCAGCTTGCCGTCACACTGACATGCTGTACACTTACCACAGGTTGGTGGCACCTTCATTGGGGAGAACGTACTCGTGGTAATGACTGGAGCGGAATGAGTGGAAAGATATCAAATACATCAAACACGGGGTTTCCATGTGTTTGATGCCATTCCATTCGCTCCGTTCCGGACATTATTATGAGCCGTTCTCCCCTCAGCAGCCTCCATTGACACTTACAATATATTTGCCATAAAGGCCAATGAGACAGAGGTTCTTCTGCTTATTTTATTCATCACCAGTGATAGGTAAAAAAGCCTTTAGGTCTCACATGTTTTGCATCTAAATGGCCTGAAGAGGCTGCCTCACCTCATCTCCTCGCCTTCATCTCGATGAATCTGAAAACACAGAATAGGTGAAAGCAACATTGTGGGTGTCAATATTGTGAATTTGTTTTCACCTCTCCAGTTTTTTCATGTCTGTTCAGGTAAACCGCTCCAAGATGGCGTAGCAGTAAGTCGTCCTGTCTCGTGTCCCTTGTATATACCGTATATTTTTCGTTTTTTTACATATTTTTCTTCGCATATCTCTTCAAAAACATTTTGCTAAACCTAAGCTTCCAAATACTCTCCTGCAACCCGCCTCACCCAAAGTAGCAATTTTTCCTAAAGTATTTATATTTACTTCGGAACCGGAACCCCTCAACTGAAGCTAGCCAGCTAACCACCAGCTATGCTAGCGGTCATCAGCCAAGCTAACCTTTAGCTCGGAAAGCTCTCACCAGCTCGAACAACGCGACTCTAACCAGAGCATAACGGACCTATTTATTTTTCATCCCCGGATTCATCCCCGGATTCCCACCGCAACCGGAACATTTTTCAGCTGGATCTTCACAACTAGCTATCTAGCTAAACCGCAACCCCAGATGATTACTCCTGGCTAGCACTTCCACCCACTTAGCGTGAAGCTAGCGTGAAGCTAGCCCGGCCAGCGCACCTGTGCTACCACCGTAGCATACTCCTGGGCTACAATACCCGGGTCCACGACCGGTCTATCGATGTCACCGCATGAAGAGGAATAAACAGACTCACCCCATCGCGACGTCCCCCCAAAGGCCAACTCTCTAGCCCTCGCTATCTCCCTGCTTGCTAAACTCGGCCTGCTAACTGCTAGCTTGTCTAGTCCCGGCCTACGAACTGTTAGCTTGTTAGCACAGGCCTGCTAACCGTCTGAATCGCCGCGTCCCAAACACGCACCGGACCCATACTCACTTTCTATCTCTTTTTGATTTTTAATCTGTTTATACCTTTCCGGAAACCTGCCTCACCCAATGTGACACGGAATCGCTATTATTTTTTATTTTTAGAACACACTCAAGAACCTCCAGAAGCTAACCAGCTAACTAGCTACAAGCTATTTAGTCATTGTTAGTTTTTTTTCAACCTGGATAACACTCGCCAGTCCAGCTTCCCTGCCCCATCCACCGCTGCCCCCTGGACACTGATCTCTTGGCTACATAGCTGATGCACTCTGGACTGTCCATTAATCACGGTACTCCATTCTGCCTGTTTATGTTTTATCTGTCGGCCCCCGTTGCCTAGTCAACGCCATTTTACCTGCTGTTGTTATGCTAGCTGATTAGCTGTTGTCTCACCTACTGTTTTAGCTAGCTTTCCCAATTCAACACCTGTGATTACTGTATGCCTCGCTGTATGTCTCTCTCAAATGTCAATATGCCTTGTATACTGTTGCTCAGGTTAGTTATCATTGTTTTAGTTCACAATGGAGCCCCTAGTTCTACTCTTCATACCCCTGATACCTCCTTTGTCCCACCTCCCACACATGCGGTGACCTCACCCATTACAACCAGCATGTCCAGAGATACAACCTCTCTCATCATCACCCAGTGTCTGGGCTTACCTCCGCTGTACCCGCACCCCACCATACCCCTGTCTGCGCATTATGCCCTGAATATATTCTACCATGCCCAGAAACCTGCTCCTCTTATTCTCTGTCCCCAACGCTCTAGGCGACCAGTTTTGATAGCCTTTAGCCGCACCCTCATATTACTCCTTCTCTGTTCCGCGGGTGATGTGGAGGTAAACCCAGGCCCTGCATGTCCCCAGGCTCCCTCATTTGTTGACTTCTGTGATCGTAAAAGCCTTGGTTTCATGCATGTCAACATCAGAAGCCTCCTCCCTAAGTTTGTTTTACTCACTGCTCTAGCACACTCTGCTAACCCTGATGTCCTTGCTGTGTCTGAATCCTGGCTCAGGAAGGCCACCAAAAATTCAGAGATTTCCATACCCAACTATAACATCTTCCGTCAAGATAGATCTGCCAAAGGGGGAGGAGTTGCAGTCTACTGCAGAGATAGCCTGCAAAGTAATGTCATACTTTCCAGGTCCATACCCAAACAGTTCGAACTACTAATTTTGAAAATTACTCTCTCCAGAAATAAGTCTCTCACTGTTGCCGCCTGCTACCGACCCCCTCAGCTCCCAGCTGTGCCCTGGACACCATTTGTGAATTGATCGCCCCCATCTAGCCTCAGAGTTTGTTCTGTTAGGTGACCTAAACTGGGATATGCTTAACACCCCGCCAGTCCTACAATCTAAGCTAGATGCCCTCAATCTCACACAAATCATCAAGGAACCCACCAGGTACAACCCTAACTCTGTAAACAAGGGCACCCTCATAGACGTCATCCTGACCAACTGGCCCTCCAAATACACCTCTGCTGTCTTCAACCAGGATCTCAGCGATCACTGCCTCATTGCCTGTATCCGCTACGGAGCCGCAGTCAAACGACCACCCCTCATCACGGTCAAACGCTCCCTAAAACACTTCTGTGAGCAGGCCTTTCTAATCGACCTGGCCCGTGTATCCTGGAAGGACATCGACCTCATCCCGTCAGTTGAGGATGCCTGGTCATTCTTTAAAAGTAACTTCCTCACCATTTTAGATAAGCATGCTCCGTTCAAAAAATGCAGAACTAAGAACAGATACAGTCCTTGGTTCACCCCAGACCTGACTGCCCTCGACCAGCACAAAAACATCCTGTGGCGGACTGCAATAGCATCGAATAGTCCCTGTGATATGCAACTGTTCAGGGAAGTCCGGAACCAATACACGCAGTCAGTCAGGAAAGCTAAGGCCAGCTTCTTCAGGCAGAAGTTTGCATCCTGTAGCTCCAACTCCAAAAAGTTCTGGGACACTGTGAAGTCCATGGAGAACAAGAGCACCTCCTCCCAGCTGCCCACTGCACTGAGGCTAGGTAACACGGTCACCACCGATAAATCCATGATTATCGAAAACTTCAATAAGCATTTCTCAACGGCTGGCCATGCCTTCCGCCTGGCTACTCCAACCTCGGCCAACAGCTCCTCCCCCGGCAGCTCCTCGCCCAAGCCTCTCCAAGTTCTCCTTTACCCAAATCCAGATAGCAGATGTTCTGAAAGAGCTGCAAAACCTGGACCCGTACAAATCAGCTGGGCTTGACAATCTGGACCCCCTATTTCTGAAACTATCCGCCGCCATTGTCGCAACCCCTATTACCAGCCTGTTCAACCTCTCTTTCATGTCGTCTGAGATCCCCAAGGATTGGAAAGCTGCCGCAGTCATCCCCCCTTCAAAGGGGGAGACACCCTGGACCCAAACTGTCACAGACCTATATCCATCCTGCCCTGCCTTTCTAAGGTCTTCGAAAGCCAAGTCAACAAACAGGTCACTGACCATTTAGATGCCCACCGCACCTTCTCCGCTATGCAATCTGGTTTCCGAGCCGGTCACGGGTGCACCTCAGCCACACTCAAGGTACTAAACGATATCATAACCGCCATCGATAAAAGACAGTACTGTGCAGCCGTCTTCATCGACCTTGCCAAGGCTTTCGACTCTGTCAATCACCATATTCTCATCGGCAGACTCAGTAGCCTCGGTTTTTCGGATGACTGCCTTGCCTGGTTCACCAATTACTTTGCAGACAGAGTTCAGTGTGTCAAATCGGAGGGCATGCTGTCCGGTCCTCTGGCAGTCTCTATGGGGGTACCACAGGGTTCAATTCTCGGGCCGACTCTTTTCTCTGTGTATATCAATGATGTTGCTCTTGCTGCGGGCGATTCCCTGATCCACCTCTACGCAGACGACACCATTCTATATACTTTCGGCTCGTCATTGGACACTGTGCTATCTAACCTCCAAACAAGCTTCAATGCCATACAACACTCCTTCCGTGGCCTCCAACTCCTCTTAAACGCTAGTAAAACCAAATGCATGCTTTTCAACCGATCGCTGCCTGCACCCGCATGCCCGACTAGCATCACCACCCTGGATGGTTCCGACCTTGAATATGTGGACATCTATAAGTACCTAGGTGTCTGGCTAGACTGCAAACTCTCCTTCCAGACTCATATCAAACACCTCCAATCAAAAATCAAATCAAGAGTCGGCTTTCTATTCCGCAACAAAGCCTCCTTCACTCACGCCGCCAAGCTTACCCTAGTAAAACTGACTATCCTACCAATCCTCGACTTCGGCGATGTCATCTACAAAATGGCTTCCAACACTCTACTCAGCAAACTGGATGCAGTATATCACAGTGCCATCCGTTTTGTCACTAAAGCACCTTATACCACCCACCACTGCGACTTGTATGCTCTAGTCGGCTGGCCCTCGCTACATATTCGTCGCCAGACCCACTGGCTCCAGGTCATCTACAAGTCCATGCTAGGTAAAGCTCCGCCTTATCTCAGTTCACTGGTCACGATGGCAACACCCATCCGTAGCACGCGCTCCAGCAGGTGTATCTCACTGATCATCCCTAAAGCCAACACCTCATTTGGCCCCCTTTCGTTCCAGTACTCTGCTGCCTGTGACTGGAACGAATTGCAAAAATCGCTGAAGTTGGAGACTTTTATCTCCCTCACCAACTTCAAACATCAGCTATCTGAGCAGCTAACCGATCGCTGCAGCTGTACATAGTCTATTGGTAAATAGCCCACCCATTTTCACCTACCTCATCCCCATACTGTTTTTATTTATTTACTTTTCTGCTCTTTTGCACACCAATATCTCTACCTGTACATGACCATCTGATCATATATCACTCCAGTGTTAATCTGCAAAATTGTAACTATTCGTCTACCTCCTCATGCCTTTTGCACACATTGTACATTGTATATAGACTCCCCCTTTGTTTTCTACTGTGTTATTGACTTGTTAATTTGTTTATTCCATGTGTAACTCTGTGTTGTCTGCTCACACTGCTATGCTTTATCTTGGCCAGGTCGCAGTTGTAAATGAGAACTTGTTCTCAACTAGCCTACCTGGTTAAATAAAGGTGAAATAAAATAAATAAAAAAGGGAAGACGAGGAGGAGAGGTAGGTTTTTTTTTTTTACTATTGAGATGCACCCATTGTTTTACTTGTCCAGAGCTTTTAGTCTTATAGGACAGGAGACAAGGACAGAATTCTGTGTAAAACTATTAGGAAGTAGCCAAAAAGGCATAAGGATGCTTTCTCTTTAGTGGCTGTTTTTGTGCAAACGTCCACTGGAGAGAACCACATTGGCCATAGGTAGAACATGGTAAGTAAAGCCTTGTCGTGCAACAATCATGGGGCCTTCATTATTTATCTGCTTCTGTATACAGATCGTATGGCATGTTGATTGACTCATGCCCAGCGGCATATGGAACCATTTTGTTTCTCATTTGCTTACAGTTGATAAAAAAATATTTCGGTTTTTGATCATTTGCCATGGCATGTTTACCAAAATGTACACAAATTCACAGTGGCCCCTTGAACATTCTGTTTCTCATATGATTTGATTAGTGCACCATTTACATTTAACAGCCACCCATATAGTTCTGTTATTGTTAGAAGCACTGGTGCAGTGAGGTTGTGCTTATCTAATCTTTATGATCTGTAACTGAACAACAATGTGGCTTTGTCAGGGGTTCATATTTCTGGCCTTATACAATACTTGTGATAAAGTTATAAGGTGACACTTTACAATAAGGTACCCTTTACAAAGGGCACCATCATGTAAAGCACTAATATGTATAATACTCCCATTTTAGGTAGATAGGGCACCACATTAACACAGGATGGCTCAGCCCACAGAAGAACGCTGTCATTTTTCATCATACCCCAAATGGATTGGGTATCTACAGGATTTATTGAAGAGCAAAACTATTCACAAGACCTCAGGGTTCTTCAATTCAACTTTTTTAAATATTTAACCTTTATTTAACTAGGTTAAGAACAAATTCTTATTTACAATGACGGCCTACCAAAAGGCAAAAAGGCCTCCTGCAGGGACGTTGGCTGGGATTAAAAATATAAACAGATTAAATCCAAATATATGACTATCTGGTATGTACTGATAGGGGGCCAACTGGAGTTAGTTATATCTTTCACATTGAGGCCCTCAAGGTCGGCATTTTCTATTCAGTCCTCCCCATTCTAGCCACTCAGCATTGTGGGGGTTATT
Source organism: Oncorhynchus tshawytscha (assembly GCF_018296145.1). NCBI lineage: Eukaryota > Metazoa > Chordata > Actinopteri > Salmoniformes > Salmonidae > Oncorhynchus > Oncorhynchus tshawytscha. Next base: position 61,090,715 of record NC_056430.1, read on the forward strand.
TGATCTGCCGGGGGACAGACACAGATACGACCTGGCTGGGAGGCCACATCACTGATTCGTGGGGCGTTGTCTTGGCACAAACACAGTCCAACAGTTGTCTGTCCACATTCTCTTTTTCTTGCCATGAATTGCCTGACTAATGAATCGGACTGCTGTCTGAGTTTGTTTCCAATTCATCCACTCTTTTTTGCACTATTTGCAAAATGCATGATGTAACTAACTCGACAGTGGCGATTGATTTGTGTAGTTGGTCGCAACCAGAAAAGGTGGTGAAAATGACACACTTCTCCTCTCACATTTAAATTACGACCAAAATGTTTTGTTTGAAAATGCAGCCTGACAACTCCGTAGCTGAACTATCTGTAGAATTTCACCCGGCAATTAAGGATGTTGACACATCCTGAAAAGGGAGAGAGACTCTGGACTCTGGAGCAGACACACCTGAGAGGCATTATTCAATGCCTAGTGGTTATTTACATAAACATGTCACAGGAGAGTTGGTTGTGATTGATAATGGAGAAGTGCCAGAGGAAAAGGCACAAAGCATCTGGTATTTGGTTGAGTGGTGAGGTCACTGGGGCCATTTAGAGTCTAAAATGGGAGTCCGGTTTGGGTGAACTCGACTGACCTTGCTTTAGTCCAGAGAACTGGTGAGACCACATGTTTTAAGTGTTTAAGGTGTAGTATCAGTCATCTAGTTGACATTTAGAGAGTGAACAAATGTGAACCATGATGAAGACCAGTGTTTCATTGAATTGCATGTTTTATGGTTGGTGTATTTTGACTGGTTATCGGGCACATTCCTGTTGTCTGGTCATAACATTCAAATTGAGTTGATTAGATAAGAATCTGGGTGTGTTGTTCCTGCCTTTTGTTCTCACTGTAAGAACATAGCTGTTACCAAATTAAATGTAAATACTCATTGGAAATATCTGCAATTTTGTCTTTAGGACTGTCACACTACATGTATTTAAAATATAGGGGGTGGGAAAGATCACAACATTAACATCATGTGTAATTCCTTAGGTTTCTGTCTGTAATGCCAAGGACCTGAAGTTGACTGTGTGGCGGATGCTCTTACATTGCATTCTGTCAAACCGCCTTGCCATTGTCACAACCTTGACTGGGGCAGAGCATAAGGCCTGTTTCAGGGACTTGTTTCTGAAGACCATTCTTCACAGTAAGTTATGATAGTATTAAATGTGTTACATTTGTTTCCCCAACTTTTAAGTACATTCTTAAAGTCACGTGTAAGACCTTGTGCAATTCAAATCGAATGCAATGTTCTTTCTTTGTGTACAGAAGCCATTCGGAAGAACCTGCAACCCAGGATGCCATGGATAAGGGGGTCCAGATTCAGGTCACCCTTTAGCTGAAAGGGGCCTCCGATTGTGAAGGCGGGAGAAGGCGGCGGACAGGGGAGAGGGATCGGCTGCAGTGAGGGTCAGCATCAAGTCTCGGACCACCTATCTCAAAACCAGCCTCTACCCCCAAGCCACAAGACTGATCCAACAGCTGAACCCTGGGCTGACTCCTGCACCCTACCACACACTTACCATTTATTCATATTCTGTACACACTTAAATTACTTTAGTCTACCGGACCAATGTAATAGTTATGTCACCTAACTGCACTATGTAGATATACTTTCATTATAGTTCTATGCTGCTACTGCACTGTAGTTATTCCACTCTAAGCACATGGGTAAAAAAAAATGTCCATACTATATGAATGTAGGCTAATTTGGTTTTTATCTTAAGGCTATTTTGGTTTTTATCTTAAGGCTATTTTGGTTTTTATCTTAAGGCTATTTTGGTTTGATCTTATTCTTATTTACATCTTATTTTCTTTGATCTGCATGCTTCTTTTTGCACTTGTTTTATTGTTTTATTGTTTTATTGTTTTATTGTTAGTACGTCGCATAGTCAAGGAACTATGACACATTGATTGCAGTCAGTTTTGTTCCCATTGCACTGTGTGAGAAGCCTATCTATATTATTATTCGTTCAAATGGACATGGCATCCAATCTATCTTAAATAATAAACGTAAATGAATAAATAAGTGGAGAAAGGGAGTGAAGGGTGGGTGAAGGGCGGGTGGGCTGTGTGAGGAAAACGACACTTGAACGGCAGAAGCACGGCTGCCGCTTGACAAAGTGGCATATCGCGGGCGCCCCATGAGGCGATGGGTACTCTGGAGGGACGCCGGCCTCCCGATTGCTCATTGCTAACTGGGTTGCAAAGTGCAAATAAATGTTAATTCAGGTTAGGGGGAGTTCCCACTTGAATTTGATTAAAAGGGCAGTGAATTCGCTCATACTTTGAGAACTTGTTAGCAAGCTCCTGACACACATCCTTTTTCTCTGAGATTATTATTAACTGAAGACACGTGGAACCACTTTAAGTCTCATTTAGTCAATAGTCATTTGCTCTGTGTTATTATGTAATGTATCATATATTTCATGTACACTGTAATAGTTTAGTGTCAATTATTTCATGACTAATAAATCCTATTAGTGAGTGAATGCATCCCTCGTTTTACAGAGTAACACTTTGACTATATGTTCATAATTTAGTAGGTCTATTGGTAAATATAATTCACAATACACATAGCATACATGCTTGTCCTCTAACTATGCATCTCTGAGCTAAGGTTAGATCAATCATTTAATGCTAAGACGTAGATCGCAAGATATAAGCTCTTTTGGTCACATGTAACTTCTAGTATTCCGAGTGGTGATGCAAATAGGCCTATGGACCTATAGTGTTTATTCACCTAATAATGGAGTCAGATTGATGAATGTAGTTTATTATAGTCAACATCATTTTCATTCAACTACAGAAGTCAGAAATATTGGCTGTTTACATGAGAGGATGTAAGTAAAAACACAACATCTCAATTTAAAGCCAAGAAACGGCAACATATTGTTGAAGTTGGTGTATGTTGTACTTGGCTCTTCCTGTGCTGTGGAGTTCTGGAGACCAGCAACTTAATAGCATTCAATGGCGCTTGTTAGAGACCTATATTTTTGGTGTGTCTATTTAGTGTTCGGGTAGGTTTAAAAACTCCACAAAACAAGCTAAATTTAAACAAGAAGGGACCCGACCCTTTTGATACACCACTCTAAACAAAGTCATAGGATAAAAGTGTCCCCTGTCGCCTCTTTACTATCAACACTCTGATGTCACTTCCTTTTTTCATAAATAACATTGTTTTGACCATGACTTTACAAAACAACCTCCAATGTCATGTCTCTACACATTGGTCGATGTGATTTACTTTTAAATCTGACTCACCCCGGGGAATGATTGACTTTCCGTGCTTGTGTTAAGCTCTCTTTTTTCACCCTGTTGGCAATGTGTACTCCTCCATGCTGCAAGCTGCAATTACTCACATTCCACTCCCCACCCCATCCCAACTAGTGTTAGTATATCAGGGTGTCTATGCTGCGCTAGGTTGCACTTTGGAGGGGGGGAGTAGTTGATCTGGAGTATGGAATTCCCCTCCATCAGCAGACCACACAGTCAGACCCTCCAAAAAACACACACAGACACACACACCACACACACACACACAGAGAGTTCCTGTCCCTCCCTTCCTTTTACCTATCCGCCTCTCTTTTTGTTATTGTGTGTTTAGTGGACACAATGAGCTGCATGATACCCCCTGATCATGAACTCACATTGACTCAAAGTGAATATTTTATCAATGGTTTGAAGAAATGTAATTTTTTACGACCCATGACCTCAGATGCCTTGAGGGCCACAATTACTTTGTCATCTGTCAAGGATGGAACTCTTTTTTTAAATCTGGACTCCCTTGGCCAGTTTCCTGGACAAAGATTAAGCCTATAGACCTGGACTTAAAGGCACTTTAAATTAAGAACCTCCAGTAGCCATGTTTTTAAGGAACATGGAATATGCTTATTTTTCCAGGACAAGGTTTAATCCGTGTCCGGGGAAACAGCCCTCTGTGCAAATGTACAATATTTTTGGCTGAGACGTCCAGTTGTAGGCCGGTCTGTCTGTGTTTGTAAAATCCAGTTTGAGTCTGTCCAGAGGCTCCCTCCTGTGTACTTAATGGTCTGCCTGAGGGGCAGAGCGGGGTCTGCTCTGGTCAGCCAGTGTGAACACACACCAACCTGTTTTTCAAAGAGGGCCCTGTTCTCCCCTCAGCATTGCCTAGCAACACCAGAGGTCAAAGCCAGTTGAGATTTTACAGGGTTCCAGCGAATCAGAGGGCCGGTTGGCCAACACTCCCTCACAGACTGACAGAGGTGCTAACCATGATTCATGGAGGGGGGACTGAGTGAGTCAAAACATGAGGACTGCCTGACTGCCTCATTCTGTGCTTACATTGCAATGACAAATGAATATGCACTTACTTACGTTGCTTGTTTTGAGAAAATGCTTTCATCTATATAATTAATTGTTTAATTGTTTGTAGAGCCAGTTGACTTTCAACTTTCAAACGTTCAAAACAAATAGTAGTGCAATGTGATTGTCTATGACTCTTACCTTAAATGACGGCTTTACTGAAATGTGTGTGCAAGTTGTCTGCAAATGTGCATGAATGTGTGTGTGTGTGTGTGTGTGTGTGTGTGTGTGTGTGTGTGTGTGTGTGTGTGTGTGTGTGTGTGTGTGTGTGTGCATGAATGCGTGTGTACCAACAAATGCACGTAAGAGAGTTATAACATTCACTAAACTAAGCCCTAGGGCTTATGTCGTTTCCTGGTTTAATAGATGCTGATGTTGTTGTTGTTTTGTTCTGAAAGGACGCTTAAGCGGGCAAAATATTCCAAGATTTCCGGTAACAGGAGCAAAGTGGTGCCTCCACCCCGGTAATTACTAAACGCTGGCTTGGCACAAGTACACTGGAGGTTATATGGAATGTTTCAACAGCAGTTATCATTACGATAATGCAACGGAATGTGACCCCCCACACCCTACACACACACACACACACACACACACACACACACACACACACACACACACACACACACACACACACACATACATACACATACATACACCCACACACACACACACACACACACACACACACACACACACACACACACACACACACACACACACACACACACACACACACACACACACACACACACACTATCTAGTGATGACCACAGAGAAAACATAGATTTGGTTCCTACAGTAAATTGTCCATATTGGGTTGCAAGGAGCAGAGGAATGTGGCTTGGAAGTTATATGTAGATTGGAGATCTTGGCTGTGTCCCAAATGGCACCCTATTCCTTATATACTGTACGTATGTTCTTATGTGAACTACACAGCACATTTCGAGTGTTGATTCAGGAGTTAAATTCACTCTGTAAGAGTGAATTTAACACTAAGTGGTGTAAAATAACCCCCAATGTTGGTTTTAATAACCAGAGTTATTGTTTTACACTGTGGAGAGTAAAACAGTCCCATTAACACAACACCCTTCATTCTCATATTTCCCAGCATGCTCTACTGCAGGTAGATTTTTGGGATTTTTTTAAATATCTGTGTTTTTGCATGTACACTTATGCTACACAAAGATAAATAACTTAATATTTCAAAATAATCCACTCAGTTAGTGAGATATATTGCACCCTTTACTGTAATGTTTTTTTTATGGTTTAAATGATAGGTAGTATTTTTTTTAAAATCAAGTTTCCTAATCCTGATGGTCATTCTGAATGCAGGTTGTGGGTGAATAAAAATTCCAACTGTTGGATATCCTAACTCTGTCTGGATTCCAATAGGAATTACCCATCACTTTGCAAGCCAGCATAATGTGACTTGGAGGCCTGATGTGGCCTGAAAACCAGGGGTTTCCTAACACCACTGTGTTATGGTAAAACTAGGCCATCAACTAGGCCAATATGTAAAGCCTTATGATATATCTAATATATTGTCGTTACATTTTCATAGATAACATTCACTTAGGAACTCACTTGGTGAAAGCCACAGGCCTTTAAAAGGAAAATAATTCAACAACCATGTCTCTGTCACAAACAAATACCTTCATGGGTGTTAACTGTAACAATTTACTAAAAAAGTAAAGGCACGCTGGGAAATAAGCAAATTAGGCTTTACACCATACAGTGTTAAAACAATACCCCAAAATGATTTACTGTAAAACTACAAGTGTTAATATCTTACACTGAGAAACTGTAACAGCTTTAAGCAAAGTGAGTCCAGCATACTGTAAATCAAGTGCTATGTTTTACACTGCATATTACTCTACATTAGAGCTATACAAACACCACAATCAAGTTCCTCAAGAGTTAAAAGGGGAACACTGCAACAGAGTTAAATCTTCAACACTTTAAACAGTGTTATTTTAACACCAGTACACTGGGACTCATATGTTCTTTGAAAATAGTGTCCATTTTACACTTTCAGAGTTAACTTTTGACCAGGGCCCATAGGTCAGTATGGATGACCTTCGTGTTACTGTTTTCACATTTTCCCCTTACTTTTTTCCCTCCACTTTTATCAAAAAACATCTCAGTAGTTTGTGTCACAATAATCAAAGGAATCCGGAGTAAGGCAGAAATCTAGATGTTAGTAACAGAAACTGTTCAAATCCTGTTAAGTTACAGCCATACTGTACTTACTCAATAGCAACGCTATAGAATTAGATAACATGATAGTAAAAAAGAGACAGAGAGCTGGAGAGAGAGAACCAAATTCAACCCAACGTTATGTCCGCTATGCATGTTTGAGGAAACCACGTTCACGGTGAACACTGCAGATGTCGGCTCAATCGAAATTACCTTTAAATATCAGTATCTTTCGTGGTCCCGATTGAATCTCGACCAAAGAGAGGGCTCTAGTTTGTTTTCAGTTTGACCCCGGGGATACATGCCGACATCATTGGGGCTTTCCCTTTCACACAGTAGGGTATTGCAGATGTGTACACCCAACAAAGACAAGGGTTAGGGAGGAATGACTGTGCCATGTTTTCTCTCATCACAATGTTAGCCTCACTCCTGCTCACCTGTGTAGGCCCCTCATCCATGAAACATATTGTGTGTGTGTGTGTGTGTGTGTCTATTTGTCCATCGGTCTGTATGTGCATATGAACGTGTGTGTGTGTAAGTGCATCTGTAAGTGCATCTGTGCATATGCTGCCCCAGCAGCGCTCGGGGGTCATTCAACGGCCAGCTCTGAAAGGGGAAAGGCCTGCCCAGCTGGAGCTGGCAGCCGCACAGTTCCACCCTTTTTACGAAAGATTACTGCATTCTTCTGAACAAACGGGAACCCTCCATACACACACACACACACGCACGCATGCACGCACACACACACACACACACAAACATGCTGAGTAGAGTGGAATGCTGAGAGGAGAACGGTAGGCCTTTCCTCCTCCTCCCTCCTGAGTTTCACCCTCCACTTTTCTCTACTTTCTCACTCTGTTGTTCAAAATGGAGGATATTTGAATTGCACCCTTTACAACTTTTCATGTGTACCATGTTTCACTGCAAGGTGCTATTTACTTGACGTGTTTCGTTGTTTGGTTTGGTTATCAACATTAGTAGATATAATGGAAAGGATGGATGGATTGCAACATAAACCAAAACAAAGATGGTCATCGATGGTGGTGATATAGTCATAAACTCAGCAAAAAAGAAACGGCCCTTTTTCAGGACCCTGTTTTTCAAAGATAATTTGTAAAAATCCAAATAACTTCACAGAACACTGTTTCCCATGCTTGTTCAATAGACCATAAATTATTAATGAACATGCACCTGTGGATTGGTCATTAAGACACTAACAGCTTACAGACGGTAGGCAATTATTGTCACAGTTATGAAAACTTAGGACACTAAAGAGGCCTTTCTACTGACTCTGAAAAACACCAAAAGTAGGATGCCTAGGGTCCCTGCTCATCTGCGTGAACGTGCCTTATGCATGCTGCAAGTAGGCATGAGGACTGCAGATGTGGCCAAGGCAATAAATTGCAATGTCCGTACTGTGAGACACGTAAGACAGTGCTACAGGGAGACAAGACGAACAACCATGTGTAACAACACCGGCACAGGATTGGTACATCCAAACATCTAACCTGTGGGACAGGTGCAGGATGGCAACAACAACTGCCTGAGTTACACCAGGAATGCACAATCCCTCCATCAGTGCTCAGACTGTTCACAATAGGCTGAGAGAGGCTGGACTGAGGGCTTGTAGGCCTGTTGTAAGGCAGATCCTCACCAGACATCACCGGCAACAACGTCGCCTATGGGCACAAACCCACCATCGCTGGACCAGACAGGGCTGGCAAAAAGTGCTCTTCACTGATGAGTCGTGGTGGTCGGATTCGCGTTTATCGTCGAAGGAATGAATGTTACACTGAGGCCTGTACTCTGGTGCGGGATCGATTTGGATGTGGAGGGTCCATCATTATCTGGAGCGGTGTGGCACAGCATCATCGGACTGAGCTTGTTGTCATTGCAGGCAATCTCAACACTGTGCGTTAAAGGGAAGACATCCTCCTCCCACATGTGGTACCCTTCCTCCAGGCTCATCCTGACATGACAATGCCACCAGCCATACTGCTCATTCTGTGCATGATTTCCTGCAAGACAGGAATGTCAGTGTCCTGCCATAGCCAGCAAAGAGCCCGGATCTCAATCCCATTGAGCACCTGTTGGATCGGAGGGTGAGGGCTAGGGCCATTCCCCACAGAAATGTCCGGGAACTTGCAGGTGCCTTGGTGGAAGAGTGGGGTAACATCTCACAGCAAGAACTGGCAAATCTGGTGCAGTCCATAAGGAGGAGATGCACTGCAGTACTTAATGCAGCTGGTGGCCACACCAGATACTGACTGTTACTTTTGATTTTGACCCCCCCTTTGTTCAGGGACACATTATTCCATTTCTGTTAGTCACATGTCTGTGGAACTTATTCAGTTTATGTCTCAGTTGTTGAATCTTATGTTTATGCAAATATTTACACGCAGTTGACAGTGAGAGGACGTTTCTTTTTTTGCTGAGTTTAGATGACAGTCATTGTAACTGACCCAGTTAGTTGTCCGAGACCGGGGGAGTGTTCATTAGGGCATGAAATGGAAAACATTTAAAAACCTTTTTCAGCTGAAAAGTTTTGAAGTGTTTCTTGTTGGACAGGTCCAGGTAGGTTCAAACTGCTGATGCCACACTATCTCCACTGACCCCTGTTTTCTCTCTCCGCGTATGAATGGGACAGAGAGGGCTTTCCAGAGTCACCGACCGGTGGTGAAAGAGAAAGAGAGATGGAGGGAGAAAGAGATAGAGAGACTGATGACATGGCCTGTCTGTTGGCCCGGTCACAGTGGAGCCACTGTGGTGTGTAGCCACCTGTTAATTTGCAGCAATCGGGGAAAGGATAGACAGAGAAAGAAAGAGAGAGAAAGAGAAAGACATTTTGTGTGTGTCAAGTCCAGTAACATCAATGCACTCAGCCTCGCCGATATGAATTGTTCTATTTTTAAACCTACTGGGTTTGCGTAGGGGGCTGGGGTCCGCCCTTGACGCTAATGGCCCAACCCAGTGAACTCGTACAACATACACCCCCCCCCCCCACATATGGCACCACTATGTGTCCTCGCTTATTGGGGTCCTATAAGTGGGGGGCAGGGGGTCATGTCCGCTCGCTTTAACCCCCTCCCAGGTCATCAGAGAGAGAGAGGCTGGTGCTTTGGTCTCCCTCCATACAACACAAAGATCTTTGTTGGAGAACCAATACCTGGATTTTGTGAGACCCCACTTCTTCCTCCCCCTTTAATTCCAGAGGGGGGCTTTCAGCAGTATTGAGGGGGGGGGGCTTTTGGGTGGTCTTCTCAAGTAAGAGGTCAAGGTGCCAGGAATAAGTTGGCAAAGCAACAAAAAAAAACACAGACACGCATGGGGGCTTTTAACGACCAACATCAGAGGCTGTCTGCGTTCGCGGACTTTGGTATTTTCGAGGGATAAACCCCTTATTGTTAAAGTGCAATGGACTTGTGTGTCTGCAACTGTGAGCAATGAAGAGCTGCAGTTTAGATGGAGTACATTTAGCTCACTCAGTAAAGGAACGGTAGACAGAAGCCCTTAGAATAGATCCTACCAGGCTTACGTAAACAGTGTTGTGAGGATTTGGGCTGTGTTTGATGTCTCTTCCTCTCCTCTCCTTCAATTATTTTCTGTTCACTCCCTCCTTTCAGAGAGCAGAGTTAGCAGGTTGTGTTTCCGTGGATACTAGGCCTCTGTGGATGTGTTGCAGGTAGTAAGCTACAGATCAATGTGCTCTGGTGAGGAAATTCTGCTCGGTAACTCGTCGTCATGGCAGAGGCCCTGCGTGGTGATTGGAGGGGAGCCGTCGCCTGGGGGGGCTCGCTCTATGATTGCAGTGCATTTTTTTCTCCCCCTCCCCAGCCAGACCAAACAGAGATAACGCTGTGGAGAGAGCCGCCGTTACATAACAGCCCCAGTTTCATCTCTGCCTCAGTCTATCTTTCTTTCTCCTCACCTCTCTCTCTATGCCTCAACTCTCATTTCTCTCTCCCGTCTTTCACTCTAGATTTCTCTCCTCCAGTCTCTGCCCTGTCTTTCTCTCTCTCCCTCTTCATCCCTCTCTCTCCCGTCTTGCTGTGTCCTCAGGGGTCGTCCAGCGGAGACTTACAATTACTGGTAGTGGAGCGGTATAATTTAATCGGGAGAGGGGGAGGATGGAGGGAGGAAGGAGACGAAAGTAAAGGGGGCACGACAGCTCGAGAATACATAATGGATCAAAGGGAGAGGAGGATAAAAATAGATGGGGTAGGTGGCGGAGGAAGGGAGGAGAGAGAAAGGGAGTGAGGGAGGCAAGGATAAAGATAAGGGATGACAGGGAGACATAAAAAGGCAGAAATTATTAGTTATGGCTAGGTTGTTGCGCCGGATTATTTGAGTCTTATAAACCACCAGTCTGCTACAGAAGTGTTTTTGGATGGTGGTTGGTCCTGGTAGCCATTACTAAAAGCTCACTGTTGGCTACCTTATGAAAACATCACAGAGCTTAGAACCACTACCTCATGTTGAAACCAGATGTAGTTTGAAGAACTTTGCAGAGGCCAAATACACAATCAAGTTACCTCAACCCCTTCAACCAAAGTTGATAGAGAATGAACTATGTCAACGTGCTGTATGAATCAGGACACAGAATGTTCTTAGAAAGATGCTACTTAAAGTGCCGAAATTCAGTATGCTAGCTTGTAGGCTACATACTGGCCTTAAGCAGGAAGATACATATTAGTCAGTGTCTGTAAAAATACAGTTTCAACTCAAACTGAATTAAAAATAGCCTCTAAAATAAAGATTTATTTTCATTAACCTACAAGATTTGAACTAGTTTCCAGAGTTTTCACTTGAAATGGAATTGATTCCAACCCTGCACCGAATATCAATAATCAATTATTCTCTGTCCTCCAAAATTGCTCAGTAACAAAAGGAATATTTCTGAGTGATTTGGGTTTGCCTCACGTCCATATTTATTTATGCTATCATTTTCCAAAGTAACAGAGAAAGGTGAGTTGATGGTACAAGGTTTATAGAATGGAGGCTTGTCGAAGGGTGGATGATGAGAGCTGGCAAGGAAATGGCTCACACCATTCTATTTTTGAACTGCCTCATTAGCGAGCGCTGGATTTCACGTCACAAATGACTAACTGTTAAGGATGGTGAGATTTGAAGTGACACCTTTCTAAAAGTAAAAGGTGGCCTATCTTTGTAACGTCTAGAGTACATAGATTACACTGCTGTAAGAAGCTTGTTATTGTCCTTTCTACCAGTTCACGAAGCTGCTTGAGTCCGATAGTAGGACAGTAGAGAAGCATAGTTTTTCTCAAATAGTTTTAATCCTCAAAGGGGGATTTTTTTTACAAGACTGGAACTTGGCACATCCCACACTGACTGAAGCGGCCTCAACCATAAACCATAAACATTCTCATACGCCAACATAGCTCCCTGTCCAAATCTGAACTCTTTTCCCCCTTCTCCCTCATAAGTAACGGTTCACTTCTGGGTTTCGTTTTTGTACGGCCTCCAGTTCTCCATCATTTGGAACATAACAAAACAGGACAGACTCTGTAACCAGAGAAATGTGAGTATCCGCTCTGGTCATTAAGCTCCCGGGCCAAATCAGAAACAAATGTTCCTTCTTAGCCATCTTTGGCTCGCTTCCCGGAGCCCTTGTCCTCCGGAGTCTGACGTCCGTTCCCTTCAAAAAAAAGTGCTCGGCATCAGCATAAAGAGAGCAGTTCCGTTCATAACGTATCAGATGGCCCGTCGGGCTTCATCGAGTAGGACCCATCTCCTTGACCGAGATCGCTTGCCAAAAAAAAACTGTAGAGTGCAAGGTTTAGCGGAAGGGGGGAAAGTGGGGATGTCTCAGGTATTTTCTCTTCTTGTAGCCTTAGCCACTTGTTTAGTGGGCTAAGTTGAATCAGCGGTGCAGTGAGTTTTGTTTGTCGGGGTGTAGTGGTGGCGCTTTATCCAAAATGTTGAAAAAACCTGCAAGGGGATATGTGGCTGAAAGCCTACAAGAGGGTGAACTTTGTATCAATTTTCAGTTCTGCAGCAGTGAGATGAACTCAAACCGGTATACCAGATATAGTTCAACAGTTATCAGTATTATCCAACGTTGGCCATTTTACACCGGGTTTGTGTTCAGGCACATTTTCCAAGTTCAAAAAGCTTCACTCCTGTTTCGAAACATTTTCTCACTAGAGAAGAACACAACTGAGATGTTTCCTCTTGGCCAAGCGTTTTCAAACCTTTCCCACGTTCAAATAGTATATTTCCTTGTTTCACACCATTTAAAAAAAACGTCACCATGCTGAACACAACCCTGATTTGTCTGGACTTTTCTTGACTTGGCCACAACAGCCTCTTGACACATACACCAGCCTCTGGCTGACTGACTGACTGACATAGAGATGGGATTGGAGTTTAATATAATTCATCTTTTGATGGGGCGTGGTTAACTGAACACTAAAGATGATTAAATCAAATCAAATCAAATCAAATTTTATTTGTCACATACACATGGTTAGCAGATGTTAATGCGAGTGTAGCGAAATGCTTGTGCTTCTAGTTCCGACAATGCAGTAATAACCAACAAGTAATCTAGCTAACAATTCCAAAACTACTACCTTATAGACACAAGTGTAAGGGGATAAAGAATATGTACATAATCAAATCAAATCAAATCAAATTTTATTTGTCACATACACATGGTTAGCAGATGTTACTGCGAGTGTAGCGAAATGCTTGTGCTTCTAAAGTGCAGTAATAACGAGCAAGTAATCTAACTAACAATTCCAAAAAAACTACTGTCTTATACACAGTGTAAGGGGATAAAGAATATGTACATAAGGATATATGAATGAGTGATGGTACAGAGCAGCATAGGCAAGATACAGTAGATGATATCGAGTACAGTATATACATATGAGATAAGTATGTAAACCAAAGTGGCATAGTTAAAGTGGCTAGTGATACATGTATTACATAAAGGATGCAGTAGATGATATAGAGTACAGTATAACGTATGCATATGAGATGAATAATGTAGGGTATGTAAACATTATATTAGTTAGCATTGTTTAAAGTGGCTAGTGATATATTTGACATAATTTCCCATCAATTCCCATTATTAAAGTGGCTGGAGTTGAGTCAGTGTGTTGGCAGCAGCCACTCAATGTTAGTGGTGGCTGTTTAACAGTCTGATGGCCTTGAGATAGAAGCTGTTTTTCAGTCTCTCGGTCCCAGCTTTGATGCACCTGTACTGACCTCGCCTTCTGGATGATAGCGGGGTGAACAGGCAGTGGCTCGGGTGGTTGTTGTCCTTGATGATCTTTATGGCCTTCCTGTGACATCGGGTGGTGTAGGTGTCCTGGAGGGCAGGTAGTTTGCCCCCGGTGATGCGTTGTGCAGACCTCACTACCCTCTGGAGAGCCTTACGGTTGTGGGCAGAGCAGTTGCCGTACCAGGCGGTGATACAGCCCGACAGGATGCTCTCGATTGTGCATCTGTAGAAGTTTGTGAGTGCTTTTGGTGACAAGCCAAATTTCTTCAGCCTCCTGAGGTTGAAGAGGCGCTGCTGCGCCTTCTTCACGATGCTGTCTGTGTGGGTGGACCAATTCAGTTTGTCTGTGATGTGTACGCCAAGGAACTTAAAACTTACTACCCTCTCCACTACTGTTCCATCGATGTGGATAGGAGGGTGTCCCCTCTGCTGTTTCCTGAAGTCCACAATCATCTCCTTAGTTTTGTTGACGTTGAGTGTGAGGTTATTTTCCTGACACCACACTCCGAGGGCCCTCACCTCCTCCCTGTAGGCCGTCTCGTCATTGTTGGTAATCAAGCCTACCACTGTTGTGTCGTCCGCAAACTTGATGATTGAGTTGGAGGCGTGCGTGGCCACGCAGTCGTGGGTGAACAGGGAGTACAGGAGAGGGCTCAGAACGCACCCTTGTGGGGCCCCATTGTTGAGGATCAGCGGGGTGGAGATGTTGTTGCCTACCCTCACCACCTGGGGGCGGCCCGTCAGGAAGTCCAGTACCCAGTTGCACAGGGCGCGGTCGAGACCCAGGGTCTTTTAGCTCAGTTACCTTACCTTTCTTGGGAACAGGAACAATGGTGGCCCTCTTGAAGCATGTGGGAACAACAGACTGGGATAGGGATTGATTGAATATGTCCGTAAACACACCAGACAGCTGGTCTGCCCGGGTTCCAGGTACCTTTGGTCTGATACATTGGGAAAGGTCACCAAAGGTCAATGGTCACAATGTGATACGGTCAGGTGAAGCTGGTAAATGGATTGTGATGTAGGGTTGTAAATGGTGCGTGTGGGTTGTAAATTAGGACTACAAGGCTGGAATCCGCCACTCATGCAATCTAGAGTAGAGCCAAGACTTTAGCAGGCAAACCCATAGCACATGGCCCTTGGAATCAATTGCATACCACATAGAAATAGAATGACTAGATTTACTATTTCTATGGGGAACATCATAGATTCCAATTATAATTCTATGGGGTGCAACATGGATTCCAATGTTAATGGGTTGGCATGTTTGTCTTCCCAGCTAGCACATAACAGGGCGGTAGGGTAGCCTATTGGTTAGAGCATTGGACTAGTAACCAGAAGGTTGCAAGTTCAAATCCCTGAGCTGACAAGGTACAAATCTGTTGTTCTGCCCCTGAACAGGCAGTTAACCCACAGTTCCTAGGCCATCATTGAAAATAAGAATTTGTTATTTAATTACCTTTAACGTTAATAAAATTGTCAAGAAAATGTTCAAGGAACCATTGTAAAACATTTTCAGAACCTCCCTGCAACATTAAAATTAATGTTCCCAGGGCAAAATGTTCACTTCCGTTCTCAGAACATTTCAAAAATGTTCAGTTTATCGGTCAGGAAACTTAAGGCTTCATTCCCAGAACCAATGGTAAACCAAAAATATACATTCTCGCAACTTCCAAGGAACCAAATATGCTAAATAGGTTTGTTCTCCTATAGTGCATGAAATACAATTCAGTGATTCTATATCTGTGACGTTCCCACCATCAAGAAGTCTTTGTAGCGAAAACAAAAATATGATTTCATGACGCATTGTAAGTCATTTGGGACAGGAAACTGAACAAAAGACCTCAAGTAAGAGGAAGTGGGCTCTTCACGGGAGGCCCCACCTTTCTTCAGCCGACATGAGGGGAAAGTTCAACCTTCCTACTGTCCCCCGATATCTCAGCGAAAACTGGATTTGCTGTCTTAGCCTAATTCTGTTTCTCTAACCCCGAAACGAAAGGAAGTGTGCGATAAGCAAACCCAAGACTCTTTCATCTATTTGGGTCCGTACTCGCCTACTGTGATCGCTTGGCAGCAGAACAGAGCCTTCACTCCTCTCTCCTGGGAAATGGCTTCAGGAGGATTACTGGGAAACGGCTCTGCCCCGCCATTTCCCAGTAATCTTCCTAGTGCAGTCAGTGGTGGCTGGTGGCTGGCTGGTCCATTTGCAACGGGCCACTGGGGTTTATCGATTCACTGTTTGCCACAGTGTATTAGTATTACACAAGATTACCTATGGGCTACTTAGATGCACGTGTGGCCATTCATGTTGTTGACTGTTTGCAATGGCAGGAAGAGGAGGAGGTTTGAACCATCCTGTTCTCTCTCTCTCTCTCTCTCTCTCTCTCTTATTAAGAGCTTAGCCTACCTATCCTGACCTTTGACCCCTACACATGGACAGTCCCTTGATGGCAGTCTGGTAAACATACTGTAGGTGTAAAGATGCTTACGGTCGTATACGGGTTGAAAATGGCAGATTTGGGCACTAATAAGTGCCTAAATTAGAACATAGTGGCTGTACATGATGTCAGAGCTCTTGCTCTGCACTTCACAGCACTGTATTGGTTTTGGCTGACAGCCGCTCTGAACTTGAGCACTGGGCACAACAAGGTGCCTCCATCCCTCCAGGTAATTGGGGAACTTCAGCAAATGTTTTGTTGTCTGAGTGAGGGAAATGCTGTAAATTAAGATGACTCTATGTATTTTGAAAGATGGGACATGAGGATTATAATCAATACCGCTTTGACGTCATACAAGCAAGCCAAACACCCGTGAGTCCAAATGTGCACTTCACATCTCCAAATCATAAAACTGATGTCATATACAGTGTCAACATTTATGATCACTATGTTTGATGTACAGTTACAATATGACATGTTGTCATATTACACACATACATACAGACCAACACATTTACAACTGCGACCTCACCAAGATAAAGCAAAGCAGTGCGACACAAACAACAACACAGAGTTACACATGGAATAAACAAACGTACAGTCAATAACACAATATAAAAGTCTATGTACAGTGTGTGCAAATGAGGTAAGATTATAGAGGTAAGGCAATAAATAGGCCATAGTGGCGAAATAATTACAATTTAGCAATTAAACACTGGAGGGATAGATGTGCAGAAGATGAATGTGCAAGTAGAGATACTGGGGTGCAAAGGAGGAAAAAAAACAATATGGGGATGACGTAGTTGGGTGGGCTATTTGCAGATGGGCTATGTACATGTGCAATGATCTGTAAGCTGCTCTGACAACTGAGGCTTAAAGTTAGTGAGGGAGATATGCGTCTCCAGCTTCAGTGATTTTTGCAATTCGTTCCAGTCATTGGCAGCAGAGAACTGGAAGGAAAGGGGGCCAAAACAGGAATTGGCTTGGGTTGGGGGGGATCAGTGAAATATACCTGCTGGAGGGGGGGCTACGGGTGGGTGCTGCTATGGTGACCAGTAAGCGGAGATAAGGCTGGGCTTTACCTAGCAAAGACTTATAGATGACCTGGAGCCAGTGGATTTGGCGATGAATATGAAGCGAGGGCCAGCAAACGAGCATACAGGTCGCAGTGGTGGGTAGTGTATGGGGCTTTGGTGACAAAACGGATGGCACTGTGATAGACTGCATCCAATTTGCTGGGTGGAGTGTTGGAGGCTATTTTGTAAATGACATCACCGAAGTCAAGGATTGGTAGGATAGTCAGTTTTACAAGGGTATGTTTGGCAGCATGAGTGAAGGAGGCTTTGTTGCGAAATAGGAAGCAGATTCAGGCCCTCCGATTTGACACACTGAACTCTGTCTGACAAGTAGTTGTTGAACCAGGCAAGGCAGTCATTTGAGAAACCAAGGCTGTTGAGTCTGCCGATAAGAATGCTGTGATTGACAGAGTCGAAAGCCTTGGCCAGGTCGATGAATACGGCTGCACAGTATTGTCTTTTATCGATGGCGGTTATGACACCGTTTAGGACCTTGAGCGTGGCTGAGGTGCATCCATGACCAGCTCGGCAACCTGATTGCATAGCGGAGAAGGTACGGTGGTATTCGAAATGGCCGGTGATCTGTTTGTTAACTTGAACAAGCTTAGAACAAACTTTCAAGTCATGCCCCACCTGACCCAGATTGGCATTTATAATGGACTGTTTTTGGATTGCATAAACAACAACAATAATTGAGTGATCGTGGGAATGCAGGGTTGCGTTTCAAACAAAACAACTACAAGTGTGCTTGCTCTAGTTCCTCAACGGCACAGCTAGGAGAGATCAAAAAAGTTCCTTATAGTTGAAGACTAAAAGTCATAAAAGTGATTTTTTGGCCACACCAGTTAATCCTCTCACTCAAACCCTTGTTTTTCTTATGTTGCACCTACCTCACATTTTCCAGGAGTAGTCTTATCAAGTTACTCAATGTATCCATCAATGTATTTTCAGATATCGTTTTCAGTAACTGCAGCGAAAAGTTAAGTAAATGTCAAATGCAGACAAAGTCAACAGTGTGAACAGGTGAACTGTTATCTCCAAACTGTTCCCTTTCAATTGCTGCTATTGTTATGCATATGCTTTCATATTTATTCTGTATAAACATTTCATTTTAGCCCCATTCATATAGGCCAATTCCCATGACTGTAAAGGGTTCAAGGGTCAGTTCACATATAATTACAAAATGACCTATACTGTATGTTTTCTTTAGCTGTCTATGGACCTGGGGAGATTGTTATTCACACTCTTTGAATTTGTACAACATAACACAGTCGCTATGTGCTAACATTCTAACATTAGCATCAAGCTAGCATTAGCATTGACGACCAAAAAGCTATGGGGATGAATTAACCTAAGTTTAAATAACTTTAGAGAGTGTGTGCAGTTACTTAATGTAGCAAATGGAATCATTTCCCTTTTTTTTAGAAAGACAGACACTTACAATATAGACTGATACTGATTCAAAATCATATATATTTTTTAACAATCTGCAAAAAGTGCCTGTCAAACATCATGAGTAAAAATCTGTTCAAATCTCTATTTTCACCACAAGGTTTGACCTCTGGTTGCTTGCGCAAAAGAAAACAACACTTTCCCAAGTAAGTCCCTCTCCAAAAAAATGAAAATGCAGAATTTGTTCAGGTCCCAGATTATATTGACTGCAGGGGGCCCGGAGAGGTGAAGTAAAAGCAATAGTGCTTAGGCTGCGCCCCAAATGGCACCCTATTCCCAACATAGTGCACTACTTTTGTCCAGGGCCCATAGGGTGCACTATGTTTGGAATAGGGTGCCATTTGGAATGTACTCTTAGACTTAATCGCTGCTCTGGGTTTGTGGTCAGCCAAAGCCCTGAAGAAAATCTAGTGTGCGTGAGAAACATTACACGGGCCGATGTTGTGGCTTGTTTCTTAGTGTGACCCTCCATGCACCATGGATGAGCTCCAGTTACCATTAATGGAAAGTAGAGCAGACTCCTGGCTAGGCTGTTTGTGTGATAGGCCTCTCTCTCTCTTGCTTTCTCTCTCTCCCTCTCTCTCTACTGAGTGTCCCCCCTTCTTCTCCTACCTCATGTACTCAGTGTGTGTGTGTGTGTGTGTGTGTGCATGTGTAACTATTCTTGTGGGGACTCCGTGGGCTCCCGAGTGGTGCAGCGGTCTAAGGCACTGCATCTCAGTGCTAGAGGTGTCACTACAGACCCTGGTTTGATTCCAGGCTGTATCACAACTGTCCGTGATTGGGAATCCCATAGGGCGGCGCACAATTGGCCCATTCTCGTCTGGGTTGGCCCGGGGTAGGCTGAGAATTTGTTCTTAACTGACTTGCCTAGTTAAATAAAGGATACCCAAAAAAGAGGTCCCCACAAGAATAGTAAACAGACATTTTGTTAGTCCCCAGAAGGTCAAATGCTATTTCTAGGGGGTTCAGGGTTAAGGTTAGGATTAGTGTTAGGGTTAGGGTTAGAATTTCATTAAGGGTTAGGAGCTAGGGTTAGGGTTAGGGTTAAGGTTAGGTTTTGGGTGAGGGTTAGGGTGAGGGTAAGAGTACGGGTTAGGGGTTAGAGAAAATAAGATTTTGAATGGGACTGAATTGTGTCCCCACAAGGTTAGCTGTACAATATTGTGTGTGTGTGTGTGTGTGTGTGTGTGTGTGTGTGTGTGTGTGTGTGTGTGTGTGTGTGTGTGTGTGTGTGTGTGTGTGTGTGTGTGTGTGTGTGTGTGCGTGCGTTGGGGGCTAGGGATGGATTGCATGTGTGTGTGTCGAACGTGTCCATGTCTGTGGCCCCCAGACAAAGTTCAAATGAAATACCAACACAGATCAGCAGGGAGAAAGGTAAATGTACAATTTCCTGGAAACACACATTCTCCAAATCCCCAAAAGCCTTAGCCGCAGACTGTGTGTGTGTGTGTGCTTGTGTGTGTTGTTGAAAAAGCAGTTATATCAGTGCAGCTGAAAAGGGCAGATATGCAGACACAGCCACACAG
Organism: Oncorhynchus tshawytscha; assembly: GCF_018296145.1. Lineage (NCBI taxonomy): Eukaryota > Metazoa > Chordata > Actinopteri > Salmoniformes > Salmonidae > Oncorhynchus > Oncorhynchus tshawytscha. The sequence goes on from NC_056430.1 coordinate 61,111,032, forward strand.
TCACACACACTCACACACATTAACCCCCCCCGCCCACACACACACACACACACACACACAAACACACACTAAATTAGTCTAACCCCACCCCCCCGACAAACACAACGCATACCATGAGGCTTGTCTTTTGAACCAGGGCCTCAATTAATGCTATCCTGCCTCCAAGAAACTCCCTCTCAGCACCAGAAACCCAATGCCCTCAGGGATGGACGGATGTGGAGAATGTGTGTTTGTTGGGGAAGAAGGGAGAAGAGAGGTGTAGGGAAGGAGGGAAAGAGGGGTGGAGGAGTAAGGGAGGCCCATTGAGATGTAGGCCCCAAACAAGGGCATCCTTTGTGCGAGCTAGAGGCTCATTGTGATGAATTAGCACTAGCTCGCTGCTGCTGGAGAACATTTTTCTCCTCCCTCCCTCCCGCTCTCTTGCTCTCTCCCTCTCTCTTTTTCTCCCTATCTCTTTCTCTCCCACTTTCTTTCTCTCTCTCTCTTCCTATCTCTCTCTAAACCGTGTGTATCTCATAACTAAGAGCTTGTGTTATGCTTTACGGTGAATGTGGCCCCCCCATTGCTGACTATGGGAAATTATGAGAGTACATTGTGTACACACACACACACAATACACACAAGGTACACACAGTACACACACGGTACACACACACACAGTACACACAAGGTACACACGGTACACACACACTGTGCATGGTAAACACACACACAGTTTTGTATTGCTATCCTTGTGGGGACCAAATAATTTATTCCCATCCAAAATCCTATTTTCCCTAACCCTTAACCCTAAATCTAACCCTAACCTAACCATAACCTTAACCTTAACCCTAAGCCTAAAATAGCATTTTTCCTTGTGGGGACCGGCTAAATGTCCCCACTTGTCCGAATTTTCATTGTTTTTACTATCCTTGTGAGGACTTCTGGTACCCACAAGGATAGTTAAATAAAACACACACACACAAGGTATACAAACTAATGCTGGTTCATGCACCCCAATCTTTTGGACCGACAACTGACTTGTCAATTTGGCAACAAACATCCTAACTCGTGGGGCCTTGATTGGGTGGAGGGGGAAACATGAACTGTGACCTATATAAGGTATTTAGAAAAAGTCCTCCAATGACATTCCTGGAATAAAGCATTTACGACCATGTCGTTTTTCAGGGGATGCGTGCCAAATAGCACCCTATTTCCTAGTGCACTACTTTAGACCATGGCTTTCCCTATATAGGGCCTATGGAACCTGGTCAAAAGTAGCTCATAGGGAATATTGTGCCATTTGGGATGCAACCAGGGCCTACATAGTCGAAGCGAAGCCTTTCTCACACCCATGACACACCTTCGACACTATGAAAACGGGGTACCATTTTGCGTCTTGATATGATAGACAAATACCACCGGGATTAGGCTTAAGCCTATATGGTTGACACATGCAGCTTTCTTTTCTGTGTGTGAGTGTGTGTGCGTGTTTGTGTGTGTGTGTGTGTATGTGAAAAAAGTATTAAAATGGTCAGTTGCTCTGGATAAGTGACAAAATAATGACTAAAATGTAAATGTGGTGTGGGTTTGAATGTGGACCTCTTTTGTTTGTGTGGGGGAATATTGCTTAGCTTTCCGTTGACATAGTCTCTTTGCCAAGCCCTTGGTGAAACCATTCCACAGTTTGGGATTCCATAGAGAATTCCCTAGAGATGTTTATTTTTCAGGCATCCGCCATATATGTCTGATTAGATAATTTTGGGTATTTTGCATCATTGATGTGGGCCCCGACCAGGGGAAGGGTACAGCTTGCTTTGCTGTGTGCTGGCAGGAGTAACGGCTCTACTTTTGTTTGTGCATACATGCGGGTTAGAATTTTGACTTACCGATACCAGGTTTAGTATAACGATACTCGATACCATCACAATCAATTGATAGCAAAACGATACCAGAATGATACCACAGCAAAAAAATAAGCCGTATTAGCCAAAGTCACAGAATGGTACTTCACAGATCGTTTGGGTTCAATATCGTTGTTACGGATACAGGTATCCTGTGTCTGTGTGTGTGTATCCTGTGTACTTTTCTCTCCTTCTCCCCTCACAGGTGAAAATCATCACTCCCCAATCAGTCAACAATCAATCATCAATCAGAAGACACACCTCCTATTTCCTACCCTATCACAGTTCCTTCCCCATGGTTTAAAAACCCCATCATTTGTTTGCTCTAGAGCTCAATCTCTCTGTAAATGCCATGTCTGTAGGTCTCTATGTTTCACTCTCGCGTTGTGTCTTAACCTCTCTTGTTTGAGCACCTCCATAGCACTTTGTCATCACCTGTGAGTATTGTTTTTGGTTATGGTGTTTGTTTGTTGCTGGTGGGAAAAGGGGGAAACCAAGACAAGTCGCCCATGGGCATACACTACCCGTAGGTGAACTTTGTTAAATACACTAGTTAGAACTAGGCGGACCACCCACTGTATTTTTGGTTAGTTAACTGCTGTTAAAGTAGGCTAGTCTAGCTTAGGGGTGTTTTTGTATATTTATTGTTTATTTCCTTGGGTCCAGCTCAGCCCCTTTTTCCTGCTCCCCCCCATTACCGTGTGTTTATAAATAAACCTGGAGTTTAACGGTAGATTTCTGTTGTCGTGGTTATTTCGTTCACTTCTTTACTTTGTCACAATAATAATTTGCATGAGTTATGTTACGGGTCTCATTACCATCCCCCCCTAGACTGTCGGGCCAAAAGGGATTCGTAACAATCGTTACATTTAATATTTTAGACTTTTTGAATGTATGCATCAATGAATCAATTATAGAACTATACAATACATTTTACTTATTTTTTGGGCCAGCTAACATTTATTTGAATGGTAAATCTCTACAGATAAACTGGGTGAATCAAGATGTAGCCTGGGGCTATTCACAATACAGGGAAATGGATATTCAGTAGGAGTTGGGCATGCATTATTATTGAGCTTGTTTTGGCTGATTTCATGAGGCTACAGATGACAAACTGTTTACCCGTTAACCTTCTATTCGGAATACATTTTCTGTTACTAATTTTATACCAAAGCTAGATCCCTTCTAGCCATGACCGCTCGTAGGTGGTGGGCCGTAGCAACCTATCTTTCATTTTTGAGATGATTTACCTCTGTCGAGGGAGGAGATGGTTTTTACCTATTGTGTATATTTATTCTGAAGACATACGTTTGTTAGCAATGTCAATTCTTGCTATTTGTTTTCTAAATACTTACTTTTATGTTCGCTAACTGAACAGGCAAATGCCACGGTGTACTAAACTGTAAACAAATTCAAACTTGAGTACTATCCATTGTACTATCTCTACTGATCATATCAGCCAATCACATTATCTGATTCCAAGATAGTAGGATCTCTGTCCGACAGATTTTTTTTATTTGTAATAAAACTATTTAATAATAGAAACGTGATACCATCAATGCAAGCTGTAAAATGTCTCCCAGCATAGAACAGCAACTTTAGAAATGTAGCTATCTTGCTAGTTAGCTAGTTACCACAAGTAGAACAGTTGCCAGGGAGCTTTATCACTAGCTAGCATGTCATTCTGGGACAAGGGCATTTTAGCTCAGTTTATTCAAAAGTAATAATTTAAAACTACAAACGTCTATAGGACTAGTAGTGTAAATCTAATACAGTCATCAAGGCAGGACCCACTAATTCCATTACTGACAAATAAGAAATGCCACATTATCCCTGTCAATATTTGGAGGATGAATGCAGAGCACCCTGCCTCAGACTGTCAAGATGTTTATTTTCTAGCTCACATACTACATTCCTTTGCTGGGAATGTTTATTTTATTAATTATTATTTATTACATTTGTCTTTTTGTTTTTATTTAACCTTTATTTAACTAGGCAAGTCAAATAAGAGCAAATTCTTATTTACAATGACAGCCTAACAAGAGGCAAAGGGGCTTCTGCAGGGATGGGTGCTGGGATTTTTTTTTAAACAAGTAGGACAAAACAGACAACAATACAACATGACAGCAAAGCATAGTAGCAACACAACATGACAAAAAAATGGTAGCAACACAACATGGCAGCAGTACAACATGGTACAAACATTTTTAGGCAACATACAACAGCACAAAGGGCAAAAAGGTAGAAACAACAATACATCAAGGAAAGCAGACATAACTGCCAGTAAGTGTGTCCATGATTGAGTCTTTGAATGTAGAGTTGGAGATAGAACTTTCCAGTTTGAGTGTTTTTTGCAGCTCGTTTCAGTTGCTAGCTGCAGCGAACTGAAAAAAGGAGCGACCCAGGGATGCGTGCGCTTTGGGGAACTTTAACAGAATGTGACTGGCAGAACGAGTGTTGCGCTGTATGTGGAGGATGAGAGTTGCAGTAGATATCTCAGAGGGGGGAGTGAGGCCTAATAGAGTTTTATAAATAAGCATCAATCAGATGGCCAGTTTACTGAGGAGTATAGAGTGCAGTGATATGTCCTATAAGGAGCATTGGTGGCAAATCTGATGGCCGAAAGTAAAAGAACATATAGCCGCTCGAGAGCACCCTTACCTGCCGATTGTCAGGTTCTTGGGAGTATGGCTAGTGTACTGTCTAGCCATACTCCCAAGAACTTGTGTGAGGTGACTACCTGAAGCTCTAAACCCTCAGAGGCAGTAATTACACTGGTGGGGGGGACCACATGACCTTTGTTTTGGAGGTGTTCAGAACAAAGTTAAGGGCAGAGAAAGCTTGTTGGACACTAAGAAAGCTTTGTTGTAGAGCGGTTAACACAAAATCCGGGGAGGAGCCAGTTGAGTATAGCACGGTATCATCTGCATATAAATGGATGAGAGAGCTTCCTAATGCCTGAGCTATGTTGGTGTACATTGAGAAGAGCGTGGGGCCTAGGATCAAGCCATGGTGACAGGCAGTGGCTGGCTGACACAGATTTTCTGACTTTAGGCATTACACTCTTTGAGAG